>NC_085138.1:188114002-188466256 GCF_035046485.1 Aedes albopictus
TTCAGGAATAAATGAAGCAATTTCTTTACGAATTTACCCAGCAAAGTCTTTCGGTGTTTGTTCAGTGGTTCATTCACGAGATAGGAATGGATTTCTTTAACAAACTCCGACGAAAGCTTCTCATGGAGTTCATTTAGAACCCAGTCAATCAGTGAACGTATAAGATGTTGCACAAGATGTTAAAGTGGAAGCGATATGCGTACATTTTACATGCGCCTAAATGGAGGCATGCACGCATATGGCCTTCACTTTATCATCTATGCAACATCTCAAACGATTACTGGTTGTCTGGGAAATTCCTCCATGAAATTCATAAAGAATTCCTTCAGAAATTCTATCAGGGTATCACTTCGGGAGTTTTTTAGGGATTCCTCCAGGAATTTCTCCAAGGATTTCTCTTAAAATTTCTGGAGTGATTTGTCAAGGAATTCCTTTAAAGATTTCTGCAGGAACTGGGGATTTGTCTTGAAATTTCTTAAGGGGTTTTCCAGGATTTTTTTTTAGCGATTTCTTCTTCAGAAACTGATCCAGAGAACTCTCCAGGAAATCCTTCAGTAATTATAGCTAGACATTGTTCAGGGATATCTCCAGGAATTCCTTCAGGTACTCCTTAAAGAACTCTTCAGGGATTCCTCTAGAACATAGCTTTCCAACCTTCGTTTCGCGACCCCCCAACCGCTTGCAGGCACGCTTCGATTGTTTTACGAAAAGCGCAGTGACGACAGACTGGGGGGTCGCGAGAGCCAAGGTTGGGAACCGTGGCTCTAGAAATTCGCCTGCCCACCGAGGGATTCTTTCTGGAATGTCTCATGGAATTGTTTAGAGGTTTTTCAGGAGCTTCTTCAAGAACTCTTTCAGTAACTCCTTCAGGGATTCCTGCAGAAACATCATCTGTAATTTCTATAGGAACTTTTTTAGGGATTCCTTTGTGAATATCTTCGCGAAATTCATTATCGATTTCCTCAGGAATTATTTAAGGAGTTTCTTGAAGGATTCCTTTATTAATTATTGTTTTATTTTGTAACATTAGAGAAATTTCTTTTGAAATTGCTGGAGAAATGTCTCTTGTAATGCCTTAGATACTTTTCCAGCAACTTCTCTTGGAATTCCTTCACGTGATTCCTCAAGACACTCATTCCAAGAACTCCTTCAGGAGTTTCTCATGAAGTTCATTCAGTGATTTTACCTGTATTTTTTGTGATTTCTCTTGAAGCTCCATCAGGAATTCCTCCATGAGTTCCTTCAGCAATTCCTCCAGAAGTTCTTCCAGGGATTCCCGCACAGATTCCCCCATTTGTCAGGGATTATTCTAAGAGATCCTTCAGGGATTCCTTCAAGGATACCTCGTGGAGAACACTCAGGAACACTCAGGAATTGGCAGATTATCATGAGCGTTCGATCCCAGCCTCGGCACTTTCGTCAGCTACTCTTTCCCCCTGAGAGCAGCTGACACTGACCCTCTTCTGAGCCCATGGCTCAAATGAACCCGGATACATGGACATCGGCGAACGGCAACCCATAATGGACCCTCAATCGGACTGGAAACAGGAACAACCAACAGCCACACATCAACATCATCGAGCTCATCATTCTACCATGATAGGGTAGAAAGTGAAAGCAGCGCAACGTCCACCAGTTCGATGTAGTACAATTAGAAATAGAATACATTTAGGCGCTGTACAAAGTGTATGTACAGCTTCCAATTGGAATAGCTCACGCAGTGCCCTAGTGGACGATAGAGCTGTAAGGTTAAGTGATTGAAGAATAAAAAACACTCAGGAATATCTGTAGGAGTTCTCCAGGGTTTCCTTTGGCTTCTTTGGCTTTTCTTACGAGATTTTCCATGTGATTTCTCCAGGCTTTCCTTAGCATTGGGCCTTCGATCGATCCATATCCTTCGCCATGCACAGAATCAAACCTTTCGAGTAAGATATTCGTACAAACATAATTTTTCCGCATAATTCCATATCGTACAGCTTCCTCGTTCGCAAATTACTATGGTTCCAAATTTTCCGGAGCATGTGCCAGTACCTGTTCGCGAATTGCATTTCTTCGGTTGCATTGAATGATCTCAGTGAATTACTGTGAAAGTGCTCATACAACACTAAGCTGAGTAGCAGACTTTGTCCCAGTTGAGACGTTACATCAAGAAGAGAAGCAAGCCTTGAGGATTTCATTTTCAACCAAGATATTCCGGACTATCGTTTGGACGATGTTAAATTCGAGGGTGTTTCAGGGAATTTGAGGGTCATCTGAGAAGTTTCAAGGGTGCTCTAGGCAATTTCTAAAGCGTTCCAGTGGTTTTCAAGGAGTTACATAAGCGTTAGCGTTCCAGGGGAGTTCCAAGGAGCAGAGAAGGCGTAGTTGAAGTAATTAATAGTTGTAGGAGGTTTCGAGAGCTTAACAGGGGTATTTCAGGGATTTCATGAGTGTTCTAGGAAGTTTCAGGATCATTCTAGGGTGTTTCAGGGGATTTCAGAGGCGTCCCAGGGTTTGATGGGTATTTTGGTGCGTTTCAGGAGTATTACATGGGATTTTAGGGGCGTTCCAGTGTAGAGGCTGAAACGGCACGGCAAACGGACCCCGCGGACAGTCAAAAACGCGCACCACAACAATACAACGCCGCCCCGGCGTCAATCGCGGGTCTTTTAACTTGCCGTCGCAAGAACTCATTCTCCCGATCTGAAAAGAAATAAGAGAAAAGAGAAAAGCCAAAACGGGCGTCGTCCACTCTGGCTTCATTAGTTCGGCCGCGTGACTGAGACCTTGTTGGGGTTCAGTCAGCGCTGCCGGGCGACAAACAAAAATTAAAAGAAAAACATTTCTCCGGCA
Organism: Aedes albopictus; assembly: GCF_035046485.1. NCBI lineage: Eukaryota > Metazoa > Arthropoda > Insecta > Diptera > Culicidae > Aedes > Aedes albopictus. The sequence goes on from NC_085138.1 coordinate 188,116,835, forward strand.
TTGGAGCGAGAACGTTATATCACCAGGTCAACCAGCAACAAGCAGTAAGCATTCTCTCTGCTTGCATCGCTTGTTTCTTGGTTAACCGGCGTTGGTCTATAAACATGACCGTGAAATCCACATGTGATGTAATCCACTAATTGCGTGGAGCACCATGAGGAAATAAAGGGTCTTTCTTAGATCAATGGTGATCATTGATCTTTAGATTTATTCGATACAGGGAGGGAAATGCTTCCTTCGGTCGGCAGGACCGCTACACCAGTTCTATTTTCAGGCCCCTTCCAGAGGAAAGGGGCCACCTATGAAACCTTTTCAGTGTTCCAAAGGTTTCATAGGTGTTCCCGGGGATCAGGAGCGTTCCGTGGATTTTAAGTAGTGCCAGAGGTATTTCAGGGCGTTTACAGATGATGCCAAGAGTGTTCCGGACCATTTCAAAGGGTTTCAGGGTCGTTTAAGGCACTTCAGGGATATTCCTGGGGGTTCCAATGGGTTTCAGAGGTGTGCCAGGGCGTTGCAGGCAAATTCAGGAGGTCCCAGCTGCTTTTTAGATATTTCAGCGGCGTTCAAGGCAGATCAGGAGTATTTTAGGGGATTTAAGCGGTGTTTCATTGGGTTTTATAATCGGCATTACATGGGGTTTCAGTGGCGTCCCAGGGGTTTTAGAAGTATTTGAATGCATTTTAGGAGCATTACATGGGGTTTTAGGGGCATTCCAGTATTTTCTATGAGTTTTATGCCCCTTCCAGGGGATTTGAGCAGCGTTCCAAGGGCTTCAGAAATATTCCCGGGGTTTCAGGGGTAATCTGGGAGTTTTAAAGTTGTGTCAGGAGTATTTCAAGGCATTTCAGGAGCATTAAGAGGGTTTCAGGAGTGCTTCGGGGGTTTCAGGGGCGTTCAAGGCTTTCAGAGGTATTCCAGGGTGCTTCAATGTGTTTCAGAGGTGTGCCATGGCGTTGCAGGGAAATTCAAGAGGTCACCGCTGCTTTTCTGGGATTTCACAGGCGTTCTAGACGAGCTCTGTGGCGCTCCAGGATATTCCAGAACTTTCAAGGGTATTCCAAGGAATTTAAGGGCAAGCACAATGATACACTATGCCCAAAGAAGTCGAAAAAAGTTTCCCACCGGAACAGATATCGAACCCGCCCCGCCGTCTCCGGATTGGCGTTCCACAGCCTTATCCACAACAGCTAACTATGATATTTTAAATTTTTGGTCCAATTTTACGCATATTCCTTCCAATGTGCAATAAACAGTATAAGCGCAAATATTGCGATATCCCAAGAATTGGTTGTCTTCCTTTTGACGGCACACCAAGTTTCCATCAACTCTTCGCGGTTCACTTGTAATGGAAACGCTTTCTTCTCTGTCGGGAGCTCGAAGGCACACAATCATCAGGCTGAATGGGAAAGCTATTATAGTCGTCACGCCGCGGCCGCAGCACCGTTTGCTCTCCTCAGCATCGGCGTCGTCGGTAATTCTTGGCGAAAAGATCCCATCTTCTATCTGTTTGAAGATATTTTGTGTACCTACCTATGACTCCGCGCTGCGAAGCACACAAACAACTCAACAACGCTGCCAGCCATTGTTACAAGACAGTTGTTGAAAAACTCAATATTTAATGAACAAGAATTTGTACCGAAATGGAGTGGTGGTTCTGGGTCGGGACGGGGGGTGATAAGAGCATGATGACAAAGTGATAATTAACTGTTGAATAAAAGATAGCAAATTAAAATGACGACAAAGGGCAAAGTTTGCCCAAAACGAGACAAGCTGCTTTCGCTCACGACGGCCGAAGTTTTGTTGCTAAGCTTGTTAGAACGATTGATGGAAATGGAACGCGGAATCCGGAACGCTTTACTACAGTTCGGAAAAGTTTCCGACAAGTTTTCGCTCCACGCGAAGGAATTATTTCGAACATTTCTTTGTCGGTTTCCGCTGGAATGCAAAGATGGAAAATCCATTTGTTTGTTCTTTATTGCTGTGTTATTGGATTTTCCATGGCTGTCGATGTTCAGAGCAGTAGGTACTTTCAACAGTAGCAAATTTTCATCAGTCATCCTAATAAGTTTATCTATCATTAACATCAATTGACGTAGTTGAACAACATTAAAGATGATTTTCAACAAGTTCCAGACAAGTTATCAACTTATCGAAGCACATTATGTGCGGCCCCCTAAAACTATTTGTGCTTCCAATCAATAACCTGCACAATATTCATAACAACTCTAGTAATTACTCGAATCGAGCGCCCAGGGGAATCAATTTTCTCATACCCACATTCAATCCTACGGGATGAGACTCTATAGATTCATGCTTGCTATAGGGCGAACAACCAATACTGGCTACCTATGCAGCAATTCGAAACCCCATTGACCGGGACTCGATGAGGCAATTCTAATGTGCATTAGGCATTCATTAAAACAAACATCCGACTGGACAACAACGGGGATAACTATCTACGTGAATGCATGCATTTATGTATTATGGCGCAAGGGACGTTTATACACATCCATTCTAGTAGTGCCTGTGCCTGCATACCTACCTAGTCAAGCATTTCATACGTCTGTCGTCCGGCAGATAGGTTAGGTATGGGTTCATTCAAATATTACGTAACGCTAAATTTGGCCATTTTAAACCCCCTCCCTCCGCCACGTAACAACTTTTGTATGGGAAATTTTGAAATTTTGTATGAAGCGTAACACAGCGCTAGACCCCCTCCCTCCCCCTTTAGCGTTACGTAATATTTGAACGAACCCTATGTACCTAGTAGCAAAGCGATGCGGTGGACATCGAATGGCATTCATCCGGTGCTCGCTCCCCAGGGAACTATGCGTTGCGTTGGCTGCCTTCCGTAATCAACAGCAATATCCTTAATCGGTTATCCAGTCCAGACGGGCATATCTCGGGACAGGGGGTGGAAAGAGAGCTCGAAAGGGAGAACTTGCTCAACGAATGTTCATCAATCACATTCTGTCTTGTCGGAAGTGGAAGTAGTGCATGTGCAGTACAGCGGAGAGTAAATCGGTGCCTGTATGTGGAGCATTGCGTTGCGAGCAAAAAATGCAGAAAATGAACTTTGAAACTTTTTAAATTTAGTTTGGCGCCTTAGGGAATGTGGTCTCTAGCAAATACGTTCATCATACTTTCAGTTTGAGTGTTGATCGATGATATGGAGAACGTTTGTAGAACTACCACTTATTGAATTTCCGATTATGCTCGTTTTTCCGAATGTTAGTTTTCCGAAAGCCAGTTCATATAATGACCCATTTTTTCATGAAGTGATTCCACAAAATGCATGTGATCCTGGAGGTTAGGTTATACTGGGTCAAAGGTCAGCTGAAGGTTAAGGTTATTTGGTCAGAAGTCATAATCAAACTCGTGCTCCAGAAGAGCTAAAGGCACTCTGGAAATGGTGACGTCCGGTTTTGAAATTTGGCTGTTTTCTGATCCGGCTGCATGTAGTCACACAGGAAAACTTGCGTATTTTCAGCAGTTTTGCTATCTTCGACATGGTTTTTTTTACTTGTTGAACTCAGAATTGGTTTCAAATCCTTCCCAACCAAGCTGAGTTACATACCTGAATTTTGAGCAATTTGGCCCTCAAAAACCCGCCATGACGAAAAGAACAAACCTGCCGATAAAACCCTAGCAGAAAAACCATAGGTGGGTGATATTGGAGAGTTGCGAGCGTTGTCATTTTTCGAAGCCGCGTTGCAGGTGGTGTTGGAGCCCCTCCAGGATACCAGATACAACGTACACAGCTAGTCACGTTCGATGTTTTTACCGAAATCTCAACTGCTAAGCTTTCGGTAATGGGTTTTTACTGAAATTCTATAAAAAAATACAAAATTTCGGTAATATATTATCGTTTATCTGTCAAACTCTAACGAAGTTTGGTAAAACTTTACCGATTTTTTTCCTGTTAAACAAACTTACAGCCTGGAACACATAGCATCCGTCCCGTCGAGGTTTGCGTTTTTTTTACAGTTTCCCAATGGGAAATGTGTCAAACAACTGTCACGCACACGCAAACATATGTATTGTGTGGGACACGTTTGCGAAACGGTTGAGATTTCGGTAAAAAAAATAGTAAAAGTCGTGCGATTTTTCTATGTGTGTAGTAGGATTCCAATGTGCTTCTCAGCGACTGCGCTTTCAAGACTCCTACCACCTACCGGCCACGCTGATCAAAAAGCCTCATATGACCCCGCCGTTATGCTCGCGGAATACCTCACGGAATCTAAAGACCACGACAACGGACGATCTTTGTTGTTTGGGATCCTGAGAATCGCTGGCTGACCAAAACAACGCCGTAAGATGCACCGTGATATGTGGGTTACCGTTGATTCCGACTACCTTAATCAATGTACCTGTGCTAGCCCATCCGGTTGAGCAAGCCATCTGGTTTTCATCGCCCCCCTGCATCGAGCAATGTATTTATTTCTAGCATGTTCCTAGCGTGGTTCAAAAAATCGTTTTTGCTCCACACCGCTTATTCGATTCGTAACCAGTTTCTAAGCCTTCTCCCTAAAAATGAGCTGATTTGGTTGAAAATTGAGAGTGCACAAGCTCTTTAAAGTTTGTATGGGAATTACTATGAGAAAAGGACGTTTTTCATTAAATTGATCGTAGCATTTTCCCAAGTGCCATAGAGTGTTAGTTGGTACTCCTAGGCTACTTTATCAGCTACAACTTTGCCGAAGACCACATTAAAATCGGACGCCTCAATAATTTGTTATCGATTTTTATCCAGAATGAAAATCTCTGGTCATGATAATTACACTATTCGATAGGCATCACTGCAATTTGCCTTAAAACATAGTAGCCATGATTTATGTGTGCTATCTTTGGCGCCATGTGCAGCAATGTTGCCTGCTGGGAAGCTGAACGATCACTGTTAAAGTTTCTGCAGTTGGGTAAAAATCGATAACTAATTAATGAGGCGTCTGATTTGAATGTGGTCTTCGGCAAAGTTGTAGCTGATAGAGTAGCCTAGGAGTACCAACTAACACTCTATGGCACTTGGGGAAATACTACTATCAATTTAATGAAAAACGTCCTTTTCCCATTGTAATTCCCATACAAACTTTGAAGAGCTTGTGCACTCTCAATTTTCAACCAAATCAGCTTATTTTTTGGGAGAATGCTTAGAATCTGGTTACGAATTGAATAAGCGGCGTGGAGCAAAACGATTTTTTGAACCACGCTAAGTTCACCCTGAGAACTCTGATTCTGCCTTTGTCCAGAGCAGGAACTTAGGGTCAAGCCTGGTTCTTCCCAGGGTCTCACACAGGATCGCACATTACTCCCGAGGTCGACAAGTTTCCCTTTTAATCAGTTATTTCCCGGAATGAACAGTGAACTACAAAATTTAATTGAACCCAATGCGAAAATAAACACCGGAAATCAAAAATTCGCGCACCGTACTTCAATCAGTTGAGGTTTTGAAAGTGTCATTGAGCAAAGGAGCCATCGAGTAAAGGAATATCGTCTAGTGCGGGCAAAATAGTATGGGAAGATAAAAGGACTGAAAATTCCATCGACTCATGGAAAATATCGACTCGTGGAACATCGACTCATGGAGGTTCGACTGTACGTTCGCACTTAAGCGAATATTATCATTTTTTTTTCACTTCATTACCTACTTTAGAGGATTTTTTCTATTATCCTTACAGCGAAATCACCAATTAATGGTTGAATCATCAGGTAGCTCTTGACTTCCTGAAAAACTTTGCCGAAGATGACCTTCTTCTACCTACTCTGGATCCCGAGCTAGAGAAGTTTTAAACTTTACTTGACAACTAGCGCCACCTAGCGGCGACATCGCCAACTTAAGGTTGAATCACCAGTTAGATTTTGACTTTCTGAAGAACTTTACCGAAGACGACACTTTCCTATCTGCTCTGGATCCCGAGATAGAAAAGTTTAAAAATTTACTGGACAACTAGCGCCACCTAGCGACAAAATCATAAACTAATTGTTGAATCACCAGGTTGTTCTTGACTTACTGAACAACTTTGCCGAAGACAGCATTGTTCCAAATCACGTAGATCTTGAGATATCGCATGTGATAACTTATAAGTGCCTCTACTGGCGAGTGAACATAAAGCAACTGGTTCTACATAGCGCCTCTATCGGCCAAATTGCCAACTAATTGAATTTTAGTTCGCATTGTGTGGTAGATCTATTCTAGTACTACAACTATGCCAAAAAAAAGTATGGTGCTATCTTGTAATACTCCTGAGATATTCGCTCACACCCCCAGTTAGGCGAAATTCCATAAGCTCTGGGATTCCTACAACACGGACTGCCGTGTAATAGGAATCCGTGTAATAGGTGACCGTGTAGACGGAAGCCGTATAGTAGGAATCTAGACTATATATGACTTCACATTTCTTTCACGACTATAGAATGCGTATGCATTAGGATGATCTTATTTTGCAAAATTTCTTCGGGATATAATTTCCCAAGTGAAAAGTGATCTATTAGTCGAAATAAATGAACTGTGCAAAAATGAGCGATTTTGGTTGATATTTAGGGGTGGCGCATAGGGTTTAAGTGGAATTTATGCTAGGGTAAACATTTTTTTAAAAAATTAATCCACCTTGTGGTGATAGCGCCTTTCTCGTTGAATATGTTCTCACGATCTTTCCGTTGACGTTAGCCAAAGTGTTCTGTATCCTGATACTTTATAAGAAAAGCAAGCATATCATCAAAGCCATCATTGAATTGATTCAAAAATTATTGACGGGACATAGTCCAAAGTTATGTTCAACGTATGAGCAGAGCTGAAATATATCAGACTTCTCAGTTGACTGCTTGAGCACCTTCACTAACACTGGAGGCTAATCAATATCAAGATACTTACAAGCTGCGATATAACTTTTTACACAATCTGTGGCTTTGCGGTTTTCTCTGCACACTTAAAGCTATATTTTATTATCATATTATAGCTCACAACATTCTTGGGGGCTATCCATAAACCACGTGGTCATAATTTTGGGCACACTATTGGTTTTCCAAAGTATGGTCTATGATTTTACCTTGTTAACCGTTCATCAGGTGACCTAAAAAATCATTTAATGTGTCGCATTTATGGGTTGGTTCTCCATTACGTTTGACCATTTTGTATGGAACATCCATAATCCGTTGCGGAACACTACCGGTAGTCCTAAATATGATCGGAAACTATCTTTTGCTAAATCAAGATACCTCAAAAGCCGCAATTTGATATGTCGCATGCAGGGATGAGAAATGTACTGAAAAAAAAAAAACAACGGTTACCGGCTGTACATTTGATATTTTTCCACACGAACGTTACAGGCCCAGCCAAACTCAAACTGTTCGAAAAATAAATGTCATAACATTTTTTTCCCTGCAGCCTTCTTACTCGAAACGGTTTCCAAGTGTAAGAGCGCCAATACTCGAGCACAACGACAACAAAAATTCCTGTCTCTCCCATTTTCGCATTTTTCTGCGTTTCAAACCGCTTCTAGACAAACTTCTTTACATGCATCACAAAGCTAGGAGTGTGCTCTAGCCATTTGTGCCAATCAATTTAAATTATTTATTAAAACAAGTGAGTTATTAGCAGTTGAAAATATTTGAAATTTTTCGCAATCACCCGCCTCAGCATGACTGCTCTTAAATATATTCGTGGGGAAGCGAAATCCATCAAGCGTCTGCTGGACTGCCGTCGGCGCGGCGTCTGATGGTATTGGTGCTGCCGTTGTTTTGTTTTTATTTTACTGGCGGTATTGATGAACGGAAAAGAGAAAAAAGTATTTTTGCCATCCCTGGTCGCATGCATGGGTTTGGTTCACTTTTATATTTGCTTACTTTCGGCGGGGCACCCGGAATGGATTCCGGAACAGTACCGGTAGTTTCTGATGTTGTCTGATCCTATTTTCTTGCTGACCGTTCATCAGGTTATTGAAAAGACCAGATTTGATGTGTCACATGCACGGGTTTGGTTCATTTTCATATTTGGCCATTTCCTGCGGGACACCCGAAACCGGTTCCGGATCACTACCGATTCAGATATGTTCTAAGAATATTTTCCTGCTTACTGTTCATAGGTTATCAAAAAAGCCGCGGTTTGATATGTCATATGCATGGGTTTAGTTCACTTTTATGTTTGGCCACTTCCGGTGGGACACCCGGAACCGGTTCCGGAACACAGCTGGTTCAGGTATGGTCTGAGACCATTTCCTGCCTACTGTTCATCAGGTTATCAAAAAAGCCGCGGTTTGATATGTCGCATCATGGGTTTAGTTCACTTTTATGTTTGGCCACTTCCGGCGGGACACCCGGAACCGGTTCCAGGACACTACCGGTTCAAATATGGTCTGAGACCATTTTCATGGTTACCATTCATCAAGTTTCCGTAGTTTGATGTGCCGCATGGGGTTTGTAGCGTTTTCATATCTGGACCCTGCCTGGGGTACCGGTCCGGAACACCTAAATGGCCATAACTCCGGAACGGCTGGACCAATCCGAACCATGTTCAATAGGAAACAATGAGACCAGATTCCGCGTCGAATGAACCGTTCGTCATTAAAATCGGTTGAGGTTTACTGCCAAAAATTGATGTGAGTTTATTTGCACACACACATACACACACAGACATCACTTCAATTCGTCGAGCTGAGTTGATTGGTATATGTGACTCGACCCTCCGGACCTTCTATCAAAAAGTCATTTTTGGAGTGAACATATAGCCTTTCCAATAAACTTAGTGTACGAGAAAGGCAAAAGATTTCTATTTTCAAACATAACTTTTTTGGGCTAAATCGTTGATTCTAGAACCCTTAACGGCTAAATTACGAGGGCGCTGCGGCCTCGAAAAATGTCCTATTTTACTATGCAAAAAATTACAAATTAAATAGGCCATTAAAAACTCATGCAACTTTTAAGCAAAAGGTTCAGAAGCTCTTGCGAAGTACCAGTTTTCCATATATCAGAGGATTTTGCGATTTGTTCTTATTGATTCTGTGTACGATCTCTGGAGACGTCCACAACCGCATATGTGTTATATGCCCGTGTAGCTGCCGGCTTAGAATAGCACTACGGACCACCTGTTCCGGGGGTAAAAGTCCACCAAACAGGTAACCCCAATCCAAGGTGTCAGGCGACCCGTGCTGAGGGATGAATGGTTGAGGGGGTTTAAAAGATGCTCAATCTTTAACGAAGCCCGTAGCGTGGGTAGATCGCCTTTTTGGGTTGCGTTGCGGTGATAGATCTACCAAACCGAAATCTAGTGTCGTTCTATTTTTCAATTTTGGAATATGTGTTCTGGTAATTAAAGGTATTATAGTATTTAGTCCTTGCTTCTGGTGTTGTGATGACTTCCAGTCTTTGAATAAAACTAAGTTTACCAACTTTACTTTGCATATAGTTAAAAACCTCACCATCTGAGGCTAAACTCAATGCAAAGGAAATCAAATTGGGTTAGGGATCCATGTATGTACTAACTCTTCGAAGACTGGAAAGTGCTAGTACGCAAGGAACATACTAGAATCCTTATTGCTGAACACATGTTCCATTATTGGAATGATATTGCTGCTAATATTAAAACCCGGGTCCTACTGGGGAGAATTTAGCAGTAAAACAAGGGTGATGCTAGGTTTCCGATGCATGGCCAATATCAGTACTCTTGTTTTGTTTTCTAAGAAAACAAAACAAAAACTGTATCAAAATCGATACTTTATTGTCCCTCAATGGCAATTGAGTAATGCGACATGCACTACACTAAGGATACGGGTAATGTCACAGTAGATCTAGAAACTGGTCGCAGTGACAAACCCGAACAGGAATAAAAAAAAAAAAATATGACTGCATATATTACACAAATTGCTTCTCCATCCTGCTTCACCGCCAAGCGGCAAATGTATCACTTCTCGAAGAAGCACATCATAACTTACGGTCCCTCAAATGAAATCTGACGCTTTCGTATACATGCCACCGGAGCATGTTTTAACTTCGTTCAAGTACTCCGCACAAAATCCTACTAATTGACTCGCGAAGCATCGTTTATCACGCGCACGAGTGTCATTTCTTGCGTAACCTACCTACTGGGTACCGACTGTTATGAAGATAAACTGCGACTCACAATTCCTTTTACCTTGAGAAGCGTCGAGTTGAATTTGGCAAAGCCCCATACAGCACCCAGGCACCAGCCCAGCCAGTCAACCAGCAGCGGCGCGGTGGCAGTTTATACATAATTCCACTCGACAGCATTTATCTGCATCATGTTTCTCCAAGCAACGCAACGCTGCCGAAGAGTTTGCAACTTGGTGGTAAAAGTTTCAAGCAACTTCCACGATCAACCTACTTCTTCGTAAGCGAGTTTGGTAGCGAGCGAGGTACGCACAGGTGCTCAATCAATCATCCCTGCTCGCTCCCTCGTCAGGTGCTACAGGCAGGCATCAGTTTCTTCCCTCGACCTCCAAAGGATTCGGTGACTAACAGAGACGCTGGCTGTTGTTGTTGTTCCGACTCAATGAAACAACTCTCGCCGTTTTGTGTGCCATTGGGGTAAAGTTGTTGTAGAATTAAACAAATTGCACAAGTGAACCGTGCAGCGAGGTGTACCAACTACCAACAACAACAACAGGGAGCTGAGTTGGGGGTAACATTTTCCAGTAAGCAGCAACCAACGCCAGTGTCTCGTCAGACTTTGGGCTTTGGCTTGGTGGTGGTATAAATCGTCGTAAATGAGCTGTGACAAGATTGATTGAATCCCATGTGTCGAGATTTATTGGTGGGATGAAAATCTTGTTTTACAACATGTTTCGGTGGCGGATTGATTGATCGGTGAGGAGGAGTACTTTTTCGTAATTGGCTTTAAAAGATAAGCACTAGGTGGAGGTGCGACGATGCGATGATTCGAAGCTATCCATGAGAAAGGATTCATCTTCCGGAAAGATAAATTCGAATCGGTTTCGGATGCAATCAAGGTACCGAGAAGCATGGGACAAAAAGCCGTCCAATCAGACATGCTCTCTAAAAATTCCGGTACCGGATTTCATGTAGACAAAAAGATCATAAAAACCAAAAGTCGTCTTGCGTTGACAGCATGCGGTTGTACTCCCACACTCCTGAAAATGCTTGGTTGTGCCGGACAGAGAGACACAGTCTCTCACACCACGCCTGAATGGATTCCCACAGAAAAAAAGTGTCAACTACCAGATAACCGGAAAACAGCCCGAGCGTGTGTGTGTCTAATCGAAAATTTATGTTCGACCACGATTTCCAATTTCGGCGCCACTTGCAAAAGATAGCTCCATGTGTGTTTGAAGCCTATGGCTCCGCCGACCTACTGCACTGTACTATGCCACTACACCACCACTGTTGTGGAACAATTGAGCTGCTGTGTGAATCGGATGCCTCCGGACTGACACTTTCCAGTACATAGTAGCCACAACTTTGCACCCGGAAAAGTGCTGGTTAATACGAGTCAGTGGTTCTCAGATCGGATGGGAAGCACCAGAAACAAAATTCCGGACAAAATGGTGTATGCTGAATGGTGAAAAGTTCGCGCACTCCAGTAAGTGCCCTTTCTTGAATAGAGGGCAAATGAGACCATCAAACCAACTAGCAGGAACTAATGTCTATCAGCAAATTTCCATCATAATCGTTGCACATGACGGGAGAAGGTGCTGTCTTTCTGCGCACTTCAATGACAGTTAGCTGAAATCTTCACATATCATTCTGTTCCATACTCTTTTGCCCCTGAGCAACCACATTTTCATCATGGTCTTTTTTTGTTTTGTGGAAGATTCGTTTTCCGGCTACCCTTGCTTGCTCTCTGGCACTCCTAGTCGAACCACTCATTCCAAGGTTGTCTTTGAGCAGTGCATATCATTTCCTGCGCTGCCGTATTCATCACTCCGTGGATAGACTCCCACAGACTGTTGAGATTATCACTTTCGTTGATCTCATTTATCCGCCCGTCCAGCTTCTGGCGACATTCAACTATATCTATACGGTATTCCGTACCATCTGCTGAAAACCACTGGATGTTGAATATGTTAATGTTGCGTTCATGATCGTCGGTTTCTAGAGTCCGACACGGTTGATAATCGTGCTCGAATCTTCTAGTTATAGTTCTAACTTCGATCACCGAGAAGTGTCGGCTATCTTCCTGCACATGGTCAATTTGGTTGCAAAATTCGCCGTTTGAGTGTCTGTACAAAGTACATATGGCCATCCCCGTGGCAGCAGCTAAGTCGACTAATCTCAGGCCGTCGGTGTTAGTGACAAAGTGAAGGCTCTCCGTACCTATGATTGAACGGAAAAAGTCTTCTCTTCCGACCTGCGCGTTGGCGTCACCGTTGACAATCTTGACGTCGTGTTTTAGGCGTTCTCCATAGGTCTTATCAAGACATTTGTAAAATGCATTCTTCACGTTCTCGGCTTTGTCGTTGGTCGGCACATAGGTATAGACATTGATCAAGCTGTAGTTAAAGAATTTGCCTTGAATTCTCAATATGCAGATCTGATCGCTGATCAGTTTCCTCTCGCTCCATCTGTTTCCTGATCTTTGTGATTCCGACCCCATGCTCTGCCTTATCGCTGCCGCTGTGGTAGGTATTATATTTGACTGATGTTTCGGCGACGGGATCAACCGCTCTGAATTCACATTCTCCAGATTTGGGCCACCGCACTTCCTGAATAGAAGTCACGCATACACCAACTTTCTGCAATTCACGAGCTTAAAGGCTCACTCGTTGAGGTGCCATAGATTATGACTAATGTCATGCCGGGAGTTATTCAACACGAAAGGAAAACATTGAGCAAAAACTGAAAACGTAACACATTTGATAATAGTCTGACGAGATAAAATTAAATGAACTTTTCTGATTAATTTTTAGTATACTACAGTACACAATAACAGATGTTGATTTTCTGTTAGTGTAAGATTGCATACATTTTCAATATGCACTTGAGTTTTAATAACAACTTTTTCTTGTTTCTTTTCCAGGTAAGCTTCAACTTTTTTTCATGTCATACATTTGAAAAGTGCGAATGTAAGTATGAGCAAACTACGTTCGAAATGGATTCACACAATTTACTGTTAGGATTCGTACTACACGATTGGTTCAGAAATGCAAATTATATTTGAAAAAGCAGAGGGTTTTAGAATTCAAATAAGAATAACATGAGTTTCCCGTAGCGTTTGTGTATTCAGAAAAAAAAACAACGAAATTTTGGATGATATTTATTATGAATGATAAACGATTGCACTAGTTTACAACATTTTTGAACTCGGTAAGCTGATGATCATTTTTGGTGTACACTCTTAGAAAAAATCATGTAAATTTAAGTTCACTTGGATGCACATAAAAGGAGCGGCCCGTTTGACACAAATTTACGTCTTCTATCACAAATAAAGTCGAGCTAGCCATCGCTAGCGCCGAAGCGAGAAATCAAACATATGTAAATAAAATAATGAACTGGATTCGAACTCTGGTCCGCTGACTGAAAGGCACGTAGTTTACCTCTCGACTACGTCACCGTCTTGTGAGACAAACGATAAATGTAAAACTGTTTCTACCTATCTGGTCAGATAGGTTTGTTGACATCTTGTGCAACCAACTCGAACTTACATGATGGATGTAAAATTGAGATAAATTTGCCATTCAGTCATGAAATGTTTACGTACGTTGATGGTTTACGTCACGTGCAAATTCCTAATTTTTTAAGAGTGTAGAATCATGCCCTGAGTTCGAAAACGCGAAGGAAAAAAAATTACAGTAGAGCGGAATTTTTTTCAACTTTCCATACAAGGTTGATGATTTGAAATCGATTTTTGAGCGTGAGCTTGAGCTTGATTGACCGCCCGTAGATGCTACTCCGTTATTGCTAGATCAGCTGAATTTACACAGAGAACCAACAGATAATATTTGGGATTAATATTTATCATCAATGTGTAACTTCTGGTGATCTGACATATTAAGCAATACCGGCGCCGGCCACGTCCGAATGCAGGTCAATTTAGGGAACGTGGAGGAACTGCTGTTGTGATACTCGCTTGGCCCCCCATCCGCATCACCGCCCATCCGACCCAAATAGGACAGAGTGTACGATTCGGGTCGACGCGACAGTAATGCAAAAGGACGGCCAGAGAAGCCGAATATACCTCTGCACTTCCACGAATATCACGGAGTTTAGAATGATATGGGAAAGGATTTTATGATCTGGATGCACTTTGGTAAGTGATTTCGAACGGCGGATAGGGTAGCACACTCGCGACGAAAACACTCGAACATACGAACGATGCTCTACACGAAAAGGTTCTTTCTCGTTTATCCAGGGCGTATCACAATACCGAACTAGACTGCGACACCCAATCCACCTTCGCGGCATTCTGTTTCTATAGGCAATAACTAGACCTCTGTCTTCCCGTGATGTTTGGTGCACTTAAGAGCCTTCCGACCGTTTATGATTCACCATAAAAATATCAAGAAATGCTGTAGTTTATAATCTGAAAAAAAAACGGCATTTCGACTTTGGCTCCAAAAACACACTAAACCGCCCCGTACGAAGATGAACACTGTGAAATAGACAACGACGACGACGACGCGCTCGCGGCCCTCCTCCTCTCCTCTCCTCTTCTTGGCGTAACGTCCTCACTGGGACAAAGCCTGCTTCTCAGCTTAGTGTTCTATGAGCACTTCCACAGTTTTTAACTGAGAGCTTCCTCTGCCAATGACCATTTTGCATGTGTATATCGTGTGGCAGGCACGAAGATACTCTATGCCCAAGGAAGTCAAGGAAATTTCCTTTACGAAAAGATCCTGGACCGACCGGGAATCGAACCCGTCACCCTCAGCATGGTCATGCTGAATACCCGTGCGTTTACCGCCTCGGCTATATGGGCCCTAATGAAAAAAGTGGCATTTCGATTTTGCCTCCAAAAACACACTCCGAGTCGGAAACCATGTGACGAACTACACAAATTCACAAGAATAAATGATAAACAATTAGAAGTCAAATTCAAACTAAAGCTTAAGCCGACCCACATAGTGACGGACCTTTCAATACTAGATTATTAAATTCTTGTAAATATTGTATACATATATCTAAACACGAATTGTTAACAATAATATGAAACGAGCTCACCCATTTGCGTCCATCCAATCGTCCACTAGCGACAACAGCGCTTCCGACACAATAACAGTCATCATGATGACCAGTCAATGCCGCAGAAATATCTACACGACCTTACAAACATAACTGATTTTTCTATTGATGACGACGGCATCGCGTAACTACGCGATCGAGTAGCAATTTCCCCGACCGAACCTCACTTTTTCAACTTTTGTGCACGCACACAACCCATTGACGACGACGACACCACGGAACTAAGCGACCGAACCTCACTTTTTCAACTTTTGTGCACGCACACATCGCATTGACGACGACGACACCGCGGAACTCGATGATTTGAAATCGATTTTTGTTCTATTTTTAAGCAACGTCGCTCACTTCACACATCTCATTCTCCGTAATCAATGCTCCGATTGAGCTGATTTTTTTACTGCAACTCGCCTACATACAATACTCAAATAAACGTTGAGAAAAAAATCTTAGATTGTTTTTTTCTTATTGAAAAAAAAAAAAATACATTTCTTGGAAGCTATTTTTGGAAATTTAGCTAAAATTTAAGGAGATCGTCCCTAAAACTCGCTAATATCTTGAATTTCATCAATCTGACGCAAGACATGAACTCAGATGATCGAATAGTATTGTATTCAGCTTTTAATTTACGGAAAAGATTTGAAATTGGTTGAACAAAACGCAAGATATTTGAATTATAGTAAATTGAATATTTTTTAAAAATTGTAAAACTCGATATGGAGCTAATACTAAAAAACTGCTCTACTTTAAATTGTTTAAAGCACGGTTTCGAAATCAGTGCTAAATTGCGGAACAAATTCAGTTCCCTTGGCCCATTTTCACACACACACCCCCCGACAGTCGTTGGGAAATAATGATGAAAAACCTCGTAAAAAAGTTATGTGTGATGTTTTTGAAGGGTATCCTAAAAATAATCAGGATGGGGACATAGATAATTTGTTTTCCAGAATTTGGGAATTTTGGAAGTAATCTTTCCAGCGTTTTCTGCAAGATGTCCTGGAAAATTCACAGAAATTGTTGACGATACAGACATACAAGTTTCCTCAAGGATTATTGCGAAAATCTTACATAACAATTAGTAAGGGATCATCCATAAATAGCGTGGTATTTTAGTTTATCAACTGTATGCAGGTGAATAATGTCTTCGAAAACTTTCACATTTTTTCTGAGTTATACCGTAGTTTTGAGATTTATTTTATTGAAATTTATCGACTTTTTTTCTAAACGATGGTTTTGCATAGGCCTTTTGTAACGTTTCATAATTCCACAAAATGGAATAAATATTTTTTATTTGTGTTACACATTTTTGAAACTTGAAAGATTGTCTTTATAAACTCAATAAAACTTACAGTCATAATTTGACTAATGGAGCTTTGAGGATTTAAAGAACTTCTCCGTAAACTTCTCTAAGAATTAATTTGAAAATATTTTTAGGAAGAGTTTCAACCAAACAACAACAACATGAAAAAATGCTCCAGTTATTTTGCCTACCATGATTAATATTAGAAAGTTCACTGAATTATTTTATGCAATTCAGTATCATTATTTCTATTTTATAAAACTCATTTTGGTATAATAATGGTAATTATTTTCCGATCTGGTTCATTATGCAACTGAAATGGGTTGCATAATGAAAAATAGTTGCATAATGTTTATAATGTAACTCATTTGGGTGGCATTTTGAACATTATGCATCTCAAATGAGTTGTATAATGGAAAAAAAATCATTGCTTAAGATTTTGTATGGAACCTGTTGCAAAACTCGTTTTTTTTCAGATCTCTTCGTACGACTCGTGCTGAAAAAATCTGTTTTTTGCAACTCGTTAGGTACATGAATATTTATTGTTCGCAGTTTTTCAGTCAATTTTTGCTGGAATTCCTTAAAAGAAATAATAAAAAAACAGCATATGCAGGTCTCTTCAGATTGCAAAGAAGAATGACTGGAATGATTTTAATCCTCCTTTAATATTTGGATCATTTTTTACCCAAATCGTGCACTTCGTCAGCGTGCTGTTCCCAACGGGATACAAAATAGTTTAATCATTTATTTCTCAGGAATTATTTTCCATTTACAGAAAATTTTCTAGATTTTTGAAAGATATCTACGTATCTAGGTTTCCTGCAAGAGTTCAGGTATCAGAAAGCCGGCTCCAAAGGCACGTTATCCTCCATTTAGGACATTTGTGCCATCATCATCTACTTGAGGGAAAAGGAAGGATATAAGGATAATGATGGGGATAAGGACAGACCTTTACGGACCTGCAAAGAAATAGGAAAAAGTACACTAAAAGAGGGTACTAACGCATAAGCGTACCACAATGGGTTCAAATAGCGCCCTGCAAAGGGCACTGTTATAACGCATAAAGTGAAAGCGAGATTACAGCTTTTACCACAGCGGGTTAAGAACAACAGAATATCCTGAAGATTCAAATTTCTGAAGTCAGTTTCACTTAATAAGTGTTGACCGAATATTCTAAAATGCGCAAAAACTGGACAGGAAAGTTACATATCAAATGATACGAAGCTCCATAACCGGATTCATAAATCACATACAAATGAATCAGCATGTTGAAAATTCGTCATGTTTATAGCTGAATCGGCAGTGGCCAGTCAATGCTTTGACCAGAATGCTGCAATTCTGCTTCGACAGATTTGTTAAATACTTCGCCATCCCTAGAGATGGCACAGAACAATACAATTTTGTTTGACGGCATGACTGCAAACTATTCCAGTATTGTTTGTGCTGAGTGGCAGCCCATGTGTCAATATGAAGCTCTACTCAACACTTAGAATACCGGAATAGCTGGCTCAGGGCCAATGCAGTAATGTGATGCTCTAGTGCTAGCTAACACATCAGCCAATTTATTTCCAGCGATGGAAGAAAGGCCAGGTACCCATATAAGGTGAACAGCGTTTGCTGAATAAAGCTCCTCGATTTGAGTTCGACAAGCGCTATCTTTGACCTAGAGCTGACACCAACTTTTGAATAAAAGAGTTCCTCTAATTGTATATATGTATATCTCTTTCGGGACGGAGAGCAAAAAAGTTGAATTTCCATAGAAATTGCTCAACTTTGGCTCTCCAGACCTCTCAGACTTTTTAACATATCAACACTTTTTCTTTGGCATGTGGAAGAACTACTCTTTATCTTTCGATTTCTTGCTTTGTCCACCTAGCTAAATCGGAAATAAAAATATTGCGACCGATAAAACTTTTTCATGTTTTACAATGTTTGCTCACTTTTGTGGTAAATCCTACACGCAACGCAAACAAAAGTTTGTTTGCACACATGTAAATATTAGAGATGGCTCAATTATTAAAATAATTTTCATAACTTAGAACAAACACTAAACAGATAAAAAAATACGCAAAACTGTTGTTGCTCAACAGCACAATTGTGTTGGATCGTCACGAAAGGAATATATACAATTATGGGGAACTCTTTTGTTCAAAAGTTGCTGTCTAACTAATATTGGAATGTGCCTTATTATATTTTGGTTCATATCTAGTATTCTTATACCACCTATCACATGTAAGTGCAAGAAAGTGCTTCTTGTTTGAGATGAATGTGTAGTGGCGAGCGAGTTGAAGAGAACGATCCAGACATCGCTGTTAAGCACATCCTTTGAAGATGGCCTAATTTTGATTGGATCGTTCTCACTTTGCCCTTTGTCCGCCACACAAGGCATCCATAGGTCAATATTGGCCGAACAACACTTGTGTAAATCCATTTGATATACTTGGGTTATCCAAGTTGTGGCGACACACATACGAACTAACAATGTTAGTTAGTCGTCGGTAAAACCATAAGTAAGAAAACCGTTATTATTGAGTTGCTTCAATAGCGTATTTGCTATAAGATTCCACAAATGTGGCGGCAAAACTCCCCCTTGGGAGCATCCACAAACACTCAATTTCCTAATCCCTGCTAGACGCGATGTCGAGAAGAGATATAGGTTTTTGAGCATTTGATGAATCCAATTGGAAATCATTGAAGATATACCATGACTCCGTGAGGCTTCCAATATGGCATCGAAAGGCACATTGTCAAAAGCATTCTCGATATCTAAGAAAACACCCAAACAGGATTGCTTTTGAGCGAATGCTTTCTCGATATCGTAAACAACCTTGTGTAAAAGAGTCACAGCCCAAGTAACACATTTGTCACAGAAGAGCCACGGCGGCGCAGGTTTTTGTTGCACTGAAGTCACTGTGACTTACTTCTAGCGAACAAGCATTTATTTGTTAGAAGTAAGTCGCAGTGACTTTTGCGCAACAAAATTCTGCGCCGCCGTGACTCTTCTGTGACAAGTGTGTTGCTTGGGAGTGGACTTACAGGATTGGTAGGCGTGTTGGTTGACATGGAGAGGCACGTTGGCCAGATGAACATCACGGATGTGATGATCCACAATGTGCTCCAAGCATTTCAGAAGAAAAGAGATCAAACTGATAGGTCTGAAAAGATTCGTCTCCAGGTTTTCTGCAAGAGTTGCTTGACGGCATGTGTAAAAACTCTACTGAAAATGTGTGAAAGACTTCTAATACAGGTCCAGCAAAACTTTCTGGAATAATTTCAGAAATTCAAAATGTACCTTTCTATACATACTTTAAGAACATTTCCGACAACTTATACTGGAATCAATCCTACAAAAATAACTAACAATAACGTGTGTAAAAACTAGACGTGGAAAATTGTATAAAAACGTTCAGTATTTGCCAAGGAATGAATAGTGATGCCAGCCATAAGTTGATTTTCCTTTCGTTCTTGTTTTGAGATATCCCAAGGAAAATCCCCTGTAGGAACGCCAAAATAAATATCTGGAAACAAAGAAACATATTTGATCAAATTTTCTGCTATTCCTATGATTCTAAGGTTTTTATTTTATTTTTTTTTAAAGAATGTTTTTCGAATTTCTTCAATAATTCAACCCTGGATCCATCAAAGACGTTGAATGGATTAAAAAAAGTAAAATAGAAATTTGAAAACATCTTGGAGAATGGTTAAAATAGATTTCACGGGTCATTTTTTGAAAACTTTTTCAGAGTTTTTTAGAGTATTCTGCTAGAGTTCCTGCAAATCTTGAAAATTGCGTTTTCTTAACAGGGATTACTCAACCATTCAACTCCATTTTTTTCCAAAACTTTATAATAAACTTTATGAAACGTTTTTCAGAAAAAATACAATTCTTAACTTGCGCATGAATGCCAGGCGTATGGTAGATTGTGTATTGATTACTGTGAAAATATTGTTGCATAACTTTCAGGTGTGATACGATATATCGGCACTGTGCTATGAAGTTGGAAAACCCTCTTATTTCCAAAAAAAATGGGAACTTCCTCTCTGAGGGACGGCACACCACTCCCGGCACAGTTCGTGTGGAACAAAAAGAAAATTGCATGAGAAAAGAATCTGGAGTTTTTCCTGCACCATCATCTTGCTGCTGCTGCTGGCTAGCTGGCTGATCACTCTCGGATTGCCACCCGCCACCTCCCTCAGAAGACCAATAGTAGTAGCAGAGGGTAGTACTTTTTTACGCCAAGGCACGTCCGAAAAATGCTGCAATGTGAACTTTTCCGTTGGCTGAACGTTGGTTGGCCGGATGGTTGCTTTCGGTACATACGTTCACCGCCGCGCCGGCCGCCACCCGGATGACCCGAAGTTGCAGTGCACAGGCAAACTCAGATTGCGCTTCTCCTGGCGGCTCGGTCTCTCCCAAGGGAGACAATTTGATTAGGCTTTGGCGAAAGTTTATTTTTGCCACTTTGTTTGGTGGGCTAGTTTGTATCACAATTTTTTGCTGCTCACTCTTTTCTTGTGGGGTGGGTGAGACCCGTAGTGGTGCACTTTTCCGGCATCGTGTGTCGGCTAATTTGCAGAAAAGGCAATATCCATGTCTGGGATTCCGTGATTGGGGTTGTGTGTCAAACAGTTGTGTTTTTCTTTCGGAGGAAGTTTGTTGAACTATAACGAGAGTTTGGTTAGCCGTCGCTGGGTTTTGGGGGAGGTAACTTTTTGGGATGATAGCATTGTGTTTCTTGTTGGTTTTGGTGACATCTGCACAAAAATTCGGGGACAGGTTTTAATGAGTCGTTGGATGCTGGACATGGATAAGCCTTTTGTAATCCCCGGGTGTTTTGAATATTTACTTAGCTAAGCTAATATGGCCCTCATTGCTGCAGCGGAAACACGCGGATATTCAGCATGACCAATCATGTAAGAAAAATTGTGGAAATTCTCATTGATCACTAAATTGTAGAGAGGCAGTTCCTGTGGGAACGTAGAGCCACTAAGAAGATCTAGAAATTTATTCATAAATTGATCCAGGGATTAACTTCGAAAGCCCTTCCAAAGTTTCTCAATTTTTTTTTCAGATTTATTGAAAAATCTGGAAGTTCTGTCGAAAATTCTTGCAGAAATGTTATACACAATTCATAAATAAAAACTTGTATGGGTTGCTTTAGAAATTCTTCCATAATTTCATTGGATGCATAGATATTTTTTCCAGAAATCTATCTAGGGATTCTTCGGAAATCCTTCAAAAAATCCATCACAATTTTTTTCGCGTTTGTTTTTTAGAAAATCTTTTAAAACAATCTTTTCAAAATCCTCCATCCTTAAAAATATATCGCGGGAACTCCTCCACGGGTTTCTCAAAAATCTTCCAAAGATTTTCAGTGGAAAATTGTCTTGTAGGAAAAAAAAATCCTCAAGCATTTTTTTTTTCAGAAATTCCCCTATGGATTCATCAAGAAACTTTTCAAAGGTTTCGGAATTTCTTTGATTTCTTCAGAAACTCGAACAAAGATTCTTTCTGAAATTTATCCAGAGATTGATTAGAAAATCCTTCAGATATTTCTTCACAAATTCTTACGCATTTTTTTTTTCAGAGTATTTACAAATAAATCCTTTGGAAATCCTCCTGGAATTTGTTCACAGGTTTTGATAAAAACCTCTTAACTTTAATTTGTATGCAAAGTTTTTCTCAACAAATCTTATATGGGTTGTTTCAGAAATTTCTCCAAAAATTTCTTCGGAAATTTATCCATGAATTCCTTTACAAAACTCTTCACAAAAAATATTTTAGAAGAATTCTTCCAAAGATTCTTTTAAGAATTCATCTAGATAAGAAGACTGCCCTATCTGTTAAGCAGGGGGCTACCAAATTCATGCTACTCAAAACGAAGGATTGAAGTGCTGCTTTTTTTTGTTGAAAATTGGCACGTATGACATGTTTAGAAATATTTTCAGGGATTTATTTACAAAAATGTTCATATATTTCTCCAGTAAATTTTCAGTAGACTTTTCAAAAAATCTTCCAAAAATTTTTGAAAAAAAATAATCTTTAAGGGATTTATAGCAAAATTTCTTCAACGATTTCTCTAGAGAACCGTCCACAAATTTCATCAGTAATTCTCTCGTGTAGTCTTTTGGAAATCCTCCAAAAATTTCTTCCGACATCTCTTATTAAAAATCTTTTCATGATTTTTTACCAGAAAGTTTTCAACTGATTTCTTTAAAAAATCTTTCAAAGAATCTTTATCTTAGAGGCTCTTTAGAATTTCTCCCAGGGATTCTTTTGAAAAACTTCCTTTAGAAAACTTACCAAAAATTCTCAAAGATTCTCATATTAAAAAATCATTCCATGACAGATTTATCATGTGGAAAATCATGCATGGATTGCTTCAGCACTTCCTCCATTAATTTCTTCAGAAATGTCTTTAAACTTTTCACCAAAATTTCTTCCAAAAAGTCCTCAAGAAAGAAATCACCCTGATTTTTTTTACAAATTCTTCCAGTAGTATCTGCAGAAGCTCCTCGAAAAATTATTTCAGAAGCTCGTCTAGAGATTTCTCCAGATGGTGTTTGTCCTATTGTCCATTCGACCTTTTGTTCTTTGTTCTTCTGTCACAGATTGCCTCCACAAAAAAATCTGAAAGCACTCCTTTGAAGATCCTTCCGAAACTGATCCAGGACTTTCTTCAGAATATCTTCCGCGGATTCCATCAGAAATTGCTCAAGGAATGACTTCATATAATCTTCCATTTTTTTTAAGAAAACCCTCCGGCGTTTTTTTGCGAATTCATCCAAAAATTCTTTCGAATGTTTTTGCCTTTCTCGTCCACCAGGAAAGGCTATATGTTCACTCAAAAAACGAATTTTCGATAGACGGCTCGGAGGGTCAAGTCACATATACCAATCAACACAGTTCGCTGAATTGAGATGATGTCAGTATGTGTGCAGTGCATGTATGTATGTCTGTGCGCAAAAAGAGCTCACTCACTTTTAACCCTCGAGCAGTCGCGTCTTTGACTACCTGCAGCGACGCCGCGCTCATGCTGTGAACCACATGCGTGCTTTTTTCATGATGCGTGTACTCAGTACACGACGCGACTGCTCCCGGGTTAAAGCACTTCCCATTAGCCGATTATAGCTCGAATCGAACCGGAATTTTACCGCATTATTTGCTATTTAAAATCGATCGGTCAAGACGTTCCGGAGTTATGGCCATTTCAGTGATCCGGATCTGTACTGGTATAACTGACCGTATATAAAACTGAACCAAGCCTCATCATGCGAAACATCAAATTGTGGCGATTTTTGTAATCATCAGCAAGGTTGACGAATTTTGTGTGGAAATCAACACTGGAAACCAGAACTTCCACGATGTCAGCACAAAATTCAAGGGCCTAAAAAAAAAATTCAGCCTAATATTCAAGATGGCGGCTCCAAATCCAAGATAGCGACTCGAAGTAAATATGACGGTTGTTTAAAGGTGTTTTAGGCTCTAAAACCGGGGATCTCCAATTAGCCTAGTGATTAAGGCTATGGATTGCCAATCCGGAGACGGCGGGTTCGATTCCCGTTCCGGTCGGGAAAATTTTCTCAACTCCCTGGGCATAGAGTATCATTGTGCTTGCCTCACAATATACAAATTCATGCAATGGCAGGCAAAGAAAGCCCTTCAATTAATAACTGTGGAAGTGCGCAAAGAACACTAAGTTGAAGCGAGGCAGGACAAGTCCCAGTGCGGACGTAGAGCCAGAAAGAAGAAGAAGAAGACTCTAAAACCATCCAATATGGGTATATTTGGTATGGGGTAGATGTACGGAGTCCAAAAATAGTGACCAGAATATCCAAGATGGCGGCCTAAAGTCCAAGAAGGAAGCTCCAAATTCAAGATGGCAGCGGTTTTTATGGAGTTTTTGGCTCTAGAACCATGAAATATGGGTATATTTGGTATGGGATGCAAGATGTCTGTACTCCAAAAATGGTGACCAGAATATCCAATATTGCGATCAAAAATCCAAAATGGCCGCTCTAAATTCAAGATGGCGGCTGATTAATGAAGTTTTAGGCTCTAGAACCATGCAATATGGATATATTTGGTATAAGGAAGATGTCTGGACTCCAAAAATGGCGAGCAGAGCATCCAAGATGGCGGTCTAAAATCCAACACGGCGGCTCCTTATTCAAGATGGCGGCTGTTTAATGGAGTTTTAGGCTCTAGAACCATGCAATATGGGTATATTTGGTATGGGGGAGATAACCGAAGTTCAAAAATGTCAACCAAAATATCCAAGATGGCGCCTCAAAATTCAAAATTGTGGCTCTTTAGGCTCCAATATCATGAAATATGGATGTATTTGAAATGTTGAAGATGTCCGGTCCGGAGTCCAAAGATAGCAGCCCAAAATTAAAGATGGCGGTTGTTTAATGGAATTTTAGGCCTAAGCCCATGCAATATTGGTATACCTGGTATGGGGAAGTAGTCTGAAGTTCAAAAATGGCGACCAGAATATCCAAGTTACTGGCTTTTTCTTAAGAGTGTAACGTTTAAACAACTAAAGTCAGATAAACAGTATGATTTCTGGTGCCATTAAATCGGTTTTTGTTAAACGTATGAAAGTGTGATACAAGTAATCTTTGATATTACGAACCCTCGATATAACGAATACGATATAACGTACATTTTGCTTCGATATAACGTACAGCAATGAAATTCTTTGCCAGCAATAACCCCCAGATAAACTACGAGTCACTCGAATCAATGTCTTGTTGCATCATTAGCCTTGTTACCCAGAATTTGCACAAATTGGGAAACACATTAGTGTACGTTATATCGAAGCACATAAAACGAAAACACGTTTTCGTGAAAACTCATGTTTTTTTATTGGTTTTGCGAATTTTACCGAAATCATTATTTGGGGTAGATTTCACGACGAATTGATTGACCTAGAGAGCCTACAGGTGCGCAGGAACGTTGCACGAGCAATGGTCATTGCGGACTTGTTGCAGGGAAGGATGAACTGCCCCGCACTCTTGCAGTCCGTCGATTTGTATGTTCGTCCAAGAGCACTGCGGAATAACGTGATGTTGCGACCTTGGCTACGGCCTCCTTTGCGTAGGACTGTGTACGGACAGCAGAGTGCCATTACTGGTTTGAAACGGGCGTTTAACAATGTAGCCTCTGTGTTCGACTTCAACCTTTCCAGGGAAACGATCAAGCGAAAGTTTAAGGCTGTATTTAGTTTTTCTTCATGACGAATAATGATATTATTTTTTCTTTGTGTGCGTGTTTTTGTATGTAATTTTATTATTTTACTTTTATTGTAACAACGATAGGGAAATAAGTTAGGTTAAGTTATTTATACATCATTAGGACCTGTGTTGTCTGTTGATGTCATACAATAAATAAATAAAGAATTTATCAACACTAGCTTTCAAGATATTCTAAGTATTCATCAACATGTCACTTGTGTTTTGTTGAAATGGGTTTTTCGAAGGCACGAGAAAGGCACCATCACTAAATGGATTAATGAGGTTTTTTAAAGAATTTTTCAAGACATCAATCCGTGGAACCCTTCAAAAATTCTTTTTTTCTATTTCTTCAGAAATTCCTTCAGGGAATTTTGAAGGTAATCCTTTAAAAAATCCTCCAGTGATTACTTGAAAGATGCGTCCAAGAATTCCTTCAGACACTCTTTCCATACCTGAAAGTAATTTCGTGTCTTTTCAGTAATTTCCTTCAGAATTTTTCCGATAGATCCTTTGAGAGACATTTCCTAGAATTATACCGGAAACTCTTCAGCAGTCTCATAAAACACTCTTGCAGTTGCTGCTTCTCGGATTTCTCATTCCTCTGCGCATTTCAAAAAACAACCGCCAGAATTATTTCAAGAGTGCTTCAAGGAATTTTTCTACGGATTCATTCCGGTAATTTATTCCTTGGAATATTAGCATAAGTTTATCCATCAATTTCTTCAGATGTTCATCCAGAAGCTCCTTCAGAAAATTTCCACGAATTCTTCCAGGTTTTTTTTTTTGTTTTCCATCAAATCGAACAGAAAATAAATGATGGGATTTCTGCAGGAATTTGCAAAATTTCAGTAAATTAGAATTTTATAAAATCATCCCATAACTGCACCAGAAACTCCTCCAAAAAATTACTCGTCAAGAACTCCTTTAACCCTTTCAGGACGGTTGGGTCATTTGCACCTCGCTGACGCGTTCTACAGCAGCGAGGTTGGTGAAAAAAGTCGTCCCGAAAGGGGTTTAAGAACCTTCTATAACTCTTCCAGGAATTCCTTCATATAATCTTCCAAAAATTCTTTCAAAAGTTCCCTCTGCGTTTTTTTGTTTAGAAATTCTTCAACCATTCCTTTAAGAATTTGCTTCAGAAATTTATCCAAGGATTGCTTTACAAACTCTTCTTCGTGTTTTTCCAGGAATTCCTCCAGGAAGCCTTAAACCCATATACGCCCAGCGATCTATTTATAGATTAGATGCCTCGAACGCCCACTGATATATTTATAGATCAGTAACTTTTGCGATAACCGTGGAGAAATGAGGCATGTCGGAAGACTGGTGTCTTCAGCAAAGTTGTTGAGGAGGGCAAGGACTCTCTGATAGCGCGTAGTTTAGTACGTATTCGCTCCAGTAGGTGGCGCTAGTGATCATGAAACATTTTGCTTTGATAGGAGTTGCGTCAACAGCCATTGCCAATACCGTCGTGCTCGTATCTCGAGAATCAGACTTACATAGAAGAATTTCGGCTTCGCGAAAGTTGACCAGGACATCCAAAGCTATCCGATAGTGAACTAGTTGGTTCTAGGCTTATCGACCAGGTGGCGCTAGTGAATCCCAAAAAATCTTAGCAGCTGTATCTCGCGAATCAGGCAACATAAAAACATTCGTCTTCGGTAAAGTTGATCAGGACATTAAAAATTATCGATAGCGAACTAGTTGGTTCTAGATTTATCCGCTTGGTGGCGCTAGTGAGTCCTGAAAATTCTTAGCTGCTGTATCTCGAGAATCATACTACATTTTTTTTTCGTCTTCGGCAAAGTTGATCAGGACATCCAGGGTTATCCGTTAGTGCACTAGTTGATTCTAGGTCTATCGACTAGGTGGTGCTAGTTTCCAAGTGCTTTGTCGGACAAAAGTGGGCATTGTGCAATCCAGAGCGATGCAAAGAGGAGCGGACGGATTTTTTTGGGTTTTCCGTACAGAGGCATGCGGATGGATGATCCGGTTCTCTCTGGTAAAGAGCCACGGTTCCCTCGCTCACTGTACTGGTCTGGATATTTTCAACGGCTCCGGATCTGAATGCCCATCTCTAATTGGTAGGGTTTGGTTAGCAGAGAGTTTACACATTGGTGCGTGGACGCCAGGCGTAAGGTGATAGAGTTGTGTGTTTAAAGATGTGTGGCACAGTTCGCTTGATTGCATAACTCGTAGGCGTTATCTGATAGATTAACACTGTGCTGTGAAAGTTTGGAAAGAAGATACACGGCTTTTTCAAGCCGTTTCAGTTCTAACGATGGCTATGAACATGTGAATATACCTCAGTTGTACATGTAGAGATGAGGAAGAAAGTATAAAGAAAGATACAAAGTAGGAGAAAAGGGACAGGCCAGGGATTAAACCCAGAACTACCTGCATACGAATCAGAAGCGGTAGCCACTAGACCACCAAGCCCGTTTTAACTTTTAAATTTGATGTTAAATTGATTGAAAAATAAATAACTTAAACATTTTTTTTGAACAGGAAATAGTTTCTAATAGCTAACATTTTTTTCACTGCGTTCATGTCAACCGGTAGAAACACTTAGCAATATTTTAAACATTTATCCGATATGAACCCATCTTAATGAAGATTATCCACCCAAACGAGTCTTGTACAAGAAAATAAATTGTCCAACACCATCTCCCGTCAGGCCCAACAGCAAGGTACAGCAAGTAATTTAAAAGAACAATTAAAGGACACGACGGTAGCCACTAAACTCAAATTAATCTTGCAGATCCCGTCAGGACCCATTTAAACTGAATCATAATTTACCGTCACGAAAGCATAGGATCAAGGCAAAACGGACGCCGCCCATCCAAATGACCCTCCCGAACCAACAACCCCAAGATGAACAAGGAAATCCCAACAACTTTTGTGAGCCATTATTGCAACGCTTACGGGCACTTCTCAAGCGAAGGGAATTAATAATGCGAGAAATGTAAATTTGCGGAGCACCTTAAAAAGTGAGTGATAAATGGTCTGTCGCTTCACGCGGATAAATGATGTTGCTGTACCTGTTGTAAAGTTGGATCTGCGAACCTTTTTTTCTCCTGTCACTTTTCTAATATAGACATTGAATTATAAGGCTTGATTCTCGCTTCGCTTCAGGACACAACCCGCATCGGTTCAATCGCAATTCTTCATTCACAATTCCGCCCACACTCGAACTTTTGGCAAACGACACCGGATAGTATCACGATCCTGCTCCAGTTTCGCCGCGGTGACAAGGAAATGTCATCATGTATTCCCTTTTTCTGTCCAAATTTGCATTGTGACCCACTTTGCGCTTCTGTACTGTGCTGCTGTTGCTGCTGCTGGTGTTATGACATGAAGCACAATGACACCCGTCTACATTACATTGTTCCCTCTCTGTGTACGCCTGTCCTAGATTCGTATCGGCCAGCGTCGGAATAGAGAGCATCGCTCCGTATCCCGTCGAACAATTTCGGCAGGAACGTGCCAAAGTATCATCCCTCGGGGCTTCCCTAGTTCGACTATACCTAGTACCTACACTTTGTTGGCAGGCCTCTACTTCCGCCAGCGCCAGCGCCAATGTTGTCGTCGTCGTCATTTGGATGTAGGCTATTGTCCCTGGTCGGCCACGTTTCCGTCCGTGTCGTCAGGCTCGCTGCGGCAATGGGATTTTTATGCAGAGTTTTCCTCGTTTTATTATGGCAGAGATATGTCACGCCGGTAGGCTAGATAAAACCAAGCCACGCAACATCCACTTTAAAAACCGGCCAGGATGGGCGGTTTTAATGGAGTTTTTGCAGCGTTGCACAGTGGGAAAAATGCTTGCTGAAGTTGGCTGAATCATACGAAACAGTGCCATTGTAGCTGTGAACCCAACAAACATTGTTGCTGTACAACAGATCAATAAGCCCTGCTCCTGTCAGGGCCTTTGCAGTCCCATGATTTATGTCCTGGTTCCAAACACGTGAAACTAATCGCCGGTGGCTCGTAGAACGCCGCGCCAAATGACATATACGCACTAGCCTACCTTAATCCTCACTACTTTAACGGACTGTTTACGTCCGTCACAGGTAGCTGAACCAAAGCTACCTGTGTCTCTGCACCCAAGTAACACACATGTTATATAAATGTTACGAAAGCGCAAGTTTTGGTTGTATAGAAGTTTATTTTACGTTATTTCAATCAACATAATGTTAGAATTACGTAAAATAAACTTCTATACAACCATAACTTGCGCTGTTGTAACTCTATTATAACATGTGTGTTGCTTGGGCAGGCGCCTTCCGTAGCCTATCGGCTGCGGTGGCCACAGTGCCGTACAAGCTCTTCCACTTCGATGACCTGGTCTTGGTATTCACCTTCAGAGTCGCCTCTTGTGTGAGAGCCCTCTCCTCTACCCCTTCACCAAGGACCTCTTCCGCCAAACTTTTGTAGGCTGCGCTCTTGCGCTCCTTATCGCGTTTCAGCTCCAGGTTCATCTCGCCCGTACGAGTACGACTGATACTGCGCACGTCGACTCCCAGATCCACTAGCTTGGCGTCGCTTCGCATCGCCTTCAAGACGTCCGAGTACTTCGACTGTTCGGTACCGTCAAATGGGGTAACTTGCAACACTTTTTGACTTTGACGCAATATCATTGAAAATATGAACTTTTAAAATATATTGTAAAGCATCGTGTACACTAATTACTACGAGTAGAATATTATGCAGTACTTGATTTACCAAAATACGTTTCCACCCAATCAGGAGGTGTGAAATACATGCTTGTTGCAAGTTACCCCATCTGTGGGGTAACTTGCAACATATGACGTAAAGCTAAGTTAGCTACCATTAAACTGCATTAACATTCTAGTACTTGGTCGTATCATAAGTTTTGATGTAATGCATGAAAAATGCATTGAAAAGATGTACACTTACCAGCTGAAATATCAGTTTTAACAAATTGATATGTCTTACAAACAAGAGTATATCGTTTCACAACAGATCACACGTCCCTCAAATATAAAATAAATATGGATCTCGTGACTTAGTACTACTTACAAAATGTCATTTCATGAACAGTAGAGTAAGTCATGTATAGATAATTTTCAGTTTGCAGTGGTGTTTGGCTACTTCAGCTAAAATAACATGACTTAAACACCCATTTAACTTTGTAAATAATTATCAAAGCCGTTCATTTGGGCATTCCACTGAAATACT
The DNA here is from genome assembly GCF_035046485.1 of Aedes albopictus. NCBI lineage: Eukaryota > Metazoa > Arthropoda > Insecta > Diptera > Culicidae > Aedes > Aedes albopictus. Next base: position 188,147,718 of record NC_085138.1, read on the forward strand.
TTGCTCAATATAGACCCAAAATTCGTCCCCTTAATGCTAGAACTAGGTAACTCGAAAATCATAGTTTGAAATTTTGACAATTTTTCATGCAGTCGTTCCAAAGACATGGAGCCTTGAAAATGATTATTTTTTAGCATTTATTGCTTATTCAGCTTCTACTCTTTCTGCTACAAGAAAAAGTTTTGAACTATTTTGGTTTAAACTTTTGATAAAAATAATAAATGGTTAAAAAATTGTCGAGTTACCTAGTTATAGCACTCAAAATGCAACATAAATAATGGAGGAGATGTTCTGAGATACCTAGTTTTTACCACTATTGATATCATTCTTTTCAGCTATCTTGTTGCAGTATGCAAATTTAAAAGGGTTCACATATTGAAATTAACATGTAATTACTGAATTCGCTAGGATGCCAGCTATATCACCACATGACACCTCAAAATGTTCATAAAATAATCGTCGACGAACAATCACAGTTCTAGCTAAATCAATACAAGTAAAATATTTCAATTTTTTTTGGCCTAAAATGAAAAACAGTAGTAGATTTTCAATCTACTAACAAAAGAATGACTAGTAACATTTCCACGTCCAAGCGTTCGATAGATTTTAACCTGTGCGATTGGAAATAGATATGATTTTCTCAGTTACCTAGTTATAGCACTCAGTTCTTGTATTCTACACTGAGATACCTAGTTTTGAAACTGGTGAATATTTGCGTCGTTTATAATCGTATTTCATTGGTCTTTGGATATATGATAGAGCTCAAAAAGCTCGATATAATGGTATATTCAACTCAAAAACGTCAAATTTCGAGTTACCTAGTTCTAGCATTAAGGGGACGAATTGATGTTGGTGATTGTTTTGAAACGCCCATAAACTAAATTCAGCTTTCAACAAGATGAAACAAGAATAAAATTTCAAAATATAGCAATCCTTAACAATGTTTGAAGGTCACGTGCAAAAACTGTAATAATTGAGTCGACATTCGAAAATAAGCGCGTTACGGAGTTAGTTCATGATTCATTTCGATTACTTCTATTCTAAATATCGTGAAATGAAAATAAATACTAGACATTTTTATCAATTTTAAGTGTTGCAAGTAACCCCATAGTGGTTGTCGAATATGATAAAGATTTTTTACATTACTTAGTCGAAAAGTTTACCAAACTTTTATTGATTAGTTAAGCTTTCTATTAGGTACCCTCACTGCACGCAAGGTCGTCAGACTTATTGCACTTACCATAGGAGAGAGGTAAAGCACGATTTCCATACTTGTTTTTACGGCATAAAATGAGCAAACTGTTTTAACAGTGTAGCTAAACAATAAACAATAACAAAGCTGATTTTTCCACTGAATTAATCTTCGGTATGCATAATCTCGATAACAGAAATAGTGGAGCATACTAGCTTTCATTATTATGAGAAAATAGTTTACATTTAATGTACGTCATCGTGTTGCAAGTTACACCCCTGTTGCAAGTAACCCCGTTTGACGGTATTAATGACGAGCGCGTCACCTTTCTCTTGGCACCTACTCTTTTATGTCTTGGCTTGACGTTCCTAGCTTCCTCGACCTGCGGCTTTAACTTTGTCTTTTTCTGCTCGACCTTCGTCCAAGGGGGCCGTGGTCCGCCCTACTCTGTAGTTGATGAGGGCCTAATAACGGTTCCCATCCTGCCGGGACGAGTCAGCTTTTTCAGGCCCACCCTTCCCAGCTTTCCGGGACATCTGGCTGAGGTGCTACTTGTCGCCATTACTGCCGAGCTTCGGAGTTAGTATCCTTCTGGCCTTGCGGGCACCACCAGACAGCTCCTCACCTGACGGCTGCCTCAGTCGCTTCTGCGAGTGCTTATCACGAGCAGTCGCACTCACCACATCTTTTGAACTACCTGCGAAAGCGAAGGCCTCCGTCTGGGTAGACTTCGTAACCTTTACTTTCGCCGGTTCCGCCGCTGCTGCAGTCGTCACGAGTCTCACGTGATCCTGATTGGCATCATCCATTGACTTACGAAGTCGCAACAAGGCCGTTTTCATGTCCTTACTTTTGATGGACTTCGTGGACGCAAAGTCGATGATCTTGCCAAGCTGCTGCTCAACCGCCTCGATCGTGACAGTCCTCTGTTTGGTTGATGGCCCTCATCAACCTCGCAGCATCCCGCTCCTGACTCCTCACTTGCGCTCTTGACATCTATCCTTCTACCTTGGCTTGGTGTTCCTGCGCAGCTGTTATTCTTTTTTCTTTTCTTCTTCTAGATTCTAACGGCGTCCTCCCTCTGATCACCCTAACTTGTGGTGGCTGAGGATCAACACTTGGTCGTAACTTTCTGCTTCTTTCCGGAATGCTTGGACAGAGTCCAACTTGCTTGCCTATTACTCTCTGGGTTAACCACCTCTTGGCGTTATGAACGCCTCTCTCTCGTCTTGGCGTAATGTCCTCATTGGGACAAAGCCTGCTTCTCGCTTACGAAAAGATCCTGGACCGACCGGGAATCGAACCCGTCACCCTCAGCGTGGTCATGCTAAATACCCGTGCGTTTACCGCCTCGGCTATATGGGCCCTATAAACGCCTGGTAGCTCTCATATTGAATACACCTTGGCACCTCAAGTTTCAGGGACTCCGCTGCTGCCGCAGTTGCCCTCAGTTTATCATGGACCTGCTTGGCCGTCATAGTTGATAGCCCCCATCATCTATGCTTCATCCACAAATCTTGACGCTTCTTTCACAGGTCAATATTTAAAGCACGTATAACCCACTGTGCACCCAAGCTTCATGAACTGCTTAACCTTATAGAGGTGTACCTTCCTCGACTGGAACTAGAATGACTTGCTTTTATCGCCTCTGGGATTAATTACGTCCTCGAGTAATAGCTTCGGGTTTGAAAGTGCGACACATTTCGCTAATCAACTGGAGTGCTCTCTCGGTGGCAGCTCCGTCCTATCGCTCCTGGGAGATTCCGTATCGAAGATAAAAACGTCGACCCGCACCGATTTAAAGCTCACGGCGGCAGCAGCCACAGCCCCCGCACGCCTTAATCGGGGATCTGATTCGACAACCAATTAATTTCCACGAGACATTTTACGATACCGATTAGCCGAGAACGTTTCGATCTACGCGCTGAATACATTACTCAGTTGATAAGAGCTGACAGTTTAAGGCAGTCCCGTCGAACCAGCAGCCCGGGTTGTTAAACAAACCAATTAATGTTAATTGATACACACATAAAAAGGTGAATGCAGTTGCACTCGTGCTCTTTCGTGAAATTCGCTGAAAGAGGCGCTTCATCAACTGTGGCCCAGAATTCATCAAGCTGGGTATTGCTGCTATAGATACCGCGAATCAGGTACGACAACAAACAGAACAGACAAAAAACCAGACAAATCTGCACCGACATTGACAAATTCATATTAAATTACAGTTCGCAGTTTTTTTCTTTTCTGTTCTCTCTGGTTTCCTCTTCACCTTGTTCAAATAAAAACCACACTTTCTGTCATCTTATGCCTGGCTGCTCGGTGCTGCTGGATACACATAGTGCCACTTTGGAAGCTACCCGCTCCACTCGGGATGGTTTCCAGTTCCTCGCCGCTCTGTCACTGGCACTTGTCGATGTCGAACCGAGCCGAGCCGAGCCGTATCCAAAGATGGATGGTGATCTGGCGGTGGGGGCTCCCCGGATTCACAGCCGAGAAAAAAACGTAGAAATTCAAATGAAATGTTGATGCAGCAAAAAATAAAAAGAGAAAAAACCGCAACCAATCAAGGACTAACTTCATCTCCCTTCTCGGTGCTTGCATATAGTGTGGTAGGTACCAACCTACAGCCAGTTGACAGCAGACATAATGCAATTGGCGTGTCTCCCCCGTTCGGACGGACTCTTATTGGTTCGTCCCTGGGATCTCTTTCGGTTGGCTCGTCGTCGTCGACGCTCTACAGCTTGTCGAATCTAAGGAATGTCTGAGTTGAACAGCGTCATAACCGCACTTCTCGTGGTGACTGCTGCTACAACTACACCAACTATCCTCCTGCACTACAGATAGCACGCCGCAATTGCTGCCGATGATGCTGGGAACATTGACGTAGAAAGGAAGCACTCAATGCCTCAGAAGCTTGGTCTGAAAAAATCAATTCGCCATAGGGCCTCTCTGTCATCTCAATCTAATCTCAATCTATACAATACTCTGGCGATCTGCCTCGCGCCTCTTGTGCCATGTAGCTCGTTCGAAGTCTTTTCAAAGTCTGCTACAATCAACACTATGGACATCATGCCCGCTTGCTCCCATACCGGGCCGTCTTCGTACTAACTATTGAGTTTGCTTCTGTCAGGGCCTTCATACGGCCAGGATTCGGGACTAACGCTCGAAGCACTTGAAGCACGTCTCTGGCGGCTCATGAATGCTGAGCGGACACCTGCCAAATCTGATCTTACCAATTTTATCTGCCTTATTCACCCGCTCTACTGATCACCTCTAGTGATCTGCGTGCCTGTCGGGCCTTTTGCAGATGCATTTACATCTCACTAGTTCTTGAGGTTCGCAGCGATCTCCTCGAAGTCGTTGATTTCATTCAGGCTTTTACACTGGAGAGTCACCTACGCTTCAGCACCAGCATCATCTCTCCTGTGCTGGAGCGCTGGAAGCTTTTTACATCCGTGCCCAGCTACAAGAGTCGATTTTTGCCTCCCGTGGTCAACAACACATTGGTGTATGTGCCCGCCCTTGTCTTGAAGACCAGCTCATCGCTCCTGTCACGCTTACGGGCTAGCTTAACCTTCTTTCTAGGCCTCAATTTCTCCACTCTTTGGTTCTCTTTTCTTTGACCCAGCTGGCTCCTGGTCCTTAAGTTTGCCTTTGTGACTTAATAGTCTTGACCCTCGTGCGCTTTAAAACCGACTTAAGAGCCTGATTACTAGAGCTGGCCGCTCCATTCTTCCTCGAAGGTCCGCCATCCTCTGTCGGGCGTTTTTCCCCCGACAGGTTTCGAACATACATCTCGAGCCGTAGAGCGGTTTGCCTTCTCCTCTACGGCTCCGGCGATTTGCATGGTTTCGTGCGCCATCGTCGAGCATGAATTCCTGCAAAGAAGAAGCTGTCCTTTTGGTGGAACTCAGCTCTTTTTGCGCATCGACTGCGTTCCGCTCCTCGACCAGACGATCGTAGTCCTTCTTGATCACATCCACAGACTTTGCTCAGGGGTCTTGCTAATGTTTTTTCGCCCACAGGTGTACCTGGTCAACTAGCTCATCGAGTTGCTCAAAGACTACCGACATCTTTTATAGCCCACTCATGATGCGATTCAGCGCCCGCGTGAGAGGCTTGCGCCACTCATCTATGCATAGTAGTGATCTCGCCTGTTCATCTCTACCGATCGGGTTGTCCGTGACCTCCTCGTGCATTCTTTTGAATTCGATTTGTTTAAAGTCATGTCTGTTGTGTTGGGTTCTCGTCAAAGAAAAGGGCTCGGACACTGTCTTCAGCCAGAGGCTGTACAGAGTAAACGAAACTTAATACTAAACAACGGATACACGGTGCCATGCATCAGTGGATACGGAGAAGAAGCTCACGAAAAGTTTCATCAGCCGGCACGGGAATCGAACCCTCACCCCACAGTGCGGTGCGGTTGGAAGCTTGGTGACCCTAACCGTTTGACTACGAGGCTCAACATCAAAGTCGCGATCCCTCTCTGCCAATGAAGTAGTCACTAATGATCCCGATGCGATAATTGGCGCAGGTCATTATAAGCCAGAGTCTAACACCAACCCCACGGTTTACTGTCCAGAGGGACCCAGTAAGTGTGCCGAAGCGAACCCTCCCTCGTCCCTGTCAGCATATGACAAATTTCCCACCGGAATTGCCCGATCTTCCCGAAGGGTATTTGTATCCCGGCGGGTGCCACTCGGAGGTAGGGATCGCAGTTGCATAGCAAGAGGCTGAAGGACCCTACAAGAGGTGTGAATTGCATTGGCAGCCTATACCGTGCGAGAAGCCCAGTAACGGTCGACAGCGCAGCGGCTTCTCGTTGAGGGTGATCATGGACCATACGTTTCATGGTTCGAAGCCGGGAAATCCGACAGATCATTTGGCGGGGTCGATCAAAGGGAGGAACGGATGATGTCTTTGTATATGGTCAAGTCCGCTTGGTTGTGTAACCAGCGGGGACAATTAGTGGTGATCTGGCGGCTGTGGATATATGTGGCCGTCGATGATCAATGCCTAGGTCAATGCCGTGTGGGTTCGGTTTGATTTCCCAGCAAGCTTCCCAGTAGCAGCGCAGTACTTCGTTGCGACTAACAACGGAGTTGTCAATCGCCGTTGATCTATGATTTTTAGTTGGAGAACCGTTGTTGAGTATTGCCAAGTCGACGCTTTTTAACCCGTTGAAAAGAGGCTAACACCTCGGGTCATCCTAGGTAGATTGTCCACTTTACTACGTAGGTCAGGGTTTATTGCCTCAGGGTAGATAAATAATACAGACTAAAAAGATTGTATGGGGCTTTAGGTAACACAAACATCCAGAAGATGATTTTCGATGCCGGGTATTGTTGGAATGCTCAGCACAACGAAAGCGGTCAACAATGGAGCGTTCGCACCTTTGGAACCTAGGGTCCTAGGATACCAAGGGCCTGTCCATAAACTACGTAGACTTCTAGAGGTGGGGGACGGGGGCTCTGGTGAAAGACTAGTCCACGCTCCATACAAATTTCGAAAATTGTGTATGGAAGAAAGTCTACGGGGGGGAAGGGCGGGGTTCTGGCATGATCAAAAATGAGTTTACGTAGTTTATGGACAGCGCCCAAGGCTGGGCATCGGAAGGTGTTTAACAGGTTCTCTTCATCTGGACCTAGTCCAAGACGCCGGAGTCGACCCAGTGATTCCGGTTGGGATAGGGCTTCCGGTATACTGCGTTGACTATCAAAGAGTATACCCAGACAATATTGGGTTGCTCGATGCCGGGGTCGACCCGGTAATTTTAGTGGAAGCATTACTTCTAGTTCAGCGACGCCTCGGTGACCCGAGGCCATGAGTTCTGAGATGCGTGGTTGAGTATTATCAAGTTTGTGGTTGGCGATATTGAGAGATTGAAAAAAAGTTATAACGGGTTGGATGGGGCTGTCGTTTAGGATAGCCATTCAGACCTTCCGTTTGCCATTTTCGTTGTGGACTGGATCCAGATAGGGTAAGATTGCTGGTTGGGTGTTTGTCCAGCATTTTCAGAGGGTTGGACTTATTCTGCTGGCCCAATATCCTCCCTTGCGAACGAACTGGGCACTCTCATATAGAGGAACTTATGTATTTTCGGCAGTTTTGTTTTTTCGTCCTCAGCGAGTATCAGGCACTTTGGTCTACAAAAACCACTTATGACGAAAAGAACAAAACGGCCGATAATACTCAAAGCCACCTTATTTTTATTTTCTGGAATTGAATACTCTTCCTCCGCTCTCCAAAATTCCAAAGAAAATGTCCTAGGGTATAGGTTTCCTTATTAAGCATGTAGCTCCCATTTTTATTCTACTCAAAACAAAGCATTGAAGCGTTGTTCAGGGATTTTTTTTTTTTTCAAAGGTATATTCAAGGATCATCCCCCAAATTCTTCGTGAAATTCCTCTCCGGGCTCTTAAAAAAAATCTATTTAAGTTTCATTCGGGATTTTCCTCAAGTGATTTCTTTAGTTTCTAATATCTTCTAAAATTATTTCGACGATTCTTCGGAAAATATTCCAGGGAATTATTAAGAAACTCTACCATGAATGCTTTCGGAGATTTCTTCGAGAAATCCTTCAGGAATTCTTTCATTATTTCCTTAAGAAAATTCTTAGTGTCTTTTATAATTTCCTCAAAAGTTTTCTAGAGATTAGTAAAGAACTTTCCCTGGATTTCTTTCGATATTGCTCCATAGAACTCTTTAGAAAATCTTCCAGGAATTTCTTTCGACGAATTTCTTTTGAAAGTTATCTAGAACATCTTCCAACTTTCTCTAGAATTCCCACCGAAGTTTTCGTTAGCGGATTTCTTTGGAAATTCTTCCTTAGACTCGTGCAGAAATTCTTAAAATGATTTCTTCAAAAAATTCTATATGAGATTCCTCAATAAATTTGTCCAAGGATTCCATAATAAATCCCTAGCTACCTTCGGAACTGATTCCAGAAATTCGGTTTTCAAACCTATCAACGTTCCTTTCAGAAACTTTTCCGGCTATTGGTTTTAGAAATTTTTCCAGGAATTCTTTAAGAAATTTTTCCAAGGCTTCATTCAGATAATCCCTCTCTCTGAATTCTTAATGCTAGAATTATATGGGTCTCTTGTGAAATTCCACCAGGAATTACTTTAGAAATTCTTCTTTAGGGAAATTCTTTTTTAGGGATTACTTACGAAATTATTTCAAAGATTCTTTAATAAATGCTTCTATTGGCTTGTTCAGAATATTTTCTAGATATTCCTTAAGGTATTTCTTTAGAAATGTCAGTAGAGGTTTGCTCAGGAGTTGTTCTAAATTGTTCTGAAATTTCCCACATGACTGTGTTCAGAAATTTCTGCAGAAATTCCTCCACAGATTCTTGCATTATCTTTTTTTTTATTTCCTTTTATTTGTGAATTTTAACTTAAGCTAATTCTTACAACTTGCATTATCACTTTCAATGATTCAGGCAGAGATAAGATTTTCTTCAGATGTTTCTCGTAATCCTCGAGAATATCTTCTAATGATAACTTCCATAATTTCTTCATCGATTCTTTTGGAAATTTATTCAGAAATACTTTCAGAGAACTTCTACGGATATTCCTTTAGACATATCTCAAGAGTTTTTTTTTTCTAGGAATCTCTGCAGACGCTTATCTATGCGTTTGTCCAGGTATTTTTTGTTTCAGAGATTCGTGCTCAGATTTTTTCAGAAATAATTTAAGAATATTCTCCAAGAATTTTATTAAAGCATATATCCAGGAAATTTCCTGTGAATTTCTTACGTTTTTCTAGAAATTACACCAAGAATTAACCAAGAAAATTCTCCAGAAAGTTTTTAAGACATTCCTTCTTGGATTCCTTCAAGAGTTGCCCGAGGAATTTCCTTGGATATTACTGCTAGGATTCATTCAAAAGTACTTCCTAAGATTGCTGCGGGGATTTAACTGAACTTTTCTTCATCATCCTAAACATCCTTGCCCAAAAATTTGGGGTTTCACTGAAGTGTACTCATATGTTCATTGAATGATAGGTTCAAGTTGACACTTGAGGAAAGAGTCTGCCTTCCTAACAACAGGATTCTGCACAGACTTCTTAAATAGAAAATTCTTCTAAAAATTTCTAAAAAATTCTTTGAGAAACTGCTCTTGGGGTTCCATTAGAAATTCCTCCTGGGATGTCTTAAGAGATCTCGGCAGAGTTTGTTCAGATATTTCTCCAGGAATTTTCAGATGTTCTTCCAAAATTTTCACATAACTAAAATATAATTCTTTTAAAATCCATAACGGAGTTCCCGAGAAATTCATGGAAGTTTTCTCAAGAGGTCCCTCAAAAATCTCCTGGAGATTCGTTTTGAAACTTCTATAAGAAAACCTTGAAATCTTTTTGCAGGACGTAAAAACTTGAAGTATTTTTAGGCAAAGTACGTTTAATGGACAGTTCAAATTTTTACGTCTATTGCAGACTGGTATAGCCGGAATTCGTGGAAAAGAATTCCTGGTGCAATTATCTTGAGAATAATTTCTGGATGAATGCCTAGAATAATACCTAGGAGAATACCTGAAGGAAGCATAGCATAGCATGAATACTTGCACAAATCTTGGATGGAGTTGTAAAGTTGAATATATCCATTTACATTGCTGATGTCGCTACTATCTACAATGTCATAGATTCTCTCAGCTCCACACACCGGGCCAAGTCCTTGCAAGTATTTATAAATCCCTTCATCAACTTAGAAAGAGCCCAGAACTGAAGCAGCTTCCAATAGATAAAAGAATGTTAAAAATAGCGAATTTTCAACTTATATGCAGTTGTATAGCAAATATATACTGAAATAGAATTATTTATAAATAAATAATATTGGAAAGATCTCACCAACACCTAGGAGAATACCTGAAGGAACAGCTTAAAATATCCCTGTTATTTTCTGAAAAAAATCTTCAGATACTTAAGGAGGAACTGTACCAGCAATTCCAAGAAAAAATGTTTGAGAAACCTCTGGAGAGTTTCCAATTAAAATCCGTATTGGAAATTCTGAAGGAATTGCAAACAATGGTACTGATGGAATTCCCGAAGAAATCCTTCAATAAATTTCTGACGGATTCCTGGAGGATTTTCTGAAATCCTAAAAAAAAACTTCTGGAGATACCTCTGAAGGAATTTCTTATACAATTTCTGATGGCATTTCTCTGGAAAAATCACTGCCGAAATTTCTGAAGGAAATTGTGTTGAAATAACAAAAAATCCAGCAGGAGTTCTATAGAGCAACACTGAAGCCATAAAAAATGAATGTATGGAGGAATCTTTGATATAATTGGTGAATCCTCTGCAAGTTTTCATGAAAACAATCTTAAAACATTACATTAAAATGCAGAAGTATGTAATAGATTTTGGAATAATTTTTGCAGGAATTGTTAAGAAAATATTTGGAAAATAAAGCTCTGACGAAATCCCCGATGGAAGTTCTGAATAAATTCAAAGCAAAACCTGGAAGAACTATTGCGGAAATACTTGGAGGAACTCTCATGAGAATTTGCTAGGGGAATTCCCAAATAAATGCCTGAGAAAATCCCCGAATAGATGGAGAATAGAGGAATTCAACCATTAATTTCTAAAAAAGTTTCTGAAATAGGAATTACCTTATAGGAAATTATGAGAGAATCTCCGATTTTTTATAAGAATTTTTTTCCTAGAATTGCATATTTTGAAGATTCGTTTGAAGGGACTTCTGCAGAAACCCCTGGAGAAACTTTTGGTAGAATTTCTAGAGAATTTCCCAAAACTTCTATGAATTTCTCTGGAAAAATCCTGACAATAATTCTTCATGACCAGTTTCTTCAAAAATTTTCGAATAAATATATAAAATAATACAAGCATATACTCATGAAACAATCCATAAATAAATTTCCTATTAAATACCTTTACGAATCCCTGGAGCAATCCCGGAAGAAATTTATGAAGAGACTTGTGTTGCAGTTTCAAGATTAATATTTTTAGTTATTTTTTGAGAAACTTATGCAGAAATGCCAAGGTAAACAGTGGGAATTCCTGGGATAATATCTGGAGGCACGGCATAAAAATCACAAGGCAGGCTAGTAACCGATGTAAACATTTATTTTGGATGTTACCATGTGACGTCGTTCTTATCGTCTTTCACGTTGATCAAATTGGTATGGAGTACTACAGGGGATACTCAAAATAACTGGGACAGGTAAAAGTTTCACTTTTCAAAAAATGTTCAACTCGCTGTAACTTTTCGAAAAGGGCAAAAAAAATTTTTACTGTAAGTTCATCAACTAGTTGTGTATCAGTGGTCAAAATTTGGAAAAGATCGAGCCATTCTACACGAAGTTATAAAGGTTCTAGAAAAAGTTATAATTATCCGATAGCCAACTTTGAACTGTCATATCTCCGGATTCAATGAACCGAATGCAATGAAATTTAGATTATTTATGACTTATATAATGAACTTTGGAAATCAGTTTACTTAATTTGAAATTATTAATAAGAAAAAAAGTTATGGCGGTTAGAATAAATGTATGTTTTTTAGTATGTTTATCTATTTTTCATATGCATCCCATTACTTTTTTAATTTAATGCCGGTTATTTTGTTACTTCCTTTCAAAACATATTCATATTAAAGTTGATTAGAAGGAATTTAAATGAACTATAATTACTATCTCGAATTTTGAAACGATGATGAAGTTTTGGATAAATTGGTGGTATATTAGAAAAATAATCCAATCGTAATAATTTTCTTTCGAGTAAAGAATTTTAAGCTTAGTCAAAAGTTTTTAATAGCTCATTATATAAGTCATGAATGATCAAAATTTCATTGCATTCGGTTCATTGAATCCGGAGATATAACAACTCAAAGTTGGCTATCGAATAATTATACCTTTTTCTAGCACCTTTATAACTTTGTGTAGAATGGCTCGATCTTTTCCAAATTTTGACCACTGATACACAACTAATTGATGAACTTACAGTAAAAATTTGAGAATATTTGATGCCCTTTTCGAAAAGTTACAGCGAGTTGAAAATTTTTTAAAAGTGAAAATTTTACCTATCCCAGTTATTTTGAGTATCCCCTGTAGATCACCTATGAACGATTTGAATTACGTCATCAAAATGCTGTCAGATTTCGGGAATTCTCACCTTCTGTACACCGTGATCTGGAGGAATGCCTGTAGAAATTTTACTAAGAAATCCATTGACAGGGATGCATTTTGAATGGATACCAAGAAGAATCTAAACCCTTGAATAGTTGTGTCTTGGAACACCCTCAGCTACACCACGCTAACGCTGTTTACCACAAACGTGCTTTATTCATTGTGGGTATACTCAGTACACGATGCAACTGGTCCCGGGTTAGGGAATCCTGCAAGAATATTCTCTGTAAGATTTTTTGATTTCTTTTTTATTTTTTATTTTATTTTTCATTATTTTTTTTTTATAAATCCCCAAGGAATCCCCAAAGGTAGGTCTGCCTATGTCCTTGGAAGTTTTCCCGGAATAATTCCTAATTGGGCGCAAAAGTGAAGTAATTTCCTATAGGGGCTCTGAAATTTTGAAACCTTGAGTAACCAGCTCTGATTTTACAATGACTGGATGATACTCAGAATATAGATATTTTCGTTACGGTCTCGAAAAAATATTGCTTACGCCTGTAGATCCTGAAGTCTTCAATTTTGAGAAGTTTTGGATTACTGTGAATGTTCATCGAAATCATGGCTGACGTTTAGGGTCTGAAACCATTTAGTCAGGGGAACTTATTCTGGACACTTTCTGCTATAACTCAGTCAATTTTTAACCGATTGACTTGATTTTTGGGATAGCATTAGATACGTACAGAATGTAGCCATGTTAAAAAATTCTAATCAATCGGTTTGAAATTGACTGAGTTATAGCAGCAAGTGCCCAAAATAATGTTGTTAAAGAAAACTTTCTGGAATAATTTTCGCTTCTAAGAACTGGGAAAATATCATTGGTTACGTGTGCAGATCATAAAGCCTTAACTCTGGAGAAATTGGGGTGTACGTGGAACGTCCTGAATTCACGGATAAAGCTCAAAAAGTCCTATGATGATGACCAAAGCTCATACCTCACTCACGCCTATGCTTATCTTACGCCTGGTTACAGAACCCACCAGTGCGGAGTGGGTGCTCAAGAGGACCGGCGGCCGGCGCAGTATTTGTCGTCATGCCTGCCGTCGTCGTCATCGTCCTCGTCGTTGTCACAGTAGAGAAACCGGAGAAGGAAAACCTCAAATCAAAACATTTACATATAAACTATCTCTTGGGTGGCAGAAAGTTGAACTTGCGGTGGCAATGATGCGGTGCCGGTGGTGGTGTGACGCAGCAGACCGAGCCGGGGGCGGATGGGCGGAAGGAAACCTCTTCTTGAGAAGCGGCTTCTGCGTTTTAAGGCCCCACTGCCTTACTGCAACTGGGGACCAGGAAGATATTCTCGAGCGAAAGAAAAACTGAAAATGCAGATTCTTGTGGCTTGGGAGAGCCGGGAAGAGCTAACGGAGCGGGCGGGCGAGGGCGAGAGGCTTCAATTTGCGAATATTCGAATCAGTTGCGGGTGTTGGTGATGGGTTCGACAAATTGATCGGTTCGAAGTTGTGCTCTTGTTTGCCATAACGGGGTGGGAGATGGTGGGAAATTCATTGGCATAAATTTAAAACGATTTCAAATGTTTTAACGCGATTGTTTGAAACAAGATAAAATAGAGATGAAGAAAGCGATACCTAGCTAAATTTTCGGTACAGTTTTTTGTTCCGTTCTAACTTGTCCGTGTTCAAGTTGGTGATGATTATCATGATAAGGAAATATCGCTACGATTCTGTCTAAATGGGTCCACCCCTACTTGCGTATTTTGCTGAAGCTGACCTTCTGTACTGGAAAAAAATGGCCTGCATACCAGCATTTAGTCTCACTTAACCTACAGTGTCAAACGTATCGCAGCATACGTTTCACTTATTCCAAACAGGAGATAAATGCGACAGCAAACAGATCGTTTCATGCCGTGTTGTTGAATATCCACCCAATGATTAATGATCTTTTCTCGCTCAGTCATCCTTTTCATCTGTCTAATGGATAATTGCAAGTCATCCCCTAGCAGCGACGCGACGGCAGCGGTATGGTAGCCGCTTAACTGACCCAACCTTCACGTTGGAGATTGAAGGCTCAGCTCAACCAAATCAATTTCCATTGGTGAACCTGTGCTGGGGAAATGTTCCACTGACGAGTAATGAAGAAATTTTCGTTTTCAATTTCAATAAATCGCTATCAGACCAATGTAAATTATGACTCTATTAAATATGAACGAAACATACCATATGAATACTAACCGAGCGATGGCGGCGGCAGTTGATGCACATTTTACGCCATCAGCCAAATTTAGGGTGGCACGTGTCAAGCATGTAAATAAATACGCTTAACCCTCATCCGCCGGGATCACGGAACGAATCTTCAAGGATCTGACGAAACGCGATATTTTTTACACCCCCCTCAAAAAGAATGCTCGTCGCTCGTCCTGAATTATGCAAACCCAGAGTGTCCCGGGATGAAGGCGAGCCTCTTCAGAAGCGCCCATAAAAGGCCCATTCAGTCACGTCGCTTAAAACAATGGGAACAGTGCGAAACAGTGTGGAAGCTCCTAGGCACCATTATGAGCCGCATTCAAAATTCATCCCCGCGCGGGACATTGATTGTGATGCGAGTGCGTGAAAGCAAGGACTCACAATTGCTTCGTGTTTCCTGAAGTGGTTTGTTCGGTTTGGACGAGAAGCGATTAGACACAGCAAAAAAAAAATATAAAACATGTTTCTTAAAAAAAAACATTACGCATGATTAGGACACGTTCACGATAAAAGATAAACTAGCCTCAATCTTAAAACCTTTATAATAAAGAAATAATAATAATAACAGATTCACTAAAGAAAATAACTTTGCGAGCTTTATTAGTAATTCTCTTCTGAGTAGAATCTGCTTTCTACTGTCTAAAATTTATAAAATTATTTATAAAATGCTGCTCAACAGCAACATTGTTTATAGTATCATAGAGAAACAAACGTAACACTTCGACCATTTGCGATGGATAGCGTTAACCACGGAAAAACATTCGCCTCATGTTAAAAGACTAAGTTTTGCCAACCTTGAACTAGGTGGCAATAGTGTGCAAACGTCAAACTCGAACGAAAACTATGCACGAGTGGGTCATCGGCCAATTTTAGCGATGAGTCAACGAGTAGTTAACTCTAGGCATTGTGAAAATTCTAACTTTCACTCAATTTACAGGAAATATCTCAAATTTTTGTTTCTGTGATGATCCATCCTTCCACGGTTGTTCAAAAGTAGGCCACTTGTAGCGATCATCTCGTGAGCATTTTCAAAAAGGCTAACCATATGGACCCTGATTGACGCGTTTCCAAAAGAAGCAATTTAAATATTGAAACAAGTCCTCATGCGATTCCTATTTGTAGTTCCTAATTGTGAAGCGTGTATGTACGGACTGACTGATGATGCACTTTGTGTGCCACGTACATATAGAACTGAACTCCTTAGTGAGTCATTTAGCATTTATTGTGTCGTAGCTATGAAGCAAGGGGTTCAACTCTTATCCGTTCAAGTGTCTGTACTTGGTCCTGATTTGTAGCTTGAGCGATTGTGCGAGTGAAATGGAAAAGTAACGAGCCTATTGCTGGTTGCTGATGGAATCGATAAGTGTTAAGAAGGGGGATGATTCGCTGTGGCTTTTGGTTGCCACAATCGGTGGCACATGTTCGTGCACGCGACAACTTTTGATGTTGATTGTAGCAGGAAGTTTGTAGGGTAGGTGTGCTCAATGGCGGATCCTAGTTACTGTTAGAAATTTGCAGAAGTAAAAAGTTGTAGATGGTTGAAATATTAATTTTAGACCCATCAAATATGATTTTTTTCTTATACACATTCCTTGTTGTGATCAGTAATTATCTTAGTTTACATTTGTTGAATAGTCTAGTCATGTCATATATTCTAGAGCTTTCAATTTCTCCGAAAATACTTCCCGTTGAACGTTTCTAATTGTAAGCTCAGCATCTTTTAATATAACTGTTACTAAGAAACCATGTCCCCAGTTGGATATAGTAGAATTAAAACAGAATACATTTAGGCGCTGTACAAATTGTAAGTACAGCTTACAATTGGAATCGCTCACGCAGTGCCCTAGTGGACAAAAGAGCTGTAAATTAGGTTAAGCGATTGAAGAAACCATGTCCATCAGAGATGCCAGATGATTTTCTGTAATCACGTGACGTGAAAACCGTTGTCGGCGACATGAACGCGCAGGTAGGAAAGGAGGAAATTATAGATAGTAGAGTAAACATAGATCCGTGTTGATGAATCCGTTGTATCCAAACGAACTGTCAAAATCTGTATCCAAACGAGCATGACGTCATGATTTGGACAACATCAATGGAGCGCATGACGTCATATTCAACCGTCACACTCTTGAAAATTACTACTTACACGCTTGAAACATTTTAGTCAGCGGTGTCCGCGGATCTATGTTTACTCTACTATCTATAGAGGAAATGTACAAATCGATATCGAATATCCATGAAGCCACCTTGAGATCACCCGACTACCAAACTGAAAACCAAATCTATCACGTTCTAATCGACAGTAAATTCTTCTCGGATATAATCAATATCAGCATATACCGCAGTGCGAATAAAGATTCAGACCATTATCTAGTCGCCATTAGCGTGCTCAGGGGGTGGCAAGGGGGGAGCAGTTATCCCCCTTTTATAAAAAATATATCTAATAAGTATGGTGCGGAAGTCGAAACATGCGACTGCCATGCACCATATTGAGACTCATTGAAAATTTCATGCACCATCTGAACATCTCATCTCATATAATTTCTAAGCATTTATTTCACATTTGAATTTTATACATATGCTCCATTTTAGTACATCATTCACCAAATTGCATTCCTTATACCTGATCCATATTGAATTTCACACCACATTTAATTCTGTGAACTATTTTTGCAATACTTGCACCTCTTTCATCTAACCATGCAATGTTGAGAATCACTGAACCATGGTGGCAAATAATGCACCATACTGACACATGTAGTATTTTAATATTTCATGCGTAACCATCATGTTCACAGAACCATCTAGGCATCCATAATTTCATACGGATCTCACGCACCATCTTTGAATCAATAAGTGATGTCAGCACCACATTTTATTACCATGCACCATTTTGGCATTTCGTATTCCGAAACTATATTCCATGTACGTGAACCATTTGGACTACATTGACCACAACACCACCTTGAATTCCAAACACCATTTTTGCAATTCGTGCTCCTAGCCATACAAACTATTGAAAATTACTGAATAATGGTGACGGAAAATATAGCACACTTACATCACCACCATTTTAGTATTTAATACACCAAAATAACATTCCAACAGGGCCGGACCATGTTGACTTCTGCACCACATTTAATTCCATGCACCTAATCATGCAGCATATTGATAATCACTAAATAACGGTGACAACTAATGCAGCACACTCACATCATGCACTTTCTTCAGAGCTTTCCATGCCCCATTTTGGCATTCACAATATCATGTAGATATCTTATGCACCATAATGCTGTGGTTCACATTTGAATTCCATGCACCATGCATTGCGAGTACAAAATAGCATTCCATGTACCTCTGGAGCCGACCTACTGATACTAATTCCACGTACACTGTGGTGCATAATTGATCGGACAAACACCGATTTTCATACAAAATGACCAAGTTTGAGATGCTGTAACTATGGTGTGCTTTGACGGATTGAGCTCAATTTCTGACACGGAACTACTGATATGCTGAATTTTACGTATACGAAGTACGAAATGATTTCGTTCACAGGTTTGGGCGTGACAAGGCGTTCAAAATGTGCAAAAGTGATCGGACAGCGGTACCCCTTTGATTTACACGCGTGCCGCTGTCCGATCACTTTTGCACATTTTGAACGCCTTGCCACGCCCAAACCTGTGAACGCAAACATTTCGTACTTCGTATACATAAAATTCAGCATATTACTAGTTCCGTATCAGAAATTGAGCTCAATCCGTCAAAGCAAACCATAGTTACAGCATCTCAAACTTGGCCATTTTGTATGAAAATTCGCTTTTGTCCGATCAATTATGCACCACAGTGTACCTGGTGTTGACTTCCACGACACATTGAGTTTCCTGCACCGTTTTGTAATTCGTGCAGCTCGAAACATGTTGAATATAACAGAATCATGGTGAATCTAATGCACCATCAAGTAGCTTCTTTGCATTCCTTGCATCACCATGACATTCACAGAATCATCTAGGCACCAACCTTGAATCAATTATATGTCTTATGCGAAATCATGCACCATCGTTACATTTCATGCACTACCAACGCTTTTCAAGCGCAACCTTGATTATATTTTTAAATTTCGTTCATCAAAATAGTATTCTATGTACCATGAACAATGTCGATTCTAATGCATTTTACTGACATCATACACCATCTTTCAATGCCATGCTTCATATCAGTATTCCATGCACCATCCTAATGATCTCAGTTTTATTTAGGGATCCTATACATCATTCTGACATCATACACCTTCAGACGCGCCAACTTGGACAAATTATTGGGGGGGGGGGGGGGGGAGGTGTCAAAGCCTGATTTTTCTTTTGATTTTTTTTTTGTATGGGAAAATCGAAAAATCGTCAATTATTCAGGGGGGGCAAAACCATGCTTGACCCCCCCCCCTCCCCCCCAAGTTGTCGCCTATGTACACCTTTATGACGGCACGCAATTGGAATTGTATACATCACCTTACTTGATAATCATCTTCAAATTCCCTGAATCCTTATCACACACCGTTTTAAAATTCTATGCACCTTCTTTGTGTTCATTGTATCATCCTGGTATCTTATACGCTACAACTTCTTGAGAAATTTCTGTACAATTTCATGGGAGAACTTTTGAAGGAATTGCAAGAGAATTTCTTGAAAGAATTCATGGAGGAATCGTGGAAAAGTTCCAGGATAAATCTCTGGAGGCATTCCCATAGGAATCCTTGGAGGATTTCCTGGAAGAATCCGTGAAAGGATTCCTAGAGAAATTTCAAAAGGAATATTTGGAGGAATTTCTGGAGGAGTTCACCGAATCCCAGAAGAATAATTGGAGGAATCTCAAGATAAATCACTGGAGGAATTTCAGGAGGAATCCTTTGAGGTATTTCTGGAAGAATTAGAGGAATTCCAGGAAAAATGTGCACAGTGCAGCTCCTTTTCATATTAAAACCACGCACACTTGCACACACACATACTGAGGAGCATGCCATCCCTGCCTGGAGGAACTCCTGGTGGAATCCTTGGAGGAATCCCTGGAGGAATTTCTGGAGGGTTCCCTGGATGTATTTCTGGAGGAATCTTTAGAAAAATCCCTGATGGAACCCATAAGGGAATTTCTGAAGGAATCCTTGGAGGTATCCTTGGAGAAATTTCTGAAAGAATTTCTGGAGAATATCTGGAGAAGTTGCTGGAGAAATTCTTAATGAAATTCCTGGAGGAATCCCTGAAGAAATTCCGATAAAAAATCCTGGATTAATCCCTGGCGCAATCCCCGGAAAAATTTCAGGAGTAATTCCTGAAGGAATTTCTAGAGGAATCCCTGGAGGCATTCCTGAAGAAATCCTTAGAAGAATTTCTGGAGGAAGCTCTGGAAAATTGCTGGAGAAATCTCAGGTAGAATCACTGGAGGAATTCCTTAAGGAATTCCAGGATATATCCCTGTAGAGATTACATGAAGTATCCCTAGAGGAATACCTACAGGAATCCGTGGCTGAACCCCTGTAAGTATTTCAGGAGGAATCCGTGAAGAAATTTCTGGAGGATACCCTGGAGACATTCCTGAAGAAAGAATTTCTGGAGGAAGCTTTGGAAAATTCCTGGAGGAATCCCTGGTGGAGTCCTTGGAGGAATTCCTTAAGGAATCTATGGAGGAATTCCAGGATGAATCCCTGGAGGAATTCGTGAAACCATTTCTGGAGGAATCCAGGGATTCATTCCTGGATAAATTTATGGAGGGATTCCTAGAGGAGCTTCCGGAAGAATTCCTGGAAGAATTCATTGGATTCTCTGTAGGAACCCCTGAAGGGATCCCTAGAAGATTCTCTGGAGGAATCCCTGCGAAATCCCTGCAAGAATTCAAGAAATGCAAGAAATTCGTGAAGAAATTTCTAGAGGAATCCCAGAAAACATTCCTGAAGATATGCTTGGAATAACTTCTGAAGGAATTCCTCGAGGAATTTCTGGGAGAACTCCTTGAGGAATTCCTGGAACAATTCCTGGAAGAATTTCTGGGGGAATCCGTAAACGAATTCCAGGAGAAATTCCTGGAGGATGGATATCTGGATAAATTTAAGGAGAATTTCTTGGAGGAATTTCTGGAGGCAGTACTGGAGGAATCCTTGGAAGAATTTCTGCAGGAATTCGTGAAGGAATTCCTGGATGAATTTCTGAAGGAATCCATGGAGGCATTCTTGAAGGAATCATTGGAAGAGCTTCTGCATTTACCCCTAATGAAATTCTATGAGTTATTCCTGAAGGAATTTCTGGATGAATTTCAAGAGAAATCCCCGAAGGAATTTATGGAGGGATCCCTGAGTGCGTTCCAAAAGGAGTCCTTGGAAGACTTCCGGACCGAATGCATCGCTTTCATTAGCGTCATCGAGCATCTTATCTCTTGATTGCGCTCTCGTATCAAACGGACAAGAGAATGAACAGCATTTCGAGGAGCGTTCCCGAGCATGTCGGTTCACGAAATGTTACTGATTTGGTGGCGGACTGTATACACTTGGACCGACTACTTTTCGAACGCGAGAGAAATAATCTACACCGATTAACTTCGAAATAAACGTTTTATTAACTCAAATTACAATGGTTGTATTTTTCTTCCCGACCGCGTGTGTTCAATTCGCGAACGCAATGGAACTGAGTGATGAAACAAAAAAAGCAAAAACAAAACGGAAAAAACACCCACAGTAAAAAAGATGTGCGCGTAAGCGCGGGGGTCCACTGATACCCGAACATCCTCCCCGCCCTGAGGCCGCTGGGCTCAAGCAGATGGTAGAATGCATAGCTTGTGGATTGGTCGTTGGTATAGAGCTTGTCCTCGTCGCAAAGTCACTGTCCGTACTATGCCTGTCGGATCGGCATGTACCTGCACCACCCTGGCCAGCTCCCATTGGGCAGGCGGAGCATTGTCATTTTTTACCAATACTAGCTGATCCACTTGAACGTTTGGCTTGGTAGTTCGCCATTTGGCTCGTGGCTGGAGACTCGAAAGATACTCGTCCTTCCAACGATTCCATATGATGGCTGTCTTCTGCTGTACTTGCTGCCACTGTTCCAACCGGTTGGCTGGTACTTTCTTCAAGTCTGGTTCTGGAATGAGGTTTACTGGCTGCCCGATCAAAAAATGACCCGGCGTCAGAGCTTCACAACTGTCCGGATCGGTCGACAAAGCACAGATGGGCCTGGAATTTAGGCACGCTTCAGTTTGGCAGAGAATTGTCGACAAGTCCTCAAATGTCAACGCTTCGGTTCCGAGTTCTGCCACTAGATGCCACTTCGCACTTTTTACGGCAGCTTCCCATATACCGCCCATATGGGGCGCGGACGGCGGGATAAACGTCCACTTGATCCCGATGTTCGACAGAAACCGACTTGCTTCCTTATCGTGGGCACGCACTTGCTCAAGAAGTTCTTGCAGTGTGCGGTCAGCGCCAATGAAATTGGTCCCATTGTCTGACCAAATCTCAGTTGGGTATCCACGCCGAGATATAAAACGCTTTAACGTGCCGAGAAATGTGTTGGTAGTCATGTCGCCTGCTGCTTCAAGATGTACGGCACGCGTGGATAGGCACACGTACACCGCTATGTAGCCCTTTGTCATCTTGACTCCTCGGATGCACACCGCCTTGATCTTCAATGGACCGGCGTAATCCACGCCGACAAAGCAGAATGGTCGCGTCGCTAGCACCCTTGCTGGCGGGAGGCTACCCATGAGCTGGCTTGCCAATCGTCCCTTCAACCGAACACATCTAGTACAGTCCTGAACAATCTTGCGAACGACCTTTTGACATCCGATAATCCAATACTGCTGGTTGATACTCGCCGTCAGAAGTGCAGGCCCTGCGTGAAGGTTACGCAGGTGTAACTCACGCACCAATAACGTTGTCGCATGATGATTCCATGGTAAGATGATCGGATGTTTGACTTCGTCCCGGTAGTGCTGAGTTCTGGAGCCTTCCACCTACACGAATTATCCCCTGGTTGTCCAAAAACGGGTAAAGCGAAGAGAGAACACACTTGGATCGCAATGGTTCACCCTTCCGAAGTTGTTCCAATTCTTCCTTGAACGCTTCATGTTGAACAGCACGAACTACTTGTCCTCTGGCCTGCTCCAACTCAACAGGTGAGAGTTCACCTGATCGTCGTTCTTCGTTGATTGTGCAGGTAATGTTATGCACAAACCGATTCACCCAAGCTAGGCTTCGAATAATGAGCGTGAAGTTGGAGCGCCTTTTCAAAAGCAGTTGTTCCACCTCGAAGTTGTAGTGTATTGGCCCTAATGCTGCATGCAGTGTCCTTTGTGGTCGCTGCTCCAAGAGCTCTTCGTCATCGTTGAGTTTCACCAGCGCAGTATCCCAAGTACACGGATTGTCCTTTAACCAACGCGGACCTTGGAACCACAAGTCATGCTCGACTAGCTCTGACGGGGATAGACCGCGGCTTGCACAATCGGCGGGGTTTTCTTCGCTTCTCACGTGATTCCAATGCTGTCGAGGTAAGTGTTCCAAGATTTCTGCCGTTCTGTTTGCAACGTAGGTTCGCCATTTCCGAGGATGTGCAGATAACCACTGGAGCACAATGGTGGAGTCTGTCCACGCCCACTGCTCGATCTCCAGATGAGACCATGCTTCGGAAACCTTTCTCATCAGCTCAGCCAGTAGCAGTGCTCCGTTCAGCTCCAAACGAGGAAGAGATACCTGCTTTATTGGAGCCACCCTTGATTTGGCTGCCACTAGAACGACACTGACGTTGCCTAGATTATCAACCACACGAGAATACACAACAGCAGCGTATGCTTGCTCCGAGGCGTCCGAAAAACCATGAATTTGAAGCTTTCCACCGACGTGACCGGTGAACCGTGGAATCCGTATTTCTTCCAGACGATACAAGCTGTCCTTGATGGTCATCCACTCTGCCATGATCGCAGGTGGCAACAGATCGTCCCATCCAACGTCGAAAAGCCAAAGGTGCTGATAGAGGATTTTGATTTTCACCATAGCCGGAGTGAGCCACCCAAAAGGATCAAATAATCTCGAGGAATCGGAAATCATTTGCCGCTTCGTATTCACGTTGTCAATTGGAAGAGAGATCTTGAACCCATACTCGTCGTCCGTAGGATACCACAAAATTCCCAGTGCCTTCACCGACTCTTCCTGCTCCGAAAGTTTGAGTGGCACCGGCGTAGAACCTGACAGGAGCGCTTCACTGTTGGATGTCCACTTTCTGAGCTCAAACCCCGCAGAGCCAAGGATCTCGATGATATGCTCTTTGAGTAGTTTCGCTTTTTCTTCGTTGTCTGCTCCGGACAAACAATCATCCACGTAGAAGTCGGTCGTAATTCGCTTCGCCGCCTCAGGGTAGACGACCTCGTACGGTTTTGCTGCCTCTCGCATCGCTTGAATCGCCTGGTATGGAGCAGTTTTAGTCCCGTACGTTACCGTGCAAAGTCGGTAGTGCTTCAA
Organism: Aedes albopictus; assembly: GCF_035046485.1. Classification (NCBI taxonomy): domain Eukaryota; kingdom Metazoa; phylum Arthropoda; class Insecta; order Diptera; family Culicidae; genus Aedes; species Aedes albopictus. The sequence continues at coordinate 188,171,751 of NC_085138.1, forward strand.
CTGACCCGCGTCGTCGATCCACAAAATCCGCAGGTAGTCCCGGTCGTCTTGATGTACCCACACTTGGCGGTACATTTTCGCCACGTCACCGCAGAACGCCACTCGGTGTGACCGAAAACGGAGAGACACGGTCCAAAGATCTTCGTTGTTGTTTGGTCTATCCAAAAGTCGATCATTCAAAGACATTCCTGTCGACGTTGAACTGGAAGCGTCGAAAACAACGCGTAGTTTGGTCGTCGAGCTTCCCTGCTTTATCACTGCATGATGTGGGAGATAATAGCACTCCGTTGGGTTCCAATTCACCTCTGCAGCTGGAACCTCTTCCATGTGACGTAGTTCCAGGTACTCTGCCATGAAAGCTTCATAATCTCGCTTGAACTCCGGCTGGAATTCGAACCGCTTCTGCATCGCTTTGAGCCGCTTGTGTGCAGCTGTCAAGGACTCCCCTAGTGGTGGCTTCGAATTGTCGAATGGCAGACGAACAATGAAGCGCCCGTTCTCGTCGCGTGTTAGGGTCGAGTTGAAGTGCTCGATAACCTTGACCTCAGAAGGAGTCAACTGTTGCTTGCTGTTCAGCTCCTCCTGCTCCCAGAAAAGCCGTAGGGTACGATTCAAGTCCACCTCCGTGTGCAGGCTGACGATCGCATGGCTGCTGCAAATGGACTCCGCTGCATCGTACCTCCCCGCCACGATCCAACCAAAGACCGTACGTTGGGCCACCGTAAGGCCGCATTCGTCCTTGACTTGGCCACCCTCGAGCAGCGCAAGAAAGACGTCCGATCCAAGTATGATGTCGATGGAAGCCGGCCGGTTGAACGTTGGATCAGCCAGCTCACCGAGATTCTCCAGCAACTTCATATTGCTCAGCTTGAACTTTTGCGTAGGAATAGTAGAGGTCAACTTACCGAGAACGTAGGCGTTGGTTGAAATGACGACAATCTCGTTGAACCTGGGTGCCAGTTGTAGTGTAACTACACCGCGAGTGGTTCCTACCTGCTGGCTACCTAGCCCGCTGACGACCAGCTTACCGTTGCGTCTCGGTAGTTCCAATTTCTTCACACATTCTTCCGACACAAGGGTAGCTTGCGATCCGAAGTCGATCAATGCCCTCATTTGCAGAAAGCATCCATCCGTCTTCCGCACGTTGACGACCGCCGTAGGAAGCAATGAAATCGTTTGGCACTCTGGCACTGGCAACTGTGCCGCCAGAACATTGATATTCTTCTCAACACTTTCCGGAGCCTTTTCCGGAGCAGCACTTTCACTTGTGTTTTCTTCGATACGTTTGTCCTTCTTCACACCGGGACAGAGCAACGTATGGTGGCGTTGGTTGCATTCCGGTGTACGGCACACAGATTTCGAGGAGCAGAATTTAGCACTGTGCGATGGCCTCAAACAGTTAAAGCACAATTTGGCCTTTTGTGCCAAAACCCGCCTGTCTTCAACACTCATCTGCTTAAAGTCCTCGCACAAATACGTATTATGCTCTTTTGAGCATTTCGCGCACTTTTGGTTCGACGCTACTCCGTGTAACGCCCTCACTTTCTTCTCACTTATCACTGATTTCACTTCCTTCTTATTCGCCTCCTTCTTCGTAAAAGCTGAGCAGGTCTCCAGCGCCTCACATCGTTGCCGCAGGAACGACAGCAGATCTTCGAACGACGGATTGTCATTCTCAATCACCTTCTGCGACCAGCTTACCTGAGTCTCCCGATCCAGCTTTTCGAGCATCAAGTGAATAAGCCACGGATCTCGTCCACGAAACTCTCGGCCAAGCGCGTCCAACTGCTGCACGACTTCATCGGATGTCGTAACCAACTTACTCAGCGCTTGAGGGTTGGAACTTGCCACCGTTGGTTGCTCCATGAATTCACGCACCAGAGAAAAGACCGTGAACCGCTTCTTGTCGTAGTGTGTACACAAGGCGTCCCACGCTCTGGCATAATTCGCACTGCTAATCGTGAATTTGTTTACCAAACGCTTGGCATCTCCATCCAAATACGAAAATTAATATTGCATTTTCAGCGATGCCGAAATATCATTCCGGCTGTGAATTGTTGACTGGTACAGATCCTTGAACGTTTGCCACTCTTTGCGATTGCCGCTGAATGTTGGCACGTTGATAGCTGGGAGACGAACATTGTGTTGGGGTGCAGCATTCGGCATCTGACCATCTTCCGGAAACACATTCGCGTTGTGCATCGTTCTTGACGGCAGCTGCTGCTGCAACAACATCTGTCGTTGTGTCTCGATAAGCAGCTGCAGAGCCTCCTTCCAATCTTTCGATTCGGCGATGGTTTGCTGGCTCGCGGAAGATCCGACATCATCCAGAGCTGCTTCGAACAATGTTTTCGCACGGTAGCACATGCCGAAAAACTCTTCGCGAACATCGAACACGTACGCAATCGCAGCAGGATCTTGTTGATTCTCCTCTATTTCTCCTTGCACCGCCCGAAATTTGTCAGCAAGCACTTTGAGCTGGTCCAACCGCTCTCTAACCTCCTTTTGGGAGTTGGACTCGGTGAGGTTTTTCGCGGCTGAAAGCTCCCCCTTCACTTGCGCTAGCAGCGCATTTCGACGGCCGAACAGCTTCTCCATTATCCGGAACCGGAGGACCAAATGATTTGGTGGCGGACTGTATACACTTGGACCGACTACTTTTCGAACGCGAGAGAAATAATCTACACCGATTAACTTCGAAATAAACGTTTTATTAACTCAAATTACAATGGTTGTATTTTTCTTCCCGACCGCGTGTGTTCAATTCGCGAACGCAATGGAACTGAGTGATGAAACAAAAAAAGCAAAAACAAAACGGAAAAAACACCCACAGTAAAAAAGATGTGCGCGTAAGCGCGGGGGTCCACTGATACCCGAACAGTTACATTCGCGAATGTATCACTTGCTGAGTATGGACCATTCAGTGGTTCGCAATAAAAATCCACACACTGATTGCAAGAGAGTTCGTGAGGCAATATCAGACTGGATTCAAGGGTGAACGCGCTACAACGAACCAGATGTTCGCCATCCGCCAGGTGTTGCAGAAATGCCGCGAATACAACGTGCCCACATATCACTTGTTCATCGATTTCAAATCGGCGGATGATACAATCGATCGAGAACAGCTATGGCGAGCTAAGTGGGTCGATCAAGTGGAGGGTCTTCACCCGCACTTTCTCGAAGTTCTTCTATTTCTCCTCGTCTTGAAAATCTACATATAATTTCTGTTCCTTAAAAGGTTATCTGAACTTCTACCACAATTTTCTTCAAACGGAATTCAACTTGGGAAGCTGTACTCTATCAGTAAAACTACCAAATTTCATCACATTTCAGATAAGAACGTTCGATTTGTTTCAATATTCACCGCAACCCAAATTCATCACACAAAACCAATTCACAATCGCTAGGACCATTCGCACATTCACTTCATATGCAATTTGCCAACGATGCATGCAAAGTGCTTTGTTCCCACCACCGAACCGATAAAACGAGACGATCTAAACCAACCCGACCCGGGCGATGAGATAACCAATCCTATTCTACTCCCGTAGTAAGCCGCCGCGCCATAACCGCCGCCATAGTCCACCACACAGCACACACTAAGTATAAGTACCTACCACCGAAAGGCTGAGCAGTTCGCACAATCCGCGAGTCAGTAGGGAAGCAATGCTAGCTGCTAGCTCGAGCAGTATGAATGATGGCTTAACGCATAAATCAGAAAAGTTAAGTCGAGATGAAAGAACCTATCCGAACTGGGATGTAAATCATTTTTATTGCATCTGTCTTCACTGACTGCTTGCTGGCTGATGATATTGTGTGTGCTGTGTTGCTGGCTGATGCTGTCGACCGGCGTGGAGCGCGAAATCGTCCTCTGCCAGCCAGAAGTCGATTATCTCGCGGCTGCTCAGAGTACTATAGTCGAGTCAACAACCAAACGGTACTGGTTGCTGTGGGATAGCTGATTTGAGCGCGGCGCGGTATCTAGCGAACGATTAGGTTGGACGGTTTATCTTTCTGAATGGTGAGCTACGAGTGATTGTTTTTTTTTTTAGACAAACCGCTCAACAGGCCATCGGACGACGTGTATGATGAGCATGTGGTTTATGATCATTGATTTTCATTATTGAGTAGTAGCGTGGGAAAATAGTTGACTTTTACGATGAGGAGTTTAGCAGATCACATCACTCAGAAGCTTGCGCTGTAACTGGTTTCCTCCATGTTGTGTTCACTAGCACCGTTTGAAGTTGAAGTGTGAGAAGTCCTAAAACTATTTAAAAACTTCTCAAAAACGTGTCAAGTCGTTTCTGGGGATTTCAGGAGGGCTTTGTGGGGTTTCAGGGTGTTTAAGGAGTTTTCATGAGATCTTTAGGAGGACTTCAAAAGGGTATCAAGGTGTTTCAATGGAGATCAGGGGACTTCAGGAAGTTTCAGGTGGCTTCAGTAGAGCTCAAGGGAATTCTTCGGGGTTTTCAGAGGGATTTCTGAGGGGTTTTAAGGCGTTTGAAGGTGTTTTAAGAAGTTTCAAAGGACTTCAAGGGGTTTCAGTAGGATTTAACGGATAACGATGGAGTTTTCAGGGGGTTTTCTGAGGAGTTTAATTCTTCCAAGATGTTCGGCTAGGCGCATAGCGTAGTGTACGTTCAGCAACCCTATCTGGGTCATATTGATCAACATCCTACTAGTATTAATGGTGCTCTAGTTAGTAGGTTTCAGAGATGTAGGATGGTTTTGAGTTGCTTTGAGTTTAAGAAAAAAATACAGGGTCTTAGGATGATTTTTAATGTTTTTTCTTTTTTTCAAGACGTTTCATGGTTATCCAAGGCATTTTGAGAGGTGTCCCAGGGTTAAGAGACTCAAGGCGTTTCAATGGACATCACAAGGTTTAAGAATATTCAAGGGGGTTTCATTTAAGTTTGAGGGAAGCTTATTGGGGTGGGATTTAAGTGGCTTCAATGGAGTTTGAGGGAAGTCTATGGAGTTTTCATAGTGGTTTCTGAGGGGTTGTACTACGTTTCAGTGGATTTCAGGGAGTGGGTACAAACCTTGTTGAGCTTGTAGATTTGTTAACCTATACTCAAGGGAGTTCTTGAAGGACATAAATAGTTATTGAAGCAACTGCTTGGGACGTAAATGCATGAAGCTGAGTGAATAATGTTCACTAGCTAATCTTGTAGATACAATGACCTCTCGCTTTAACTCCAACTTGCCTTTACCGCCCTTTAAATATCGCTCCACTTCTTACTGATTAGACTTTAGGAAACTACAGATAAGTAATGTTATTTTTATGGATTTATCAAAATGAATTTTACCTTAATGGTGCTTCCAGTATATCAATAACCTTCCAGAATATTTTTTCTGGTCAATATATTAAACAAATGTTTGACCTATAACCTGTAAATCTATGTATACTTCCCTGAAAAAGATAAAAAAAAGTGCTTAAAAATTTGTTCAATTTTAATAGCTTGGTAAAAACTCAGTTATTTCACATGGGCGTTCCTGAAGCCTGAAGTCGTTCGGCGGGTTTTCAGGGGCATTTCAAATCAATTACGGCGATTTCAAGGGGGTTTCATGGAGGATCATGGAGGTTTTAGGGTCTGATTGAGAGTGCAATCTTCATCAAACTACAACCCTGGGAGACAAACAAGGTAGCTATAGTGCGCTTTTATTTTCAGCTACAAGGAGGTTTCAATCCATCAACCATACGCTACAATCGCCAGTCCCGTCAGTACGATCAGCGAGAGTACGATGCAGGTAGCAGATCTACATCCTAACCATGGAGCCTCATCCGTTATCAGCCTGTGCGATGAGGAGAGCTGCTGTCGCAGTTAAAACGAAGAGCTGACCTGATCATTGTAGCAGGTGGTTGCAACCCTTCTGTTTTAGGAGACGATGATAACCAGTATTGAAAAGGTCACGGTCTCTCCCAGTAAGGAAGCAACGTCAGTCGCCCGGTCAATGTGCAATAAACTGCTTGAAATGGAGCTATTGAAATAGGAAATGAATTGGCGCAATTGACACGGCAGATCTAATTAGAGACGTTTCGCTGTATTTCAGGAGTACTTCAAAATATTTATTTTCAGAGTTGTTTCTAAGGGATTTCAGGAACCTTTCAATGATCACTTCGAAACCCTGTCAAATCTCCTAAAGCACCTCTGACAGCCTCCTGGGACCTATTGAAACGCCTCTGAAAACCCCCATGATTTCCCCCTAAGGCTCCATTAAATACCATTGACCCTCGTGAGACCCTCTGTGTCGTCCTTTCCTTCAGATCAACAGGTACCCCCTTGAAATCTTTAGAACGCCCCTTAGACTACCTGGAACGCCCCTGAGACCTCCTGGAATCCCCTGAAACTCTGAAACATACCTCTTAAGATCCCCAGATAAACCCATGTCCAAAGGGGGTGGGGGAGGGTTTGTGGTTGGGTGTGACTCCCTGAGACCCATTGAAACACTCCTGGGGCCCCTTAAAATACCCTTGAGATCCTATGAAATGCCCCTGAAACTCTTGTGACTCTGAAAAACTCCTGTGACTTCCTGAAGTATTCTGAGACACCTCTGAAAAACCCCCTCTAGACAATTAGGTAGCCCCTTGACATCCCCTCGGACCCCATGAAACTCCCCTGATATTCCCCAAAACTTCTTGATACTTGATACTTGATGGGCTACAACTCGTAGCGGTGAGTCTACGCCGAATGAAGTATCCGCCTCCACTGGCCTCGGTCCTGGGTCAATCGGTTCCAGTCGCCCTGAACGTTTAGAGTCCTTAGGTCCTCCTCAACTGCAAAAAGCCAACGTGTGCGCGGCCTTCCACGAAGCCGACGACCCCTTCCTGGTTCTCTGCTGAATATATATATAATAATATATAAGACTGCAAGCCAGAAAGAAATTACCGCTGTAACTCTCTCAGTCGAAGAAATTCAAAAAGTATAATTTTAGCTTGTCGTTCCTCCGGCATACGAGCTACGTGTCCAGCCCACCGCAGCCTGCCGTGTTGTATTCGCTTCACTATATCCATCTCTTTACATACCTGGTACAATTCGTAGTTCATGCGACGCCGCCAGATGCCGTCCTCCAGTTTACCGCCGATTATTGTTCGCAGCACTTTACTTTCGAAGACTCCAAAGGCTCTCCGATCAACTTCTTTTAACGTCCACGTTTCATGACCGTATAAAGCGACCGGGAGAATCAGAAACTTGTACAACGCGAATTTTGTCTTCGTTTGCAGCCTGCGGGACCTCAGCTGGTTTCGCAGACCGAAAAAGACCCGATTTGCAGCCGCAATCCGTTTTTTCAGCTCGCGGGTAACATCATTTTCGCACGTCACTAGAGTACCAAGATAAACAAATTCATCCACAGCTTCAAATTTTTCCCCACCTAGCACCACTTCGTCACCACTACCACGGCTGGACCGACGTTGAACACCAGCAATCATGTACTTAGTCTTTGTGGTGTTGATCGTAAGTCCAATCCTCGCAGTCTCCCTCTTAAAATGTACGAACGCCTCTTCCACAGCCCGACGGTCGATTCCGATGATGTCGATATCGTCCGCGAAGCCCAGGAGCATATGCAACTTCGTGACAATGGTTCCGCTCCTGTGCACACCAGCTCTCCTTATCGCTCCTTCCAGTGCTATGTTGAACAGTAAGTTCGAAAGAGCATCGCACTGCTTCAGTTCGTCAAAGTTTACGAACGATGGAGAAATTTCATCCGCAACCCGTACACTTGATTTCGATCCGTCAAGCGTCGCACGAATCAATCTAATCAGCTTCGCCGGAAAACCATGTTCGATCATAATCTGCCATAACTCGTTTCTCTTCACTGTATCGTACGCCGCCTTGAAATCAATAAACAGATGATGGGTCTGCATGGTGTACTCCCGAAATTTATCGAGAATCTGCCGTAGGGTGAACATCTGGTCCGTCGTTGATCGGCCCTCACGAAATCCTGCCTGATGTTCGCCGACGAAGGACTCCTCAATCGGCCTCAGCCTGTGGATCAGAATACCGGACAAAATTTTGTACGCTGATTTGAGGAGTGTTATTCAATTCGCGCACTCCAGTCGATGCCCTTTCTTGAAAAGAGGGCAAATGAGACCATCCAACCAACTAGCAGGCAGTTCTTGCTTCTCCCATAAACTTCACTGAAACTAAAAGAGAGCCCCTGAAAAGTCCCTAGAACCTCCTAAAGCACTTCTGAGATCTCCTTAAACACCCCTGAAACCCCAGAGATGCCTTCGAAACGGCATTGAGATCTCGTGGTACTCCCGAAACACCCCTGCTACCTTCCTATAAATGCCTCCTCTTCTGGCCACCGTTGCCATAGTTTCCGTCATTATTACCTTTTCTTTTGAACAATATTGATTCTGAATAGCTCTCCCTTGTTTCATGCAGGGCATTTAAAAACGGCGCATAAATTAATGGGGTAAGAAAATATACTCACTACTTTCAGTCCTGAGCACCCGCCCAGGCTGCACTACCAGCTAAGCACACAACTCTTAGTTGGCGGTCTTTGTCATTGCTTGACCCGGTTGTGGACGCTCTCCTTATCGACTCACTTTTCCTGAGGCTCCATTTAACAGCTTTGAAACCCCTTCTGAAACGTCCTCGAGACCTACAGGAACTAGCTTGAAACCACTATAACACCCCTGAGACCCCCTGGATTCTCCTGAAACCATCTTACACTCTTAAGGCCTCTTGGCAAGCCCGTGTCCAAAAGGAGAGAAGCATTGGGGTTAGTTGTGACCCTTCCCCCCAGTTTCCGATGTTCAAAACATCCGCCTCTCCGCCTATGGCCTAACATTTGTAACTGTAAATAACGCGCAGATTTCCGAGGTGGAATTTAATGGCAATCTTTGGACTAGAGTTGTCCTAATTGTAAGCTATGTTCATCAAACATCCTAACCAAAGCTATCCTTTTTAGTCCTAGAGTATCATGTCCATAAAGAGTGTCAGACCATTTGCGCTGAGAGCTTTGTTTTGGGCACGTTCCGTAACTTATTCAGTTTTATACCGATTCTGTCGCAGTCTTGTGTTTGTTCTACTGGGACAGGGTCAATACGTTCCGTGTTGAAAGCCTGATTTGCCTCGTACAGCATTCTGAGCGTCTCAAACTTAACGATGACGCAGTCCAATCTGAACCCCTTCGCAACTTCAACCCATCGCGGTAGATAATCGAAAAGCATTACTACTTAAAAATGACAATGCCGTTTTTCTTACGTTGAGTTCCAAGTGTACGTCTTCTGCGTCAATCGTGCCGCCGCAAATCCTCGGCCTCGCAGGCCCAGAAGCCTAATGAAAGAACACAACTCAATTGCTTGGTATAGCTCATCGCGCGCAATGTGTGCTAACAAACGATCAAACAAGAATGTAATTGAGTGCATGATGAGTGGAAGTGTTAATCAGACTTTTTTCCCAATTAAACACGTACGATTTACCGGCACCACCGTCCAATTCATTCGATGTTGTGTAATGCGCTTTTTAGAAATTGTTTGCTTTGAAAGAAGTGCAAACAAATGTTGCTACACAGCTTCAGCTCTGGACTGGGACTGAGTCGGACTTTACATAACCCCCTGAGGAGGGAAGCTATTAATTACATCTAGTTGGGTTCGGGAGGAGCGGCACGTAGAGAAGCTGCCGAAGTGGTAGCGTGATATGCTTCATTTCGTATAGTTCCTCGGTTCCAGTACGGATACGGACCTAGCCTATTCCAGAGAGCGGAACGGTTGGTTAATTGCTGTGGGCTTTTGTGAGTTGCAATCGACCGACCGACCGACCATCCGAAGGAACATGAGCTCCTACTCGTGACCGTATGCAAGCCACGATTTGCCCTCGTTGATCAGAGTCTTCCTCTTAAGTCAGTCGTCTTTTTTCCTTCTACTAGGTAATTCATAATCCTGGGGCCGAACGAATCGTCATGTCACTTTTGCTGTCCGAAATTCACAAGATCAACAAATGAGCCCCCAAATAAGTCCCAAGGACCCTCTCCTAATTAGTAAATGAGCAATCGTTTTCATAGTATGTAGGGTCTTGTACCATTTGGGCAGGTGTACCTATTTTGGGCACTTGCCGCTATAACTAAGTCAATTTCAAACCGATTGATTTGAAATTTTGTATAAAGTTAGGCACGTACAGTATCCAACTCTGTACAAAAATTCAAATCAATCGGTTTGAAATTGACTTAGTTATAGCAGCAAGTGCCCAAAATAGGAACACCTGCCCAAATGGTACAAAACCCTACCTACGATGGATATCGATTCGTCATGAGTAGGCAGGCAGTCAGGCACCAGGTCGTCTCCGCCCGTTCACGCATGGCAGTGCTGCTGAACCAACCAGCCGACCGACCCCCTTGGAGACCCGTCGTCGTCGGTCGACGAAAGATTCCAGCATGGGAGGGCAGCGCAGCGCACATGGAAGCTCGGTTTTCTTCTCTCGATGGCACGAAAGGTTATTTGCATACATAATAAATAAGCTTCAACTCAACAGTTGTCTCGTTTAGCAGCGAACCTATGGCGACCTGTTTGGCGTCACCGTGATGTCGTCGTCGTCGCCGCCACCGCCATCGATTCTACGGCGAAGAACTATGACATGACGAGAAAGGGGGGCAGAGAATTGCTTCGAAGGTGGCAAATTGACATTCAACTATGTTCCGGAATAATTGAACGTGGAAAATACACTCACTCGGCTGAGCTTTCGTTGCGGCTCATGAAGCCATTACTCAGGGGAGGCGCCCATTTCGCTAGAATGAGATATGACGCCGACAAGCTCGTTATCGATCCTTGTTCCTATTCAGCTGCATCAAGGCATAAACATAACGTGATAAGTGAACGACTGTACTCATGTTGTTTACATAAGCTTTGATGCCTTTTAGAACAACATTAACAAGGATTGCATAAAGAACTATGTAGGAAAGCGAATGAGTTTAGAAGGTTGACGCTTATTGATTGCATGTTTCACAAGAAAGGGTACAAATCGTAATTTGAAGAAAAAATATTGATGTTGATCACATGAACACTCCACATGAGTGTTGGACCTTGAGTTTCAACTCAAAACTAATCCTCAAATTCAATTAAATCCATTCGGAATATTTTAATTTGTCTTGGCTTTTAAAGTACTACTAGACAGCAATCACCGTGCTGCAAGTGAAAAGTCGTGAATGAGTTTTCCGGCAGCCACTCAAATTCTTGACAGCCGTTGAGAAAAGCACCGTATCCGAGAGAGAGAAAAAAAAACTTTTCTCAACTTGCTTCATTCGCTTTTGCCGGAGTGATAACACAGCATCAGCCGGCATCAGTGGCCGGAAACTTTTTCGTGCCTCCCTCCTCGGTGAGCAAGCGATTATGCAAAAATTGGTTAATCTCGGTGCGCAAAACTTCAATCTTCCCGGTTGCTTCAGCTGTGTGCGATTCTATTCTGCGAACTCATTTCGTGGGTGGACACCAAAGTCGCAGTCACTCAGTCAGTCATCCTGATTCGTGGCTGGAAGCGACCACCGCCGCCGCATCTTCGCGACGGGAGAGGTCGGAAACGGATATTAATTTCTCCTTTCGCGCGCACAATCTTTATGCAGATTTTGAAATTGAAATTTTAATTATTTTCTCATTAATAAACATCTAATTACTTTTTGCGGGTCGTTGTTCTGCGTAAGAGTGACGAAAAGTGGAAGCCCGTGTCGGCCGGAGGGCTCTCTCTGTGTTGTGGTTTCTTTGTAGCATGACAGTTGGGAATCGGGCAAAGGGATTCGGATTGGATCTGCTCCTCGTTGGGTTTGGAAGTTCCTCGAAGGCAACATGCCGCCCGTTTTAATTGCATTGTGATGGACATTTAAATTCAATCTCAATTGTCATGATACGCGGCCGGCCTTAAAGGCGGACGGCTACTTGTGCTCCGCCTTGCCACCGACGAGCGAATAGTTTTATTGCTGGCTGCCTCCTTCTTAATGAGCTTGTTTCGTACGCAGAGTTGTTATTTTTATGCGCAAAAACAAGATTAAGTTGGGCGAATGGACGACCACATGTGCCGCAAGTACTTGGGCGTACACATTTTGATGACACTGTTTTTATGAATCGCGTGCGACATGCAATTCATTCATTTTCTTGCGCCGCGAATGCCGTCAGTGGTGACATGGAGTACATAAAATGGACATTCTTATTGGGTCATTCAAAATGTTAAGTATGGAAACTTTTCGTTGCATTATGTGTTGTTCAGTCACACAAGCGAAAGTCGTATTTCTGTCACTGAAGTTATTTGAAATTATTACCAAGAATTCCGGCGCTCAACTGTTCATCTCGTTGCTAGATCATTAGCAAATCTCTCGTCGGTGGAAGTCTGCCACCACAGAAAACCGTACCTGATTACATCGTATTCGGAAAGTTCATTCCCGACGGAAAAATTTGCGCGGATCATTTTCATCAAAGCGTTTGACGAGAATCAGACGATAGGTACATCGGTAGACGGTGCTAGATGACATGCTGTCAATGCAATGCTAGGTGACCCCTACCAGCTAGCACTCCATCACCTCTGGTCTATGGACATGAAGTTTGCTGTCGATTAAGGTCTCCGTATCGCCTACGGAGTTCATGGAGGAACACACACAACGCGTAGCCTACAGTTTTCTCCACCCCACCATGCCATCTACTCTCTCCTTAAAGTTCCAGTACGAAGACACAACAGCTTGATGGATCCTGTCGAGCCCTACCAGATCATCGCTTAACGACATTCTGTGCGGTGGACCAGCAGTGCAGCCAGCTCTGAACTCTACCGTCATCAACAACATCCATATTCCCCGGGTTGTCGTTACTGCTGTCGCCGAGAAGATTTATTAACAGATCTCGGTGAACCCAAATATCTGAAAGTATCAGTAGAATCTGTTCCGGAGATGCCCATCAGTGTCAATTTGCCTCTGCCAGTTGAAGACCATCATCGTATCACCAGCTCGCCTCTCCACGCTACTAACCAGGTGGCCACTGACGAATGAGACCGCTTTCCAATGGCAGTTTCTGTCATCGATGACCAGCTGTCCAAAGAACACGCCATCTGGTGGACAATGTACCGCTCAGAGTTATACCCGTTACAGGCATTTTCCGTGTTACGCGGAGTAATGCAAACCCGCCAATACAACGGGTTTCATCAAACCTTCAACGCATTTGGTGGGCTTCTCTGGATCCAGTTGCAGTCAAATGTCAGGAAGCGTGATCGCGGAGATCCAACGCCTCACCAAGGATTGAATGCACGTTCCGTCGGAAACAAGGTTTCCCGAGGGATGACGGAAAGTCGGAGCTCGAGGGACGATTTGGGGGGGGCATGGCCCGGGCAGTTCATCACTACCGTAGCTTTCGAAGCGTGGCATCCGCGTCTACAACAGCAAAAACGCTACTCAAGGACATGAAATTGTCCTTGGATCAATTCGGTTTGCTCGACCTCACTGCAATTCATCATTTCGATTTCGTCTAGTGGCACCTCTTCACTTTAGGTTGCAAAACGGTGAGTCGATAAGGAGAGCATCAGACATAGCTCACAATCAGGTCAAGCGATGACAAAGACCTCCAGCTAAGAGTTGTGTACTTAGCTGGTAGTGCAGCCTGGGCACTGTTTTTCTTCTGACTTCAGCTAGATTGAGGAGGTACGACCCGAGCATCTGTTTACCAAGGAGGTGCGGCTCGAACAGCGTCTGTTCTGGCATCCAGCGGCTGAGTAAGAAACGGTCCTATCCCAGTGTTACTTGGGACGGTAAACAGAACTGGCACGATGGCCTTCCGGCGAGAAAGGAGTGTTGGCGTAAACCCAATTAGCCACCCATAAAAATCCCCATTACGAATAACATAGAAGAAAATACATCTCGATACAATCGGCAAAGACCCACACGACAAAAAAAGGACTACGATTGGAAATGTGGAACATGGAATAGCAAGTCACTTGGTTTCGCAGAATGTGACAGGATAATCTACGACAAATTACATCCCCGCAACTTCGACATCGTGGCGTTCCAGGAACTTTGTTGGACTAGACAGATAGTGTGGAAAAGCGGTCATCGAGCGGCTACCTTCTTTCAAAGCTGTGGCACCACCAATGAACTGGGAATAGAACTGCTGTCGGATTTATAGTGCTGGGCAAGATGCGCCAACGTGTGATCGGGTGGCAGCCGATCAACGCAAGGATGTGCATGTTGAGTGTTAAGGACCGTTTATTCAACATTACTTTGCAGCCGCCCGTGGTATGGTAGTCCAAAGCACTTTCTTCTCCCGCAAAAATGTCCACAAAGCCACCTGGAGATCATCAGATCATCAAACAGAAAACCAAATAGACCACGTTCTTATCGACAGTTAATTCTTCTCGAATATAACCAATGTCCGCACATATCGCAGTGCGAATATAGATAGATTTAGATCACTACCTAGTCGCTAACATACGCTCAAAACAGTTATTATCACGCGTCGAAGTCGAACGGCCGCGTAACGTAGAAACGGCTCAAGACTACGCGCAGCAGCCAGCAGTGGCCCTACCAACGCACAGTGGGAAAAATCGACCCAAAAAACGGATCTTTTAACGCCGCTGGTTTCGGTACGTGAAGTTGACCATTTCTGACGTAAAAAAATACGAGAAATCGATTGGTGACAATTTCATTCACCGCACGGCACGGGAAGTGGTCCATTTTGCCCCATTTTGCCCTTTTTTCATACAAAAAGAGAATCAAAATGTTCTTTCAAACAACTAACACGACTGTAGATCATTGAAAATAGCTGCAGGTGTAATTGGAAGTTAATTGGAATCATAAGAATACATGGAGAAGTCTTTTAAATGCTCATTTTACCCCATATGCCCCAACAACTGTCGGATATTCACAAATTTTCCTAATTATGGATGGATTTTTAATGTTACTGACATGAAGTTGATTTGTTTGGCATAAACAAAAAGCACTAGATCTTTTTTCATCAAAATCATCTTCAGTAGTCGTCCAATTTGCCCCATTTTGCCCTATGTTCATGAAAAAATAAGATTCAAAATGTATTTATGAAAAACAAATACTGCTATAGAACGTTGAAAGTAGTTTTAGGTGCAATTGGAAGCTAACAGTTATCATGCGCATATATGAAAGATATTTTCCCTATTTTACCCTACATGCCCCTAAAACTGCTGAATAATAACATACATCGCTGGATGCAAAACATGAAGCCCTGGATCATTTTTGATACATACAAATGCGATTTATCGAATAATACTACAATCATTCTCGGATTGGTGTAAATAGCTGTCCATTTCACCCCAATTTGCCCCAATTTTTGTCATGTAATCAACATGTAATGAATAAATCAATTTGCCCTGATTTTTTGTCAAGTAATGAATAAATTGATTTCCCTTATTAGCATTGGTACTGAAACCAATATTATCAAAAAGACATATATATGACTTTTTCTATAATTTCAGCTTTTGATGGGGAACTAAAGGCATAATATACTTGTCTGGGAATGTACCGAGCTTCTGCAGCAATTGTCCTGTCGCAATAAGGTTAACCTGTATTGGGTTCCTGGTCATTGCGGAATAGAAGGAAATGAAAAAACTGATCAGTTAGCAAAAATAGGGTCATCTACTCAATTTAACGGGCCTGAGCCATTTTTTGGAATAGCTCCTTGTGCCCTCAAAATGGAACTAAAGAATTTAGAAAAAGTAAAAATAAAACTTATCTGGTCGAACACTACAGATTGTCGTCAATCTAAGCGATTCATTGAACCAGATGCATACATTAAGGTTAATGAACCTGATCAAACATGATTTAAGCATTTATACTGGACTAGTAACAGGCCACTGCCCTTGCAAATATTACCTAAATATAATTGGGAAATTACAAGATAACAAATGTCGTTTCTGTAAATTTGAGAGCGAAAGTTCTGAACACTTATTGTGTGAGTGTGCTGCACTTTATCAAAAGCGCCGCGGTTACCTTGATAAAGGCTTGATGGAGCCTTGGGGAATCTGGGCCTCTCATCCCAAACAGGTATTGGATTTCATACGAAATGCAGTACCTGAATGGGAAACACGCCAATAGCTGTGAGGATGATCATTTCTCCATAGTGATGAGTCTTTTCAGTATGGTAAAAGTAAAGAGGATGACACCACAATAGATCAAATCAATGGTCGCAGTAGTACTATGTCCCCAACAGGAAAAAAAAGGCATTATAAGCATTTTATAAAATATGTCAAATGTGCTCTAAACTGATTAAATAGGGCGTCTCAAAGCACCAAATATATATTTTTAAGATGCCTCATTTGATCAGTTGTGTGCATATTTGCCACAAATTAAGATTAGGGTTAGTGCTTATTATACCCTGTATTCCCCACCAAAGTCATATGTTTTACCTGTCCTTTCGATTACATTGGCTTCAGTAACAAAAGTCCATCAATTCGGACATAAGCAAATGGGGGAAATCAATTTATTCATGAGGCGACAACAAATCAGGGCAAATTGGGGTAAAATGGACAGCTATTTGTACCCTCATGTGAATGATTCTAAATTTTATCGATATACTGTATTTGTATGTATAAAAAATGATCAAGGGCTTCATGTACTGAAACCAGTGACATTACAAAACAATAGAAAAAATGTTATCATTCAGCAGTTTTAGTGGCATGTAGGGCAAAATAGGGAACATATCTTTCATTTATGCGCACGATAGCTGTTAGCTTCCAATTGTAACTAAAACTAATTTCAACGTTCCATTACAGTATCTGTTTCTTATAAATACATTTTAAAACTCATTTTCTATGATAATAGGGCAAAATAGGGCAAATTGGACAACTACTGAAGATGATTCTGGTGATAACAGATCTAGCGCTTTTTGTTTATGCAAACAAAAAATAAATTCAAATCAGTAACATTAAAAATCCATTCATAATCATGTAAAATTCACAATTTTAGCAGTTGTTGGGGCATATGGGGCAATATAAGCATTTAAATGGATCTTTCATATATGTTTATGATTTCTAATAACCTCTGATTACACCTGCAGCTATTTTCAATGATCCACAGTCGCGTTAGTTGTTTAAAAGTACTTTTTGATTCTCTTTTTGTATGAAAATAGGGCAAAATGGGGCAAAATGAACCACTTCCCGTGCCGTGCGGTGAATAAAATTAGCACCAATCGATTTTTCGTAATTTTTTACGTCAGAAATGGTCAACTTCACGTACCGAAACCAGCGGCGTTAAAAGATCCGTTTTTTGGGTCGATTTTTCCCACTGTGCAACGGAAGAGCAGCTTGGCGCAGCTACACTTGAAGATGGCTGGAGGGACATCCGATCCGTCATAGGTAGTACCTCAGCTGCAGCACTAGGCTTCGCGACTCCGAATCGGAGAAACGACTGGTACGACGGCATATGTCGAGTCAAGTACAAGACACTGGAGACGACCTTACAGTTCAGGTCGAAATACGTATCTGTCAAAGGAAGCAAATTCTTAGTGGAATTCAAAGGAACAGTACTTAACGCGGTTTTCTTTTTACTTATATGTGAACAGTTGAAAAACAAGAAGAATGCAGCATGGGTGAGAATGTTGGAACCCCGTACGAGGGCAAATGAAGCACGTTATAATCAGGCGCGGAATAGGCAGAACTCAGTCTTCCGGAGCAAAAGCGCCAGCAGGAAGATCGAGATCGCGAAGTGATGGAAGGGCTATACCACGACAAGGACACACGGAAGTTCTATGAGAAGCTGAACCGGTACCGTGCAGGAGCTTTGCGCCACAAGTCGGCATGAACCGAGATCTCAATCACGATCGACAACCACGGGAATCTTCTCACGAGCGAACGTAAGGGGGTCGAGAGTTGGCGGCAGCATCACGATGAGCACCTCAATGGCGACGTTGCATGTACCGAAGATGGCGTGGTAACAAATCTAGGAGTATGTGCGCAGGACGACAGATTTCCAGCCCCTAACCTCCAAGAGATTGAGGAGGAGGTTGGCCGGTTGAAAAACAACATAGCTGTTGGAGCAAATCAACTACCAATCGAGCATTTAAAATACGGTAGAGAAGCACTGATGAGAGCACTACACTGGATCATTACCAAGATTTGGGAGGAGGAAGTACTACCGGAGGAATGAATGGAAGGTATCGTGTGATCCTTCTACAAAAAGGGCGACAAACTATCGCGCGATCACACAACTGAGCGCTGCCTACAAGATACTCTCCCAAATTTTATGCCGCTGTCTATCACCGATTGCAAGGGAGTTCGTGGGGCAATATCAGGCTGAATTCATGGATGAACGCGCTACAACGGACCAGATGTTCGCCATCCGCCAGGTGTTGCAGAAATGCCGCGAATACAACGTGTCTACACATCACTTGTTCATCGATTTTGAATCGGCGTATGATACAATCGATCGAGACCAGCTACGACAGATTATGCACGAATACGGATTCCCGGATAAACCGATAATATTTATCAAGACGACGATCGATCGAGTGATGTGCATAGTTCGAGTATCAGAGACACCCTAGAGACCCTTCGAATCTCGCAGAGGGTTACGGCATGGTGGTGGTTTTTCGTGCTTTCTGTTCAATATTGCTTTAGAGAGTATTAAAAGGAGAGCGGGGATAAATACGAGGGGAACAATTTTTACGAAGTCCGTTCAGCTGTTTTGTTTCGCTGATGGTATTGATAATATAGCTAGTGCATGTTGGCAAAGGGCTCCAGGGAAGAATCACCGCGCCCGCCTCCACGATTTTTTATCGACGGTGATGAAATCGAGGCGGCTGGAGAATTAGTGTACTTGGGCTCACTGGTGATTGCCGACAACGATACCAGCAGAGAAATTCAGAGGCGCATTTTTGCAGGAAATCGAGCCAACTTTTGACTCCACAGAACCCTACGATTAAACAAAGTTTGCACCCTTGCGGTTTCCGAACGGAAGGTGCTGCGTATAATCTATGGCGGAAATGCTGATGGAAGGCGGGACTTGGAGAAAGCGAATGAACCACGAACTGCATCAGTTCACGTCATCAGCATGTCGGATAGCAACCCGATTAAAATGATACTCGAGAGTCACCCGACCGGCACAAGAAGACGAGGTACGCAACGAGCTAAGTGAGTCAATCAAGTGGAGAACGACTTGCGAACCCTTTTCAGAGTGCGGAACTGACGCCACACAGCCATGTACCGAGTAGAATGGAGACGGCTCATATGTACAGCAGAGGTTACTCAGGCCTTAACCTGACCGGTTAGTAAGAAGTAGGTCATTAGGCCAATAGGTCATTAGACCGAATAGATAATGTCAAACAGGTCAATAGGCCGAATTGTTCATTAGGACGAATTGGTCATTAGGCCGAATTGATCATTAGGCTGAATTAGTCATTAGAACGATTTGTTGATTTGGTCTTCCTAAATAAAGACCTTTTCAGCCTAAAGATCTTGTCGGCCTAAAGACCTTTTCAGCCTAATGACCTTTTCGGCCTAATGAGTTTTCGGCCTTATGATCGGTTCGGCTTGATGACCTATTCAATCGCGATGCGCAAAGTGTAGGCATAACTAATCGCGCTCAAATTTTGCAGAGTAAGTATTTTAGAAATGAATGTTAAATTCGAAGACAAGATATTAGATTTTATTTGGAGATTGAATATGACTACAAAAAGTAATGCTAATAAAATCTAGTAGTGGATAAAAGTTAAAGCACTGGTATATCTCTCCTCAACTATAGAAGCATTTCCCTTTTGAATGGTACTTAATGATGATGTACAGTACCACGAAAGTGTTCTCTCTGTGGCACATTTCTGCTAGGCAATTAAACTCTTCAGGCAAAACTGCTTTTTATGACCATCAAAGGAATTCAGTTGGCATAACATCAGCAATGTTAAGCTTACCCTTGAGCTTCTACAACGTCCGTAAGTCAAGTCGAACCTTTTTCTCGGCTTGAGCTTCGAAACGGCACAAGTCCTCCTGTAGCCAAAAGGGCGTAAAAAATGAAGATGACTTCATCTCTACATATCGTGTTCGAGCTGCAGGCAGAGCTGCTGTAGTCACACACTTGCTAGGTAGCGTTGGAAACCGTGTCTCTAATCCCACTGGGGTACTTGTTTCGCTCTGCGTGTCCTCATGCAGCAGTTACTCGAGAGACCCTTTCACCGGCGTTGTTGGTGCCCACTGCAGTAGAGTGCAGTTCTTCTTTCTGCACCAGGTTCCATGTTCAAACAAGCTCTCAACATTTCAAACCAAATTGAAAATGTACTTGTCCTTGCACAAATATGACTCCCCATGCTGCTGGTGTGTGCATGTTACCTGTTTAATGTCACTTATGTAATTGAATATACGTGACCTATCGCTTTGTGCTTCCTGAAGAGGACCACCACTCCATGTGTTCGGGATATATTATTAATACGCTTGATCCATAACGCGTGACACTTGTCGGGCAGCCGATATCCAATTTCGCTGATGTGTGGAAAGATACTCCCGCCCATCACCTGCCTCCGCCTCGTCCTACGTCATGTCACTTCCGCTCGCCTCCACCCGGGTGAAGGATATGGAAAAATAGATTAAACCTTACTACAGTCAGCCACACTGACTGGATGAGCTGTCATATGGAAATTGTTAAATTTCCGCTGATGCGTGTTTGTGATGGCTGTAGAGATGCCTTGTCGCCCGTCGTACACCTACAGAAGCGTGAACAAAAAAAGATTCACCAAACCGTATGATGAGGGTATTCATCGTATCTGATTCCGAACCAAACCAGATTGATACTGTGTGTATGATGGCGATAGATACACACAACCGCACATCCGTAGACACGGGACCGAAACAGGTTGATGATGCTTTCATAAATATTTATGATAAATGAAAAGTGGCAATATGGTATGGCCCATCATCATGGTCGGGCGGGTTTGGATACAGGGGAAGGGATGATACTTCATCAGGGATGATATTTCTGGATGTCCTGGATCCCACCGTCGTCGTGCGTTCAACCGACGGCGATGACGGTTGGTGTGCAAATGACAAGGATACACGCAGAGTTGATGGAGAGAGTGCGCTCTGTATGTCGCCTGCACGTGTCTGTCTGTGCACCGGCAGCCTGATTGGGTTCACCTTTCTGTCTTCTGGATTCGAATGTCATCGATGGATGGTTGAATCGGGAACCTATCTATACGTACCAACATACCTGCTACACACAATGCTGTTTGCCCTCCGACAAGTGAACTGATCTTTACACTCCGAATGATGACAGCAAACAGTAGTGTGCTTTCGCAGGGAACAAGCTAGCTGGCGAGATTGATGCGAATCGAAGTGCAAACAGCTACCAACGATGTTCGTTGAGGAACTAATTTATCCGAATGTTTGCTTTCTAGTGATAGATTTCGATTTCAATCATTTTTCCACACAAGAAATGTATTTTGGAAGTTTGATTGGCGTGAATGTTAAAAAAAAAAACTATTTTTATAACAAGCATGTTTTCTTTCAATCAAATAAAACAAATATACTAATTACTTTACAAAGTGGAAACTGGAGCTTCCATGTCTTTTGGCTAACAATTTCAGTTGAATGGCATACTGTATTGTTGAGACTGATCATACCAACTGGGGCTACGAAAAGTGGATGAATACGGCAGCAATGTTTTAAAAGAAAGTAACTGCGTTTGGAAACAGTATCTCCTTAAGGCTGATGTAAATCGCACACGTAATTCAGATTGCCGGGATATCAGCAATTTTCAAAACTTTTACTGAGATCCGTATAGCCAAGTTATCAGCAAAAAACTGTTTCAAACATTTCATTGCTGAGATTTGGAAAACGTTTTGCTGAGATACCGGATAATAATATTGCTCAGCACACAGATGTTCGCGTTTGAATTTGTATTAACAATATATTTTTCTTGTTTCTTTTTCAGGTAAGTTTAAAATTCTCTAAAAAAAACAACTGAAAATTACAACCGTAAGTATGTAAATGCAATAATTCTAAATCGATTCATATCTTTTAGCGTGGTTTTGTGAGCTACACAATCGTGCCCTAGGGAGGGAATGTAGGTCTTAGACCAGGGCAGCCCAACGTACGGCCCGCGGGACGGATCCGGCCCGCGAGGACATTTTGTGCGGCCCACGGCACGAATGAAGAAAAGTAATAGAATTTGGCCTTTCAAATAATATTTTTAAGTATTTTTTTTATTGTCCAAGTGAAATGTAATAAGAATAACTAAGTTATTTGATATTTAAGTGCATATTTATAAATATACAAGTATTTGTTTTAATGTACCGATTGCGAGGAATCATCAGATTATGTCAAGGGGAATGACATATCCTTTTCTAACCGGAAAATCCGAATTTATTCCTAACAGTCGCTAACCACTTAACCACTGCTAACTAAGCATCACTTAGACGCGATTCCCGAGCAGGAATGAATAACTGCCACATAACTGGAGCATACCAAAGTCAGGTATCATACCAAGACAAGGTATTGGTCGGTTATCCAGGTATTGGAAATAACTTTTTTTGGTATTTTGTAGGTATTGATGAAATACCTCAACGCGTTATTGGTTTGGTGTTGAGGACTGCTTGAGGTATTATTCAATTATGGAAAAATCGCTATTTGTATGGAAAAATCGCCGATTATTATTTAGGTATTGGCATACCTGATGTCGTTATTCACGCGTTATGCACAGAATACACACCAGTTATTATTTTAGGTATTTTACCTCTTATGCAGGGCTACTTAATACCTCATTCAGGTTGTAGGTATTCGGTTTTCCATACCTGAGCTAGTTATTCTTCAGCTATTTTCTCCTGCTCGGGTTAACGACGGTTAGCAACGGATAAATGCAGATTTTTCCGGTTAGCAAAGGAAGTGCCATTCCCCCTGGATTATGTCAATGTGAAAGTTGTCGTTAACTTTTGAGAACACATGTCAAAGTAAAATAAATTAACAAAAACAGTAAACGAATTCAAATTCTACAAGGTGAAGATTCTATTTTTGTCGTAAGATTTCATTAACCTTCGCGTACCCAACGTCAATTTTGGATGATTTTCGAATCTAGAATCAGCTATGAAAAATTCATTTCCCAACCGATTTTTTTTGAAGTCAATTGCATTCGCTCCAGATTTGTTCAAATTCTCAAGGACCACCATACGAAACCGGTTCACCCTTCCGTTCCGGAGTTATTCCAGATTCCGTTGGGGTCATGACCGGCCGGAAAATGACACATGAATGCATTTTAGTCTGCACCTATTGTTATTTTGGAAATTTGCACATATTATACGCCAGGAATACAGAAACTATATAACTGCAAGGAACCATTGACTTGAAATGAGGCAATCAAGCAGTCTCATGAACCGGATATGTCCCGGGTGCCCCCAGGGAAATGACCAAAGTGGCCATTCTAGCAACATTATCAGAATCAATCGTGCGACACATCAAACTTCATGATTTGTCGAAACATGAAGGAAAATAGTCCTTCCAGGCTCCTAAGACCGGTCTGGCCATACCCGGAATGTTCCGGATGCCCTCAGGGAAGTGGTCATTTCTCAAACATAGTCAAAATCAACCGTGCGGCACCTCTAACTCCATAATATGTTGAAATATAAAGAAAAACAGTCCTTATAGGTCCTTATGGCCCCTTGGGACCGGTCTGGCCATACCCGGAATATTTCGGATGCCCTCAGTTAAGCGGTCATTTCTCAAACATAGTCAAAATCAATCGTGCGACACCTCTATCTTCATGATTTGTTGAAACATAAAGGAAAATAGTCCATCTAGACCAATATGGCTCCTTGGGACCAGTCTGGCCATACCCGGAATGTTCCGGATGTCCTACGGGAAGTGATCATTTCTCAAACATATTCAAAATCAGCCGTGTGACACCTCAAACTTCATGATTTGTCGAAACATGAAGGATAACAGTTCTTTTAGGCTCCCACTCGAGATGCTCCGGATGCCCCCTGGAAAGTGGTCAAAATTGTCTTTTCCACGACGTTGGTCAAATCAATCGTGCGGCACCTCAAACTTCATGATTTATAAAACGTGGAGGAAAATGGTCCTTCTAGGCTCTTATGACCCCTCGGGAATGACCTGGCCATATCCGGAATGTTCCGGGTGCCCCCAGGAACTTGACAAAAGTGGAAACTTCCACAACGTCAAAATCAACCGTGCGACACCTATAACTTCATGATGTTGAAACATAAAGAAAAATAGTCCTTCTAGGCCCTTATGACCAGAGTTGCTCCCTGTTACTATCAATGGTAGGCAAACCGCCGATTTTGATAGACTGACTGCGATCCAAGTCAGCGTGTCACCGTCACTTTTCTTTTTCCATTACAACTGGACTGATTGCGATGGCGGTAGATATCACTGATCTTTAAAATTCTTTTAAAAATTAAAATAAACCCTTACCGTGATGAAATTTGAATATGTGGTACAGCATTACAAGTTTTGTATGTTGGTCATTAAAAATTTTGAGTTTTGTATAAAATCGCCAAAATATCAGTTCAGTTGCTATGATAGCACTCTGGAGGGTCAGGTCAGTATCAAGTCGTTACCGGTCACTATCGTTTTGATACTGATCAGCCTACAGTGATAGTGACGGTGGTGCAAAATCAGTTGTCAACTGACATGTCTGATATTTCGCAGCTCTGCTTATGACCCCTTGGGACCAGTCTGGTCTCATCCGGCCAGGGGAAGTGGTCATTTCTCAAATATGTATTGTCAAAATCAGTCGTACGACACCTCAAATTTCATGATTTGTCAAAACATGAGAGAAAACAGTCCTGTTGGCGCGTGTGATACATTCGGAACTAGAATACCATTTTGAGACCAGCTTCTATTTCAAGCAGCTTCAAAAACTACAATTTATTAAATGATTATTAAATTAACAGTAAGTAATTACATTATTTAACGACATTACGCTATAGTATTAGTTCACGAACTAATCTCCCAACAGCAGTGCACACTTCATCGTTGTTCTATCTTTCACGAACTAAAACGCACTGTTCTTTGTACGCTACCTCCAACAGGCAGTTACTGTATCGAACGTCGCTCTTTCTTCAGGGTTGCCAGTTCCACAAGTTTCTAACGTATAGGAACTATTCGCAACAAGTCCTTTTAGGCCGAACGCTCTTTGTCGTTGTTTTGAGTAAACAAGGGCCAACTCCTTTGCAAGATAGTCCAAAAAATTTACGTTTTCTGGTTTTATCGTTGCGGTAGTAACTGGGGTTGCTGATGTGAGCAGAAAATATGCATTGTGGCTGCAACTGTCAATGATTCACCTGTCTGTTCTGCGTTTACATGTGACACCACCTTTCAACTTATTATAAAGCAGATCCACATTCGGCTTTGGCGTCGATTTTTCAGCCTTGTCCTGAAAATTAGGGCGCCATTAGACTGTTTGTCGTAATGCCAAATATTTGTCATTGTAGTCCGACATTCATCAGGATTCACGTTGTGTTGGCCTTTTGTCGAGCTTATTTGGCCAAATATTTGTCATGGGTAATGGAACCTTTACAGTAGTTCCCGTGGTAAATCCGAAACGAACTCTGTGAGGTCTCAAATAGTCAAAGGTCTTCAGGATGATTATTCTCATAGCATCACTTTGAGATGTCGCAAGATTGATTACGACAACGTTGTAGTAATGCCTAGGGTAATGCTATCCTCGACCATTTCCTCACGGGGCATACTGGACATTTCTAACAATCAAAGGATCAAGACTCACTATTTTCTTTTATGCTTTGACCATGGCTTTGATAAATCGTTAAGTTCAAGGTATCACACTATTGGTTTCCACAGCCTCCCGGAGGACTTCTGGGACATATCCGGTGTGGCAAAGTTGTTTCCAAGGGGCCTTGGGAACCTAGAATGGCTATTTTCATGACGCTTGAAATGTCGCACGAATGATCAACGTTGTGGAAATGACAATATTGACCACTTTCCTGGGGGCATCCGGAACATTTCGGGTGTGGTCATTCCAGGACCATCCTAAGGGGTCATGGGAGCCTTAAAGGACTGTCATCCTTCATGTTTCGACGAAACATGAAGTTTGAGGTATCGCACGGTTGATTTTGGAACATTTGCGAAATCACCCCATCACTGGGGCCATCCGGTACATTCCAGGTGTGGCTAGACCGATCCCAAGGGTCCATAATGGCCTAGAAAAACTATTCTCCTCTTTGTTTCAACAAATAATGAAGTTAGAGGTGTTGCACGTTCGATTTTGACAACTTTGTGGAAACGGGCACTTGGTCACTTACCTGGGGGCATCCGGAACATATCATGGCCAGGCCGTTTCCGAGAGGTGAGAAAATACTGGAAGGACTATTTTTTTGTGGTTCGACAAATCATGCAGTTCGAGGTGTTGCACGGTTGATTTGACCAACGTTTTAGAAATGACCACTTTCCTGGGGGCATCCAGAACATTCCGGATGTGGCCAGAACCATTCTAAGGGGTCATGGGAGCCTAAAAGGACTGTTATCCTTCATGTTTCGACAAATCATGAAGTTCGAGGTGTCACACGGTTGATTTTGACAACGTTGTGGAAATGGCCACTTTTGACACATTCCTGGGGGCACCCGGAACATTGCGGGTATGGCCAGGTCGTTCCCGTGGGGTCATAAGAACCTAGAAGGACAATTTTCCTCCACGTTTTGGCAAATGATGAAGTTTGAGGGGCCGCACGATTGATTTGTCCAACGTCGTGGAAATGGCAATTTTGACCACTTTCCTGGCAGCATCCGGAACATTCCGGGTGTGGCCACAACCACTCTAAGGGGTTCTCCTCTCTCCTCTTCTTGGCGTAACGTCCTCACTGGGATAAAGCCTGCTTCTCTGCTTAGTGTTCTATGAGCACTTCCACAGTTATTAACTGAGAGCTTCCTCTGCCAATGACCATTTTGCATGTGTGTATCGTGTGGCAGGCAAGGGGTCATGGGAGCCTAAAAGGACTGTAATCCTTCATGTTTCGACAAATCATGAAGTTTGAAGTGTCACACGGCTGATTTTGAATATGTTTGAGAAATGACCACTTCCCTGAGGGCATCCGTATAATTACGGGTATGGCCAGACCGATCCCAGTGGGGCATAAGGGCATAAAATGACTATTTTCCTTTATGTTTCAACAAATCATGGAGTTAGAGGTGCCGCACGGTTGATTTTGACTATGTTTGAGAAATTATCACTTCCCTGAGGGCATCCGGAACATTCCGGGTATGGCCAAACCGGTCCCAAGAGCCAAACCGGTCTAAAAGGATTATTTTCCTTTATGCTTCAACGAATCATGAAGATAGAGGTGTCGCACGATTGATTTTGACTATGTTTCAGAAATGACCACTTCCCTGAGGGCATCTGGAACATTCCGGGTATGGCCAAACCGGTCCCAAGGACCATAAGGGCCTAGAAGGACTGTTTTTCTTTATGTTTCAACATATTATGGATTAAGAGGTGCCGCACGGTTGATTTTGACTATGTTTGAGAAATGACCACTTCCCTGAGGGCATCCGGAACATTCCGGGTATGGTCAGACCGGTCCCAAGGGGCATAAGGGCCTAGAAGGACTATTTTCCTTTATGTTTCAACGAATCATGAAGATAGAGGTGTCGCACGGTTGATTCTGATAACATTGAGGAAATGGACACTTTTGTCACATCCCTGGGGGCACCCGGAACATTCCGGGTATGGCCAGGCCGTTTCCGAGGGGTCTTAGGAGCCTGGAAGGACTATTTTCCTTCATGTTTCGACAAATCATGAAGTTTGATGTGTCGCACGATTGATTCTGACAATGTTGCTAGAATGGCCACTTTGGTCACTTCCCTGGGGGCACCCGGGACATATCCGGTTCATGAGACTGCTTGATTGCCTCATTTCAAGTCAATGGTTCCTTGCAGTTATATAGTTTCTGTATTCCTGGCGTATAATATGTGCAAATTTCCAAAATAACAATAGATGCAGAGTAAAATGCATTCATGTGTCATTTTCCGGCCGGTCATGACCCCAACGGAATCTGGAATAACTCCGGAACGGAAGGGTGAACCGGTTTCGTATGGTGGTCCTTGAGAATTTGAACAAATCTGGAGCGAATGCAATTGACTTCAAAAAAATCGGTTGGGAAATGAATTTTTCATAGCTGATTCTAGATTCGAAAATCATCCAAAATTGACGTTGGGTACGCGAAGGTTAAGGATCCAACGTGGGACCCTGCTTTATGAATTCCATTGTGTCTTTCTTAATCCTAGTAAAATGCTTTGATCAAAAGACCCAGCCAGGCACGCTAAACGTGCACTACGCCAGCGTGGAGCGCCCATCATAACATCCTAGGAAGATTAATACTGAAACGAACTTCAAAATTTTACAAGAATTCTTTTGTTTCAGTAAGCACTAAAATTCTGTTAGAATTAAAAACTGAAAAATGTTGTAAATAAAGGCTTTCTCATCCTTAGAATTCAATTGTTTCTTTCGGGCTGAAGTTAAAAAAAATGTTTCATGGTCGAACTTTAATTTCTGGCCCGTCAGCTGGTATGGGGTGTTAACTGTGGCCCGCGGCCGTAAAAGGTTGGGCAGGCCTGTTTTAGACCCCTTCTATTATTCATTTATCATGTCGGTTTCCTGTAATAGAGGCATAACTCAATATTTGTCAATTTTGAGGTTTTGATGGAGCTTGACCTTGATTGACCGCCCGTGGATGCTATTCCAGTGTCGCCAGACCAGCTACACTCACTCAAGCATCTTCAGTGTGTGAGTGTTTGTGATCTTCTATTTTTAGACGTCAATGGCGCCTGCCACGTTAGGTTGAAAGCCAATGTGGGGAAGGGGAAGGAAGTGATGACTGCAATTGTTTGCATCCACTTTAGACCGAATACACTTCTGCGTCTGCACAAACACATGCGGATGTCGGAGTGTTGGTGGGATATGGTTGGCAGAGGGTTCACACATTGGTGCGTGTAGGCCAGGTGATAGATTAGTGTATATATTACTCTGAACTTGCAGATTTGTTTCCAATTTAAATCATGCAGGGGCGCACTGGGAGTGATCCAGAAAGTTTCAGTGGGTCCTACGGCATTTCATGGAACGTTTTAGAGAGCACACGGGTCTTAAGTGGGTTTCACGAACGTTCTACATATGGTTTCACGGGGTTTGAGAGGATAATGTGGTTTCAGGTGTGTTTCAAGAGGTTTCAAAGGATCCCAAAGGCGTTTCAGAGTTATTCTAGGGACGTTTCAGGGAGTTTCCTGAGCATTCCATGGGATTCCAGGAGGTTTCAGAGCCGCCCGTACTACAGAGGGTTCCAGGGGTTTTAAGGGCGTTCCAAGGGGTTTCGTAGGCACCTCTAAAACGCATATGAAACCTCGTGAAACCTCATGGAACGGTTTCAATAGGTTTCCAGAGTTGATCCATGAGGCCTTAAGGGGGTTCAAGGGTGTTCCACCGTGTTCCAGAAGGATTCAAAGGTTCCATGGGGCGTTCCTGGGGTTGCAGGGATGTTCGATGGAGGTTTAGCGGGTCCCAGGAGCACTTCAGGGGTTTCAGGGGCGTTTCAGGAGTGTTCCAGCAGGTTTCAGAAAGTTTCAGGAGCGTTCCAGGAGTTTTAAGGGGTTTCAGGGACATTTCATGGAGTTTCAAAGCGTACCGAGAGTGTTCCGGGGAGTTTAAGAACGTTTCAGGGTGTTCCATGAAGTTTCAGAACGTTTCAGGGTGTTCCACCTGATTTCAAGGGATTTCCGGGGATTTCTAGAAAGTTTCAGTAGATTCCAGGGAGTTGAAACGCGTTTATGCGGGGCTACTTTTGAAATGCGGGGCTGCTTTGGATACTTTTGAATCAGGTTTTTTTTTAATTCAAAATATGTTTCTAATTTGTTTTGTGTCTTCGGTACTCCTATGAAGCAATCTTTTCCCCTTCATTTGGTTGAAATTGGTTTTCAAGCAGACCCTTTATTGCTTATCAGGACACGAAAAAACATCGAAAAAAACCAAAAAAATATATAACACGTTTCAGAACATTTGCTCTTCAAATATTGTTTCTGTAGTTCAAAAATTTCAAAAAGTTGTTCAATTCATTCAAGATGTATCAACGTAGCATATACAATCGAATTTTTGTATCGTAATACATTATAAATTATAATTATAATATTATAAATTACCGTTTCATGATTGATGGTCGCTTCTTTAAGGCTGTCTATACTACAATATCACGCTGTTTATAATACCAAAGGTAACATAGAATCATCTCAAAACGCATATATTTACTGAAATCATCCATGATATAGTAAACAACAGTATTGGTACGAAGTGGTTTTCCTCATAACCCTGGAATTTTAAATGAAGTTTTGTAATAGTAAAAAATGACCACAGTAGCCCCCATCCGGTTCTATATGAGATGTGTCCGATTGGTGAATGAACAACTTTTTTGTTTATTGATGGATTAAGTTCAAATTTTGCATACATTCTACACACACTCACGACTATTAGGTGTAAAAATTGCGGAAATTCATTCACTACTCTGGGAGTTATAATGTCATGAAGTTGAAAAATCATGAAAAAGTGTAAAAAGCAGCCCCACACGACGGTAGCAAGAAAAAACTGAAAAACGTCGGACTTGATGTAAATGGTGGCCTAGTGTCAGCGAGAATTATCCCCAGGGATTTTCTGAAACGTTTCAGGGACGTTTCAGGCTGATTCAGTGGGTTTCAGGGAATTTCAGGAGCGTTTTGAGGATTTACATATGATGCACATAATTGGAGTGTGGGATATTACAGATGCTTACATGACATATCTTCTAAATATCATGAAATATCATGTAAACTTCCATTATATGTCATGTAATTCAGCATGACTCAGAATGTTTTGTTTACATGACATATAACACTAATTTACTTGACTAAAATGAAGTTTATATGACAAAAAGTCAAAATGAAATTTGTGTCAGCCTAACTAGCCTAACGACCGAAAATTTAACAAAAAAAATATGGCATACAATACTAATTGCTAAGAATAATTAAGTTTGTTAATTGTTTAACTTTAATTTTGATAACGCGTGTGGCATAAACTACTGGATGTAAAAAGTTCAAATTTAAGTCCCTTTAATTACCATATCTTCTGTGAAGCTTTTATACAGCACCTTCAATTTCACGCTAAAATACGGGTTTTTGATAATATTACATGTCCATGGCTTTTTTCACATAACTTATCAAAATTCAAAATAAATTCTATGAGTTTTAAATTCTGAACATAAATTGTCAAGGGTTACGTACAAAAGGCTGAATTACGAAAGGCTGAAATAACAAAAGGCTGAAACACGAAAGGCTGAAATCACAAAAGGCTGAATGCATCAAAAGGCTGAAATAGTGTTTCGACTAGTTTCCAAACGCACCAGTCTAAAGACTAACCTCAACACCAGAACACTTAGACAAAAAGACGTATCACTCCAGTTGGGAATAATTACAAACATTCATTGATTTTACAATCTATTTGAAAATTGGCTTGTCCGTCGATTACCCAGCCGTGGCACTCGCATTGGTTTTGCTTGAGCTTGACGATTGACCGTCATACTTTCCACTAGTTCATGTTTGGCCAAACTTAGCCATTTTGGTTACGAGAGTGAGTGAGAAAAAAGCCTTTTCAATTTTCAGCCTTTTGTAATTTCAGTCTTAAGTTACACTTTCTTAATTTCAGCCTTTCGTATTCATCCTTTTGCGCATTCGGCCTTTTGAAGTTCAGCCTTATGTTGCCATACCATTGCCAATATATTTACGATAGTTGTGAAATTGTCAGCAAGCTATAGAACATTGAACTTGGCGGAGTTTAGTAGTACGATTTGGCTCAGCTTTTTTGCTACTGAATGTAGCAAAAGAGCGACCCCAGCTAACCAGTAGGGTAAGAAATCAAACTTTGAACTAGTCGAATTGTAATCTTAATTTGAACCATTTTGAAATTCATTAAAACGACGTACTTTTTAGACAAATATTGTTCCGAAAAAGATGTTAAACAGCTTTCCGTAATATAACCTGATAACATGGACTTTAAAAGCATTGAAAAAAGCGTTTTTGTCATGGAAAACAGGCAATGGAAAAATCACTGTGATTTCACCCAGTTCCCACCAGAGAAAGCACATTTTCGGTGCACTCGTACAGCTCATGCATTGTATCACACGCAATATGTGAACACGTCAAATGAAAGCTTATTTATCGTAGAATCGACCTACCGAATAATATTCCGCATTATTTGTCATAAAATTATCAAATTTAAATAATTCGTACTTGGAGAATGTTATCTTAAGTTGAACCATTTGTAATCTAAATTTGAACTAGTAAACGGGGGCGAGCTTCCAGTGTTGGCCAACAGACTGCGCTAGTGGTGGTTTTGTTTACTCTTGGGGGATGAAAAATTCCAAATTTAGTTTCCAAGTTCCCGAAGAGTTTAGAACTTTCTTAGTTGAAATTCCACTGTCTAATGAAAAATAGTTATGGGAATTAGCAGATCCATGTGTTTTTCTATTGTTCAGCACAAAATTGGCTGTTATGGGAGATGCTCGAGCTGCTGCCGCCAGTAGTTCAAATTAAGATTAAAATTGGTTCAAATTATGATTACGATGGTTCAAATTAAGATTAAAATCATTGTTGACGAATAATCAAATTTTTCA
The DNA here is from genome assembly GCF_035046485.1 of Aedes albopictus. Lineage (NCBI taxonomy): Eukaryota > Metazoa > Arthropoda > Insecta > Diptera > Culicidae > Aedes > Aedes albopictus. The sequence continues at coordinate 188,204,326 of NC_085138.1, forward strand.
ATGAAATTCGGTGCAAATACAATATTTTTACCACTTAACAGAAAGCTTATACCCGTGGCTTTCATGTACATAAAATTTTACCGTAGCAAATCATTTCCATGTGGGAGAAAAAATCACTCAAAATTTGCGCTATTTCGGAAAGCTGCAATTTGGTTCAACTTTTGATTACCTACCCTAATCGTATAAAATATTGCACAAGATGATAAAGTGGATGCTATATGCGTGCATGCCTCCATTTGGGCGCATGTAAAATGTACGCATATCGCCTCCACTTCAACATCCTACTCAACATCTTATACGATCACTGGTTGACTGGGACGTTATCCTTCATTTGGAATGAACTCATTCCATAAAACTTCAAACATCTGTTGCAGAGAGATAAACAACTTCATCTTTCTCTTAAAACGCTTTTTCCCAACCACCAATTTGTCTTCCACATGCAACAACGACCGACCACATTTTTCTATCTATCAACGCAGCTACACAACCCAGCCAAACTTAGTCCAGGAGGCAACTTTAATTAGAACGAATTACTTTTATCCCGGTGTGAAGTGCAAAAAGCCTTTCTCATTTAACGCTTCCTTTGAAATAATGAACACACTCCTGTCCTGGAGTTGAACCTTTGCGTGCGGATTAGTGTCAAAGTTTCCGTGGCACATTTGCGGAGGGGTCCGCTGCCTGGAGTATGTCGTGTCGAAACCACCACCACTCCCGCATCTTGATAAAACTTTCAAACATTCCTCCACCCTTCTCTGAGCTGCCGCCGTTATTTGTTACTGTCACTTCCTATTTTGCCGCAACATTGAAAACCTTCGAACGAATGGACAATTTTCCAGCGCCCCGCACCACCATGAAAGGTATTTGCCATCGCCATCGTCGATGGTTGCACCTTGGGACGCCGTCGTCGTCGTTTTCCACACCCACCTTCAAGATTGCTGTTGGCTGCTGCTGCTGGCTGCTACCATCGGCAAACATCCGCCGGAACCGAACAGCTCCGCCGAAACGTGCGATAAATAATTAATCAACTTCACGGCGCAAAACTGTTTTACGATTATAGGCATTTTCGGCTGAAGCCAACCGTACCCAAATAAAAATTGGAGGAAGCAATTTATCTCCGTTCTCGTAAGGCAGACAGAAGTAACGAACAGGGCCTTACCACTCTGGCTGGCTTGGCGCTTGTTGAGCAGGTTCGCCACGTCCATGCCATACTTTTGCCCATCCCGAAACACGTCGTCGTCGACGTTCCCTGACGAGAGAGACTAAATCGAAATGTGAACTTTCTTATGTATTTTAGGATAAATAATCGTAGTCGTAGCCATAAAAGGCTAACTAAACATTTTGGTTAAATTTGGAGCAAAATTTCTATAAGTGATGAGGTGGGTCAAAATGCTACTCTGAAAGACTTTTTGAACCCGACAGAAATATTCAACTTGGGTAAAGTAAGCATCTGGTGTAAGCAATGATTCACTTACTAAAGTCAATTAGGTTTTGCTTGCAATACTGCAAAATTTATGAAGTTATTTCTGTTTTGGTTTCTTAGTTTTAACCCAGTATTATAAGGGTTGTAGTTTTTATTTCATCATCACAATACCATTCCTCGACATGAAGTATAATATGTGCTCACCAGCCACCAGTCCAAATCTTCGTTGCCATTGCCGGAAGTGTCGGAATTGCTTCCTTCGAGAAGCAAACGGAATCAGGTATGGACCTGATGTAGCTTCATGGTAGCGCACGCGGTCACAATTCGAACGCGACTGGGTTCACCTCTCGATGTAGTTAAGATTTTTTTTTCGTATTTAATTAACTTTCTCATATTTTCCATGCGATAAGTGATAACAATATGAGAAGCAGTCTCCGTCCCAGTTGAGGTAGACATAGTACCAGTAAGAAACCCCAGAACAGCAAAATGGTGTGGTGGTGGTGACGACGACACCAATAAGAACGGAAGGGGCCGAAACATTTTACATCTCTCTTACCCTTGCAAACTGCTACCCTCAGTACCAACTACCAAGTTGGAAGGTCGTTTGCGATCTGTTGGGACGGCTGCTGTTGCGAGAGTGTTAAGACGACGAGAAAACGATCCAGCTTTGGATGCTGGTCACGTAACACACTTTTTAAAACGAAATTTGTGCATTTCTGTTTGAAGGGAGGCGGTGCGGCAGCACGTTGAATTGGGGGCGAAATATTCACGTTTATGACTCGGGAGCGTGTGTGAAATGTAATTGCACTGGAGGCAAATTATGGGGCTTGCTTGCCAGCATGATGGCAGCAGCGACTTGAGACACGGTTCTGAAGGAACCATCTGAAGTAATGTATTGCGGAATGGGTAAGTTTGTGTATCTGGAATGTTAAGTTTCCCTCAACGTAAAACCTAATTTTATTTTCAGAATAATTTGTTCTATGGGTACAGCATTTAGCACGTGCTTCTACAAATAATTCCGGACTGCTGGGTTTCATCATCAACCCCAAGTGTTAGCTGGAGCACTTCGAAGTGATAGTGCAATCGCCTACACTGATCACCGCCGGCTGCTCCGAATTTCGGTCGCAACCATCGCCTCAGTTTTGTGGTGAGCTTATTCCAGTTTCCTGGACCTCTTCCCCTCCTTCACAACTGCGATCGAGTAAGCAGCAGTCAATTCCACTTCGATTCACCATAGACTTCCCATCCCCCTTCTCCTACGTTGATGCGCTAACTCGACTGTCTTTGTAACCAACAAGATAGCGTCTACGGTCGACCTCCCCTTTCGGCAGCCGAACTGGTTGCTCGAAAGGCCATTTACACCTTTAGTGTGCCTCAACATTCTGTGGAGGATGATTTTTCCGAGAGCCTTCCCCGCCGTGACGGATGTCCGAGTAGATTCCCCGCCTTTACCAATAGAAGCAGACTCTGTCGCTTCCAAACCTCTAGGAAAACTATTCCTGCATATAAAACCTGAACATCTCGAAATCCTCTGCAATAATTACTTTTAAGCCAAGCGGAGTTCGGAACTCCGTCCGGACCTGGGGCTTTATCTACGATAACGAGCTTTGCTATCCCCGCAAGTTTAACAACGGTGACCATCTCCTCATCGCCAGCCCCAGTCCCCGGCTGTCCTACGAAAGGAGGCCAAGGACTAGGATCATGACGCGGAAAAAGCCCCTCGATGATCCCCTCCAACATCTCTGGAGATTGTTCTGTAGGAGCCATTACACCTCTCGTCTTGGCCATAACGATCCTGTAGGCGTCACCCCACGGGCTCGCATTGGCACTCTGACAGAGACCCTCAAAGCAGGCCTTTTTGCTTGTTCTTATCTCGGTCTTCAGCGCCGCGCGGCAGGCGCGGCGCAGGTCCGTAATCGCGTCGGTCCACCAGTGAGCCGGTGGCCTTCCACTTCTAGGGTGGACTCGCCTAGGCATGGTCGCTACCAGCTCGTCGCCGTCTAAACCAGGTAAGTTTCGCTCATGGCGGAGCGCCTCCCTAAATACCCCTTCATCGAAGCATGATGTGTTCCACCTGAGAGGGCTTGGCCTTGGCCTAGCCGCCTCTTCTTCTACCCGCTGCCTGCTGTTGTTGTAATCGAAACTGTAGCGAACCGCCAGGGGGTCGCAGTGAGTGTAGCTATCATCTACTCTCCAATTCAAACTACTTGTGAGGCCAGGACTACAAAAGGTCACGTCAATAATTGATTCCGCTCCGTTTCGACTATAGGTACTCTTGGTACCGACATTAGCCAAGTCGACATCTAGGATGGCCAGTGTTTCCAGCTGGATTTGACCCCGCTGGTTCGTGAAACGGCTTCCCCATTCTACGGCCCAGGCATTTAAGTCACCCGCTATTACCACCGGCCTTCGCCCTGTTAGCACGGTCGTTATGCAGTCCAGCATTTGCGTAAAGTGCTCGATCGGCCACTGCAGAGGTGCATAACAGCTACAGAAGAAGACACCGTTTACTTTGGCAACCAACTCCTGGACGGGGTATTTACCCGTCGTTCATATCGCTGCTATTTTTCTGGACCCATCCGAGACCCAATTGGCATTACCGGCGGGTACCCGGTATGGATTCGCTATGATGGCGATATCCGTCCCCCACTCAGAAATCGCCTGACAAGGCAATTGCTGAGCTGCGTCACAGTGGTTCATGTTTAGCTGCGTTACCTGCACTGTGCGTTGTTCACTGCGGCTTTCTTGGCCACCTTTTGGGGCACCTTGCCCCCTTGCCCCTTTGCGGCACCTTGGATCACCCGTTGGTGCCTGTTGTTCACGGATTTTCCGGTACAAAGACAAATGGTCTCGAGCAGCCTTGAGCTTTATGGCCTTCAGCGCCGCATCTCCTACACAGTTTGTTCTTGTCAGGGCCTTTGCAGTTCCATGACTTGTGTCGTGGTTATAGACACCTGCTACAAACCTTCAGTGGCTCGTGTAAAGGTCGATGGCATACTGACCAACCCACCTTGATTTTCCCTACTTTAACGGACTTATTTACGTCCGCCACCGTAACTGTACCAAGGCTACATGTGTTCCTGCCGGCCCCTTCCGTAGCCGAACGACCTTCAGAGTCGCCTCTGCCGTAAGAGCCGTCACCTCGACCCCTTCGCCAAGGACCTCTTCCGCCAGACTTTTGTAGGCGGTGCCCTTGCGCTCCTTATCGTTCTTGAGCTCTAGGATCATTTCACCTGTACGAGGACGTCTTATACTGCGCACGTCGGCTCCCAGATCCACGAGCTTGGCGTCGCTTCGCATCGTCTTCAAGACGTCCGAGTACTTACTATTCGGTCTCGATGACGAGCACGTCGAATTTTTCGCACTCGGAACCTACTCTTATAGGCCTTCTTGGTTTGGAGTCTCTGATCTCCTCGACCTGCGGCTTTTTCTTCTTCCTCTTCCGCTCGACTTTCGTCCAAGGGGGGTCCTCCCTTTGGTTAACCCTACTTTGTGGTTGCTGAGGGCCTAACAACGGTCGCAACCTCCTGTTCCCTTCCACCCGGGACGAGCCAGCCTTTTCAGGCCCTCCCTACCTAGCTTACCGGGACACCTGGCTGGAGTCCGACTTGCCGGCATTTCTGCCGACCTTCGGGGTTAGTATCCTTCTGACCTTGCGGGCACCCGACGGCCTGCCTCACCCGCTTCTGCGAGTGCTTATCACAAGCAGTCGCATCCGCCACACTCTTTGGACTTTCTGCGAAAGTGAAGGCCTCCGTCTGGGTAGACTTCGTAACCTTTACTTTCACCGATTCCGCTGCTGCTGCAGTTTTCACGAGTGTCACGTGATCCGATCGAGCATCTATTTCACCCCCTCGATCACTCATTCCTCGGCACGGTTTTCCGAGGACAGAGGGAATGGTAAGGATGGGAAACTGGCTATGCGCCAGCATACTACCTTGGTGGACTCCCCAAAGCGAGTCATCGATGTTCGTTGCTTTAGGTGGATCATGTACTATTTGGTTGCCCCCGTTTCGTGGTGCAGAGATCGAGTATGTAGGTAGAGATATCACTCCGAAAGGATGTTGAAAGGATTTGTACGGGGGTGGAAATGTGCGATTCTGTAGCTTTCACGGTCCCCCACAAATCGTATTTGAACTACAGAGAAATGGTAGGCTGACCAATAGGAAGTTGAGTTGTCAACCCCTCCTCTCAATCCGGAGGCTTCAATCCAACGGGTAGTCTAGTACTAGACAGGAGTCAATCTTCCAAGGGAGAGAGAGGACAACTTAAGGCGATAGCTGGTGGAACGCTTACCAATAGAGATTACTAATGTACGGAACCCCCCTTCTCGAAGTCATCCCTAACGGGCGTATCGCGAAGGTAAGATAGAGAGACCGAGGACTCACCTCTTGGGTATCTGATCAGCAAATTTCCTCATTTTATAAAAACATAAAAAGAAAGAAAGTTTATGCATCGAATTATTTTGGAGAATGGCTGTGTGACAGGGGTTCACGTTGGTGCGTGGATGCCAAGTAACTCATGCACAGTTCACAGTTGCATAAATTGCAGGCGTGATATGACAGATTCACGATGTTGCGGAGTTAGAAGGAAGACTTACGACTTTTTCAACCCATTTCTGAATATAGCGATAGCTTTGAACATAACATGTGTAGTTTATGTTGAAAAGAGGGACAAAGTAGATAAGAAGGTACAAAGTAAGGAATGGGATATTTCAAAGGATTTAACCCTTGACCTTCTGCATACGAATTAAAAACAATAGTCATTACACCAAAAAGTCCGTCGATTCGATTTGGCTTGAACTGGTTCTAATTTTCTTGAGATATTTGTTGATAAAGAAATCTATGGAATAATACAAAACAATGCAAAAATCAGTGCGGTGACATTCATTAACTTTGTGGCAAGCATATGACCAACCTTAGATAATCCAATATATTCATACATTCTCGGTATGTTTCTTTTTTTTTGGCTTAGTATACCTGTCATATCTGCTCCGCTATCTTCAACCTAAAAACGGAAAACCCATTTTCCAAGTTGCATTTGTATGGAACACATCAGCATTGAATACCCATAAGGAATTGGAAAATAATACCTGCAATCAAAATCCTCATTGTGATGTTGTCCCATACGTCGGCCGAATCGAAAGGATTCTTGCGCTGCTTTGTCCTTGTGTAAACAGCAGCAACCAGTCGGTCGCTATCGGAAAATCTTGATCCGAATCGAAGATATGAGCAGTAGCTTTTGAGAAGAACTCATCACAACAAACGTAACCGTGCACCAATGCATGAATTAGTTGAGGTCGGCAAATTACCGAGAATTCAGGGAACCTGACAACTTTGAAACAACAAACTAAACTGCCATTCGATTTTTTATGCATGATTTTGTATTGTAATAGCCCGCTTTCACATAGTCTGATCCAAAATTCTCGTGTCCGCTTTTACAATGTTACTCCAGCTATAGTGATTGTTTGCCGGGAGCTTAGAGGAAAAGTCCGATTACGAAGGTACAACAACAGGGTACCAACCAACAATGAAATTTGATTGCTCCATTTGTCCGAGAGTTTTCCTTTACTTCCGGGGGGCCGATTGTGACCGGGGACCGGGAAGGTTATGAAAGGATTGAGCCTATTTTTTCGCTCCTTCCATTGGTCGTCGTCGTCGTCGTCGTCTAACAACGGCTAGCTGGTGCGAAATATGCTGTACCGGTACATCGTCGTCGTCCTAGTAGGACGGTGTGGCTGAAGGGGGGAGAGAGTACTTGAAGAGTAGCCCAAAGGAAAACTTTTCATCTTGAACTTTTCTTTGACCCACATGTTTTGCCGGCGAGAAAACGCCAACCAACACGAGAGAGAAAAAAAGCCGCCTGCCGGCCTGCGGGTGCGATGGATAGACCGGAAGAAAATAAACTCTGTGTTAGCATAGACATGACAAATTCATGAAAAGAACACCCGGTTTGTAAAAATGTTGGGGCCTAGTTTGGGGGGTCATGAGGTTGCAAAGTTCTGTGACCCGAACCAACATGGAATGTTGGAAGTAGTTGTTGAAGTTATGGAGGATCGTTCGAAGCTCCAATTCGGACTGATTTAGATTGTTTTAAATTCAGCAACAATTATTGGGTTATTACGAAAATAAGAATTCACAAAATGTTGTATGAAGAAACCTATTGCTTAAATTGTCAAATTTAGGTTTATTTTCACTGCAAATCAATGAAACCTAACCGCCTTGTTCAATTTAAGCCATTTTTTTTCTCATTTTCTTTACTTATTATTGAAGTTATCCTTTGGATATGTGTTATCTTCTGATGCAATAAGGAAAAACAGACCTTACTCCGTTGCAAACTTTTCTGTACACATAAATGCAGAATTATTTCACGGTTGGTTCTTCTTCCATGTGACTCTTCCATAATGCAGCATCATTGAATAACATCTACTTCAGAGTCCCGATAGAAGTTTGTGGATAAACAAACAATTTCCCATTGCACCGAAACACCCTCCGACTCGCACTGGGTAAACTTCACAGCAACGGAAAACATCCGCAACCTTCATAAAAACGTAACATAAAGGCACACACACATACCTCGATATAATTTCCAGTCTAGTGATTCTTTTCGCGTCGGCTCCTCGTACCTACTGAATTCAACCGCCCACTCGAGGACCACCCACCACTCAAGAACGCGAATCCGACCACCGCCGAATCCTTAGTTCACATTCCCCAGCGACATACCAGTCAGTGACTGCATGCGCGCCCGTCGATGACTTGTGGAGCCGGTCGGAACAACTTAACGACTTTTGGCACCCATATATTGCAAAATTGATAGCATCCTCCTCTCCCTCTCTACCACGGCGCACGGATGGGTAGAAAAACAGTTGGAACAGTCAGTCAGGCGGATGGAACCGAATCCGGTGAACCGTGAAAATGTGACCATACATCGAATGTGGCAAGAAAATCGCCCGGAAAGGTTGTTCAATGGCAAGAAGATCGCCTGAATGTCATCGCAATGTTTCATTCTGGGTTCGCAATTTCATTCAATAAATGCGAGAACAAATAAGGATCGATGTGTATGTTGAGACTGCACATTGATACCTACTTTCCGAGTTTTCGTGGCTTAGAACCGGAAGCTAAAATAATAGAAAAATTGCTGTAAGTCAGCAAAGTTTATAAACAATCTGTTACTGATCCATCAGCAACATGGATCACACATTGCTGAAGCATTGTAAGTGTCATGCCCAGGCTGCGCTTATGAAGTGGTAGCCTACGACTGAGAGGATCATTGTGGCCAGATGCAGAACACGTCTTACCTTACCATGATCCTATGTAACTGATGCTGCCGAAATACAAGACTAAGAGAACTTTTACAGTCAAGTGAATGCTGTCGTTGATAAGATTCCAAAAGGTGATATCAAGATCATCATGGGCGACTTCAACGCGAAGGTTGATTCCGACAACTCGGACTATGAGCAAATCTTGGGATGCCATTGCCTCGGATCGGAGAAATGAGCAAGAACGGAGCACCTATAATAGCGCTAAATCATACCTAATGACATGATTACCTTATTTAATCTCATACTCCCCCTTCTGACTTAATTTTTTCATTAATATCTCTCGCTTGGGGTGGTTCTCTGTCGATGTTTTTTATAGATCCCTTAACAATAACAACATTTTTGGCGGATGCATGCAAATAGCCTATTCGCCAGACTTTTCCTCATAGCTTTTCTATTTTTTTTTTTTCATGATTTCTTATGACTTCCTCATCGAGAATTGCAATATATTCCTGATATAGTGGTACTATTGGTGTTTACTGTCAGCTGATTAAATTCCAAAACTTGCAATACAAAGGTCATTGTAATGCTTCGGCAGATAACTGACAAGATGTGTAACAAATTATGTCCAGTTCTTTCATGGTAAATTCAGAGCTCCTGCTGAAATTTTTGAAGTAATTCTAGTAATATCGAAGAAGTCTCTGAATATATTTCCGAAACTATCACTGATAGAAATTCAGACGGAAATATAAAAAAAACTGATGGATATTCCAAATGAATTCGTGTAAAAATTTCTGAAAAACTTTAAAATTTTAAGAATCCTTCGATGGATTTTCTGCAGATTTACCGGAATTTTCCTGGAAGAACAGCTGAAATAACACCAGGAAACACTTGGTGGAATTCCTAACAAAACGTCTAGAGATATGTTTGGAAAAAAAATCCAAGAGAAAGCCTGGAGGAATTTTTGAGAAAATACAGTGTATCAAACGCTGAAAATTTGACCAATCATGAATCATATATTAAAGCTCGATTGGTAAAATATTTAGCGAGATCGAATAAGTGTTTTGAAAGTTATAGAACTTTTGTAAAACTTATAATATTTTTGAACACATTTTTAAAACATTATATCTCAATATGTACTTGATGAAACTTTTTCAATTTTTTTGTGTTACATCTTATACCTAGGGTTTTCATATGCAGCTATGTTTGAGGTTTTATATCCACTATAAAAATATGAAAAATAAGCTTATGTAGTTGACGATGTTAAAAAATTTACCATATTTTGCACATATAATCTGCCAAACGTTTTCCATCAATAAAAGTGCATTAACTGAACGAAAAATCCATAGGACCTACTCTTCATATGTAGTTTAGTAGGTCCTGTATAAAAATATTACATTACGAGAGTTTAAAAAAGTTGAAAACACTTGGCACTTTTATTGATCAAAATATGATAAATTTCCAAATGACACTCTGAACATATACAGATGTTTCATATTTTTTGTAATGAACATATAACCTAAAATGAAGCTGCATATGAAAGCCTTAGGCATAAGCTGTAACACAAAAAAAATGGAAAAGTTTCATCAAGTACATATTGAGGTATGTACTTGTTTTAAAATGTTGTGTCGTAATGTTTTAAAAATGTGTTCAAAATCTTTATAAGTTTTACTTAAAGTTTTATAACTTTCAGAAAACTTATTTGATCTCGCTCATAATTTTATCAATGGAGTTTTAATATATGGGTTATAATTGGTCAACATTTCAGCGTTTTTGATCGACGTATAAAAAATAATAAACATTCAAATGAAAAATCATTTTGACCAAAAAATTGCTGTAGGGACAATTGTTTGATACACTGTACATGGAGGAATACCCGCCGGAATTTCTAATAAAATAGTTGTATGTATTTCTACAGAAATCTCTGCAAGAATATCTTCCAGTCTTTCTGTAAGTATCCCTAAAACAATCTGTAGAAAAAAAATCTGAAGGAAATCTTTTACTTTGATTTTCTTAACAAATTCTTGGAGCAATTTCTGGAAAAGAAGTTTCTTGAATGTCCTATCTAAAGGAATACGAAGAAATCTTTTTAAAGCAATTCTTGGAGAAAATTCTTGAGAAAGCTTCTCAATTTTGAATTTCTGATCATTAATAAATCTGTGAGTAATTATGGAAGGTTTTCTAGATGAAAAACTTTTGGAGAAATTGACTTAAATACAAAATCTGGAGACATTCGTAGATGAATTTCTGGAACATTTTTTGCAAGATTTTTTGAAAGAAATTCTTGAAGTTTTTTCTAAAGTAATCCAAGCATCATTTTTATTAGGATTTTAGGAATTTCATTAGGATTTACTGGATGATTTTTACAAGAAAATCTACGAGGAGTTTCCAAAGGAGTCCCTGAGAATCTCTGGGAGATTTTTTCCAGTCACTCCTGAAAGATTGTTTAAAATTAAACCAAGGATGGAATTCAGCGAGGGTCCATGAATTATCGAAAAATCTGTGAAAATTGTTTCTCAAAGTATTCATTGGAGAAATTAGTAAAGAAATCTCTGATGAAAAAAATGGAGATATTTCTGACGCAATTATTAGTCGGATTTATAATAAAAGTCATGGGAGATTTACTGAAGGATTGTTCGAAGAATTTGTAAATGACACCCTACAGAAAATTTTTGAATAAATCTCACATTTTTTAAGAGTCCCTGGAGGCATTTTCATAAAAATCATATGAAGATTTTCTGGTAGAAATTCAGATTGAAAAAAAAAACTCCGGAGCAATTTCTATAGCAAACCACGGAAAAAGTTTCGGAATAAAACCTTGCATGTTCGTTTGAGAGATTTTTTAAAGAAATTTTCAAAAATAAAAAAGTCCCGAAAAATTAGAATTTTCTAAAGAAATCCCTGGAGAAAACTCATATAAAACTCTCTTACACAACTCTTTGTGAAATTTTTGCAGGAATCTCAGGTAATTGAGAAGAATCAGAGAAAGAATTTCAAACTGAATATGTACTCAAAGAAAAATCCCGAAAGATTTTTTAGAAAGATTTTTAATAGAATTTCTGAAGACATTTTTGATTGATTGATTTATCTTTATTTGAGAGACTTTCAGCCCTTGACTGGTTCGTCTCTCGATGACATTTTTGGTAGATCTTCAAAAGGAATCTGCAATAGATTTTCCAAACGAATGCCTAAAGAAATTTCTGTAGAATATGTAACGTTCTACTCTGCTCCTTAAGCAACGGCTTAAGCGCCACCTTCGTATTCAGAAGGACCGTTACTCTGTCTAAGCCCGGTATGAGACTACCCTTCTCAGGGCAGGTCGCAAATAGTCAAGCGCAGAAACAACACCAACAAAATTGGCACACACGAAAGGACAAATGAACTAAATGAACAGGAAAAATATCGGAAAATACTAAAGATCGGAAACTAAACCAAAAACAAACCAAAACTGAGCGGCAGAAAAGGGTCAAACTTAAGGAACAAACAAATTCAATAATAGGCTTACTAAATACTAAACGACGGAAGCATAGTGAAGTCGTTCTTATCTGAACTAGAAGTAATTAAAGAAAATAAAGTGAAATTCAACGAAATTTATTATAAAAAATGAATTTAGAGAGTTGGTTGCATAGGACCAATTCAAAGTATGCAAGCTCTCAAAGTTTATTGTAAAAATTCAGGAATCCTAAACTTCCCTAGTGACGTCACGCATTTAACTGTCGTTGCTTATTCTAGAGTATACAATTTTCGGATTTCTCAATCAATTTCAAATGCTAGCAAGTATGGGTCTGACCTTCGTTCTGCATCGGCGAGGTGCTCCAACGATGAAGGCTTGATTCTCTCGACGATCGTAGAATTCCAATTTGAAAAATGTCCTAGGTGGTTGACTCGCGCGTGGGCACGATCATCAGGGTAGAGGCGTCCCTGGAGGTTGGTGGAGCGAGAGCGTAGTTGGCGTCGCTCTTGCGCCTCACGCTTTGGCGAAACGAGTCCGAGTCGTCGATCTATCCGCTCGAATACTAATCGACGAACCACCACAGGCAAACGCTCGGGCACAAGCTCACGTCTGAGCTGCTCGAATCGGCAAAGCTTGACTAGTCGACAAGAATTTTCCACCCACCACAGCCTACAGTCACTCCCAGTCGGAAGGACTACGTAGCCGGAACAACCATCGTCTACTAAGCACGTGGTTTGTTGGGTGCCTTCTTGGACTAGCGTGCACGATTCTGGGTTTGCGTTAGCCGGAACTAGCAGGTTTGAGCCGGAATTAGCTGGTTTGAGCCGGAACTAGCTGCCCACGTTGGTTGGGCTTGACGAGGCCTATTCAACGTGATAGTATTCACTAATCGATTCTATTACCAATCTTGCACTAAAGGCTTACCTGAATCGTCACAATAAACGGTTCACTTAATCGAATAACTACCGGTCAAACTATTTCGAACTCTGTAAATTCAAAACTAAGAAACTCGAATTATTTTCAGTCGAGTAATTTAAAAATTCGCGCACTCACTTCGAATTCAGATTAAAATCGAAACTGCTTCACTTCAACTCACTTTGAAATAGCAAAGTTCGCAAACTTGGAAAATGATCCGTTAACTTTGAATAACTCCACCAGATTAAAATGGATTCGTGCGCAAAGATTTGGTTGAACCTTTAAATTAAGACGCAATTTCCACTTCGCTCTGTACTCGGGTTTCGTAGCTTGATTTTAATTGGTCGGCTGTGCCGAGTTCAAATAAGTCTAAAAACTTTCCATGGGTTCTAGTTTTCCGATTGGTGGTTGAACAAAATTCAAAGGAGCAGGTACAAATTAAATCGCGGAAAATTCCATAAATTACCGAACGCATTTCGTTCGCGTTTAGTTCACTCGCCCTTAGTTATGCAACGTGCGCAACACTTACTTTAAGATTTATTATTTCGGGCACAAAAGCTTCTCATTCTAGTGGTCATATTAAAAAAGGGAACTTCGTTAGACTGGTCCAAACTGATCATTACAAATATCTCAAACAATCTCTGAAATGATTTGTGAAAAATCATAGAGGAAACGCCAAACTTCGCAAACAAAATCTTTATGACGCTTCTGGAGGAACACATGAAAGACTTTCTGCAATAATCCGTAACATTATAATTTGATTTGGGAAATTTTCTTCGTAGACCGCAAAAAAGCTGAAAATTCTGGGTTTTCTTATTTCTATTTTATACCGCAGAATTGCAACGCAAGGCAACCGAGCAAATTGCTGTACATACCTGCACTACTTGTACAAAATGATAATTACAGCAGAATCAGTAACCACGCTCTATGAAGTGCAAAGTTTTCTAAAGATTATCCCAAAAGTTAGTTAAAGAACTTCTTTATAAAACCTTTCTTGGATTCCTTCCAGAATTCCTCTATGGATGCCATCTTCCTCGGGTTCCTTTCGAAAGTTTTTTTTAGAATATTTACCATGGATTCCTTAACAAGTTGCTCTAGAAATTTCCTCACAATTACCTCCAGAAAATGATCGAGAATTTTCTGTAAAAGCTGGAAAAACTTCCATGGGTTTTCTCAGAAATACCTCCATAAATTCTATCACAACTACGTACGAGAAATCATCTTAGGTTACAGAAATTCTGTCAGCGATGCCTTCAGAAAATCAAAAGATCAGAAAGCCTCCAGAAATTTCTGAACGGATTCCTCCAGAAAATTTTCCACAGACTCCTTTAGGAATTCTTCCAGAGTTTTCTTTAAAAATTATTTCAGAAATTTCCTTATTGCTTTCTAATGAATTTTAATGAGATCTTTCATAAATCCCAATGAGAATTGTTTTATAAATTGATCCAGGTTTTATATGTAGATTTTTATGAGCTCTTTCCGAAACTCTACCAGGGATTACTTTAGAAATTATTTCAGGAATGTGTTTAGAAAGCCCTTCGTAGATTTCTCCGGGGTTTCTTTCACAAATATCTACTGGGTTTGCTTCATAAATTCTTACAAAGATTATTTCATAAATTTTACCTGTTTTTTTCAAGAAATCTTCCAGAGAATAATTCAGAAATCCGTTAGGTATTTCATCAGCAATACCAAAAGAAATTTGTTTAGAAATTACTCTAAGAATGCCATTGATAACTCCCTTCAGATCTATAAGAATTTCTCAGCGGATTCATTGAGGAATTTATCCAGAAATGTGTTTCCAAGGAATTCTACACGAATTCCTTTAGAAATTTCTCCAGAGTTTTTTTTCTCTAGTATTCCAACAGAAATATGTCCACAAATTGCTTCAGACTCCTTTGAGAAATTTATTTAAAAGATTTCTCCAGAAATTTTCAATTGCTACTTAATAAGTTTTTCTAAGAATTCCGCTCATAGATTTTCTTAGGCATAACGCCAAGCATTTCGCTAGGACGTTTATTCCAGTTTTTTTTTCAGATATTCATCTAGAGATTTATTCAAAAGCACTTCCTGAGATTTCTACAGCTAATTTTACTGGAGATTGCTAACATCAAAAATATCTTCAATAACTTTTTCAGAGTTTAAGGAACTTAACTGAAGAATTTCTCCAACAGTTCCTTCGTGGAGTTTAACTGAAATTCATCGAAACACCCAACAAACTTTATTGCTGTACAACAGCTGAATAATCCGCTCTTAAGCTTGATTTTTGAAAATTTTTGTTGAATAGGCCATTATTCAGCTCTCATTGTTACTTGGGAATTTCTTCAAAAAAGAAAATGCTACACAGATTCTTTCGGAAACTCTTCTAAAGGTTCCTCCAAGAATTTCATGACAGATTTCGTTTGCATCTTAAAAAACACTCTATTATAACTTTGGAGTTTCCTAGAAGATATTCTTGAACATTTTCTGGAGCGATTCCCGGACAAAAATTCCTGAAAAAGCACCTGTAGAAACTTTTTCAAATTTCTCCCTAATTTCTAGAAAACAAAAATCATGAAAAACTTTTTGAGTACCGCTTAAAGTAATTTCAATGAAAAATCGAAGGAACTCCGTAGATACATTTTAAATAGAATCTCTTAAAAAATTCTACCACAATTCCTGCAGAAATTGCAGGAAAATGTACTGGTGGAATTTTTGTATAAATCCGTTAATAAATTTCGGAAAGATCCTTGAAGAAATTTTTGAAGGAATCGTCAGAATAACTCCAGGAGATATCTCTAAGGGAATTTATAGAAAAATGTCTTATACAAATTCTTCAGGGATCTATCGATATTAAGGACAAGGTGTTTGGAGTACATTGCTCAAAATTTCTAGAGCACCGTTTTTTAGAACCGTTGAACGGATTTGGATTAAAATGCATCACGCTGTTGACAACCACTGAACACTTAGCGTTCATCCAAATCCGTTCAACGGTTCTAAAAAACGGTGCTCTAGAAATTTTGAGCTATGTACTCCAAATACCTTGTCCTTAAAATCCCTGAAGAAAAATATCTGGAAGAAATCTTGCCGAAACAAAAACATCCTGGAAAATATTTTCGAGAACTTCTAAATAAATTTCTTAAAAAAATGTTTTGAAAAAGAATACCTAAGAACCCTATGCAGGTATTCATAGAAGAATTCCTTGCTAAATTTTCTGGAAAATGCCAAAGAATAGATTCTGTGGTAATTTCTTCAGGAATTGCTGAGAGAATCTTTGGGGAAGTTTCTGAAGCAAAAATATGAAAAAAAAATCCCTAAATATCCCCTAAGCAATCACTTGAGAAACTCTGAAGAAACTTTCAAAACCAATTGTTTTTTTTTTCAGAAAAAAAATCTAAATAAATTCATGAGGGAATCTCTAAATACATAGAAAACTTCTTAAAGAACTTTCCTAAATAATCGCTAAAGGAATCCCAGGAGGAATTCCTGAACAAATTTCTGAAAAAAACTCGTGGACTAATTTCGAGACGAATCTTTTGAGAAATCTCTTGGGAAATTTGAAGAAGACCCAAGGAAACTTCCTGGAAGAGTTCTAGATATAATCTTTTAGGAATTGCTGGAGAAATTGCCAAAGAAATTCATATGCATGAATACATTTTACAGGGATACTGAAGCAACTTTGGGGGGATTTTTGCTTGAATCATTCATAAAAAATCCTGCAAGAATATTATGTCTATTTAAATTGAGGAGAAGAAATGATAAATCTTGAAATAGTCCCTAGAGGAATTTCTGATGATAGCCTTGAAGGTAATCATGGAGAAAATTCTTAAACAGTATAGAAGGAATAAATTCTAAAAGAATTTTTGGAAATCTTTCATTTCGGTTATATACATAAGCAACTACCAACGCTGCAAAGAGACAAAAGGTAAAATGCCTTTCATTTCGGGCGTGATATATTTACTAGATGGTTCATATTACGTGGGAAAAGTGAAACCAGGAATCAAGTCTAACGATTGTCACGTGACGCAGCACTGGTTGAAACTCATAATTTGAATTAATTTCATTTCAATCCTCTAAATATTAGCCCAGATATCCTTTGGAATCGCTGTCATTCGGCTGACATTTTTCGCCATATAAAACCTACACACATTCCTGGCATCATCGATCACAGTTCGTTGCCGCCCCGTGTCATAGTTGGACCAAATTAAACACTAACCAATTCAATTACCAACAGTGAACTGCTCGGCAGTACAACTTTGGCGCGTATGGCACTCAGAGGACAGATCAATTGATGGGCACACCGCTGTCGTTTGTCTGTTGCCCCTGTCTACAGAGTGAACACATCTGTCAAAAATTTGTCTGACAATCGTAGCTGGTGCACAGACACAAGCTGTATAACGGCTGTTTATCAATTTTTCAGCCGTTTTGCCGTTTCGATTAGACGACAAACTCCGGCCAAGCCACCCTCGCCTCGTGAAAAAAATGGAATTTTCGAAGTAATAGCAACTGCAGCAGCGCTCTCGGTGGCATACACGCGCGTTCACCCGCTGACGAGCGAGCTCATGCGATGGTAAAGGGTGATACGGTCAAAATTTGGTCACACAATTTTTTTCATAACTTTAGACTGCGTACACCAAAACAGCTGATTTTTGGACCAGTAATGCTACATTATATGTAGCTTATACCATAAAATTTTCATCAAAATCGATTAAGTATTGGTTGATATATAGATAAAACCATCGACCTACCTTTTTAAAATTTTGTACAAAGGCGCTCCATAGTAAATTTTCGGAAATTTAAGATCAGTAAATCACAATTTTGATTATAGAACTACCAATACTGCTCCGATTTTTATCAAAATTTTTCAGTATAATGCTATTATGAAAATATGTTCTTAGTAAATTTTTGAGCCATTTTGTATGAATACTTTCAAAGTTGTAGCAGTTTGAATATGAAAAAAAACTGACCGGGTGCCACTTAAGCAAATATAACTTTGTAACGGCTGGATCAAATTTAATGAAATTTTTACACAACATTTTGATATGCATACTTTACATACAGAAAAAATTTCATTGAAATTGGTTAAGTATCTCTGGCTCTATAAATAAAACAGTAAAAATGTGTTCTTGTTTGTGCACAAAGTTTTAAAATTGCAGATCTCAGGGTTCAAGAATATCTCCGCAAATACTACACCAATTTTGATGAAAATTTTATGGTACAAGCTACATATAATGTATCATTACTGATCCAAAAATCAGCTGTTTTGGTGTACGCAGTCTAAAGTTATGAAAAAAATTGTGTGAACAAAATTTGACTTGACTTGACAAAATTTGACAAAATTTAACCACCTAAACAAATATAACTTTGTAACGGCTGGATCAAATTGAATGAAATTTTTACACAACATTTTGATATGTATACTTCACATACAGAAAATTTTTCATTGAAATTGGTTCAGTATTTCTGGTTCTATAAATAAAAGAGTAAAAAAGGGGTTCTTATTTTTTAATCCTCTTTGTACAAAATTTTAAAATTGCAGTTTTCAGGATTCACAATATCTTCGCAAATACTAAACCGATTTTGATGAAAATTTTATGGTATAAGCTACATATAATGTACCATTACTGGTCCAAAAATCAGCTGTTTTGGTGTACGCAGTCTCAAGTTATGAAACAAATTGTGTGACCAAATTTTGACCGTATCACCCTTTACCTACCAACCACCGACATGGAGGTATTCCGAAGTTTATTTCAAATTAAAATTACTGCGGTCTAACAGATTTGATTGAATTAGTTACGGCCTGCACCGACGCTGGCAGGCGGGATGTTTTTGATTTGATCTGACGTGGCGGTCGTTGTCTGTCATACGCCACGACGCGACGGGGTTGAGTTGTGAGAGATAGGGAATCGAGCGCGGGACAACTGATGCCTCTAACCTAACCCATCATAGATGTAGCTAAATTGGGTATCAAATATGTATGTTCAAACAAATTTGTACCTCGAATGAATGTTAAATTAGAAATTTGGTAAATTAGTGTGGGAATCAATGTAAGTGCCTGACTGTTACGGCCGATGCCGGTGTGTGTGTGTCAGCTCGCTCATTGGCGAAGATGCAGGAATGACCGCTGTCCAACATGAATGTTGTTCTGGTACATGGGTATTCCAAGGCTCCTTGAATTTTCTAGAGAAACGGGTGCCGGTTGCTCGGATTTTTAATTGCATATAAAGCGCTGACGACCTGCATTGGGTTGTCCCAGAGTGTTATGGGATCAGAAATATGGCCGCAGCTTTGACTAAAAAAAATGGAGCACTTAGTAGGAAGGCTGGGGTACATTTCTGTAGTTCGACTATGAATACCTAGGCGGCTAGGCCAAGGCCAAGCCCTCCCAGATGGAAGACATCATGCTTCGAAGAAGGGGTATTTAGAGGGGCGCTCCGTCGTTAGCGAAACTTAATCGGTTTAGATGGCGACGAGCTGGTAGCGATGCTCTCACGTGCGTGTGATGCGACCATGCCTAGGCGAGTCCACCCTAGAAATGGGAGGCCACCAGCTTACAGTTGGACAGACGCGATTGCGGACCTGTGCCGCGCCTGCCTACGGGCTAGGCGGCGGATGCAGCGAGCACGATCATAGGAAGAGCGAAACGAACGGCGGGTGGTGTTCGCCTCTGCAAAAGCCGCGATGAAGACCGAGATAAGAGCAAGCAAAAAGGCCTGCTTTGAAGGTCTCTGTCAGAGTGCTAATGCGAACCCATGAGGTGACGCCTACAGGATCGTGATGGCCAAGACGAGAGGTGTAATGGCTCCTACAGAGCAATCTCCAGAGATGTTGGAGGGGATCATCGAGGGGCTTTTTCCGCGTCATGATCCTAGTCCTTGGCCTCCTTTCGTAGGACAGCCTGGGGACTGGGGCTGGCGATGAGGAGAGGGTCACCGATGTGGAACTTGCGGGGATAGCAAAGTGTCTTAGCATAGGTAAGGCCCCAGGTCCGGACGGAGTTCCGAACCTGGCCTTAAAAGTAGATATTGCAGAGGCTCCCGAAATGTTCAGGTCTGCTATGCAGAAATGCCTGGACGAGGGAGTTTTCCCAGAAGCTTGGAAGAGGCAGAGCCTGGTTCTATTGCCAAAGGCGGGGAAACCACCCGGAGACCCGTCGGCATATATGTAGCATACCATTAAAGTAAATGCCACAACATTGAGGACCCACTGTAGCAAACCAATCATACAAACACCGAAAATAACAAACAAGTGCAAAAGCGCACTGTTATGCAATATCAACACAACATATGGAAGTCATTAACCACGAGTGCATCGTTCTATCGACTCTCTCTCCACTTCTACTTGTGAGGTACGAGGGCCGATAGCATGCGGCGTGGAAAGCTCAAATTGCATGCCTAGCGCCTGGCTTAACGTAAAACAAATTATAAGCATTTTTGGTTATTTGTCACTCCAGTCGTCTCATCTATGTATTAAGCTATTCGTTATGTTAAGTCTTGAAATGTATTGAACCTTGAAATGTATAAAAGGGCAAGTGTATCAATGAATAAAGGAATTCTGATTTTGAACTCGACCCTGACTGGTACACACCTTTCAGGCTATCGACTATTCCAAATCTGTCTTCTGAATTGTACCCCAACTGGATTACTCCAGCTTGGCTGTACTATTGAGAAAAGTCCAAATCGAGTCTCTACGTGAGCGACTCGAGTTAGTGCGCGTCTTCACCTCGTTCCCGCGGATCAATGTTAAACTACACGGAGAAAAACTAGGCTAGGTTGAAACAACAAATACATTGGTTGAATTCCAAACTATGAATTTTGTTGTTCTTAGCTTGAAATAAATGGATTTCAAACAAACATTTTGTTTGCAATAAACACTTTGTTTTGGTTACTTAGATCTACGAAAACACTTTATAAACAACCAACATTTTGGTTGTTGCAAGCTGTCTAACTACGTATTTTCAACAAAACATTGGTTTGTTTATATTAATTTTCGGGTTGTTCGTTTTTGCTATGCAAGATTAAACACAAACTAAAATTATAGGTGAGATGTGTTTTGTTTGGCAAAATAACAACAAGAGAATTGGTTTTGAACAAACTAGATTTTCGAGTTGTTCCGTTTTGTTTACCTTGGTGATCAAACAGTAGCTTTTTCTTGTAAAAAAAGAAAGTTGTTGCACCGGTGAGAAATTAGGTTTTACAATATTTCTTTCGAAATTTGCTGCTGCCAACCGGGAAATATTTGGTAAAAAAGTGTATTTAAGGATGATAATTCGTACTTGTTAAAATATGTATTATTTCTCTTTCAAAAGTGTTTAGCAACGGCAAAGCCCATGCAGAAATAGCCCGATATGTGTGGAGCCCACCGAGTTCAAGCGACGTTCGATACCTTACGAAACAACTCCAAAACATCCCGGGGAAAGAGATTCCATTCTGGACATGATTGCAAGCCAGGTGCAAGCTGGAAAAACAACGATGGTAGCAAATTCCAAATTAAAAAAAAAACAATGAGTAGTTAGACTTCTTTGTTTTTTTTTCTAATAAAAACGTACGTATATTTCGTTATGTTTTTGTTTTCGTTAATATTTTTATAAGAAAAATATAATAGTGAAGGGGAAGCGGGGTGGCAGAAAAACCACGGTTTGATTTCAAGAAAAAAAATTGCTTGAATCATGCTACATTGTTTGTTGTTTGAACCTAAAGTTTGTTAAAAGCAAACTAATCGCATTGTTTTAATCAACCAAAACATTAGGTTGTTTCGCAAGCTGTCAAACGAAAGCAACCAATATTTTGGTTGTCCCGAACAAAAAATGGTTAAATCGACTTAATTGTCACTAGAACAAACAACATAAAATTTTAGTTTGGTTTTACCAGGGTGAGTGGTTCATAATGACCTAATTTTTGTTTGTGCAAAATTCAATATGGCATTTTGGTTGAAATTAAGTCAGATTTGGTTGTTGTTACCAATATTTTTTCTCCGTGTAGGTAAATAGTGGAAAGTGAACGTCCCGTGTCGAGGGACGCGATATATAGACCAAGATGCTTGATAGACACGGCGGGGAAGGTACTCGAAAAGATCATCCTCAGTAGAATGTTTAGGTTCACCGAGGTCGAAAATGGTCTTACGAGTAACCAGTACGGCTTCCGGAAGGGGAGGTCCACCGTAGACGCTATCTTGTTGATTACAAAAACCGCCGAGAAATCACTCGAGCCTAAGAGGAGGGGAATTCGCTTCTGTGCGGTAGTGACTCTGGATGTTAGGAATGCGTTTAATAGCGCCAGCTGGTCTGCTATTGCCGATGCGCTCTTGCGTCTGGGGATACCGGGGTACCTGTACAAGGTTCCCGCAAGGTTCCATCCTGGGTCTGGTGTTATGGAATGTCATGTACGACGAGGTGTTAAGGTTGGAGTACCCAGTGGGAATGGAGATTGTCGGATTTGCTGACGACATTACGCTCAAAGTCTACGGTGAAACGATCGAGGAGGTGAAGTTGACTACCGACCACTCGATCAAGGTTGTGGAGGCGTGGAGGCGGTCCAGGAAACTGGAGCTGGCTCACCACAAGACTGAGGTGACGGTTGTTAACAACCGGAAGTCAGAGCAGCAAGCGGAGATCAGTGTAGGTGAGTGCACTATCCTGTCAAAGCGCTCCGTCAAACACTTGGTGTGATGATCGACGATAAGCTTACCTTCGTTAGCCACGTTGATTATGCCTGTAAAAGAGCCTTCACAGCCATTGCGGCACTGTCCCGGATGATGTCCAATAGCTCTGCGGTGTACGCCAGTAAGCGCAAGCTTCTGGCTAGTGTTGCTACGTCCATACTTAGGTATGGCGGCCCGGCGTGGGGCACCGCGCTAAGTACTGAATGCTAGCGACGGAAGCTGGAAAGTACTTACAGGCTCATGTGTCTGAGGGTTGCGAGCGCGTACCGTACCATGTCATACGACGCTCTCTGCGTCATTACTGGTATGGTGCCTATCAGCATTCTTATCAGTGAGGACATGAAGTGCTTCGAAATGCGCGGCACAATAGGTATACGCAGGACTGTCAGGATGGCCTCTATGGTCAAATGGCAGCGCGCGGGGGACAGTTCCACCAAAGGAAGGTGGACCCATAGGTTGATACCGAGGGTAGATAGTTGGAATAATATGCGCCATGGGGAAATTACATTCCACCTGACACAGGTCCTTTCAGGTCATGGTTGCTTCCGACAGTATCTACACCGTTTCGGGCATGCGGATTCTCTCGAATGCCCAGTGTGCAATGGTTTAGAGGAAACGGCGGAACACGTTTTGTTCGTGTGCCCGCGTTTTCGCACAATGCGTGACCGCATGCTTGCCACATGCGGGGAGGACACAAACCCGGACAACTTGGTCCAGAGGATGTGTAGTAGAGTGGGTCAACGTTGTATGGAGAAACTTTAAATTTGACCGCATCAACCCGGAACAAAGCTTTTTTGACTCCTTTTTGCGTCCAAAACAACTGTGCAAAATTTGGGAGCGATTGGTTGCGTCCCCGTATTCCGCATTGTGATTGAAATTTGTATGGAAGTTAGTATGGGAAAACGTACTTTTTTGCATTTTACTCAAAAGTTGAATTCTTTTGTCTAATATCGTTTAACTAATGACGTTATAGTATAGCCTAGGATATACCGAAAAACTTTGCCGAAGACCGCAAAGTGATCCGACGCTTGTGAAAAAAGTTATTCACTTGGTAACTTAGGCCAAAAACTGAGATTTTATTATTGATGTTATTCCTTTACATGTTAAATGATAAGCACCACCAGGCAATCTGTGCGTTATAACTTTTTTCACAAGTGTCGGATCACTTTGCGGTCTTCGACAAAGTTTTTCGGCATATCCTAAGCTACGCTTCAACGTCATTAGTTAGATAGTTTTAGACGAAAAATTTCAATTTATGAGAAAAATGCAAAAAATCACGTTTTCCCATACGAAATTCCATACAAACTTCAATCGTAAAGCGGAATACGGGGACGCAACCAATCGCTCCTAAATTCTGCACAGTTGTTTTGGACGCTAATAGGAATCGAAAAAGCATTGTTCCAAAAAATCGACTTTGTTGACCCAGTCTAATGTGTAGGGATGAGTTTGGCTGGAACGCCGTTTCAACGGCTATCACCCATATCGTCTGGGAGCTACAGAGGAGGTGGCACGTGGACACGGAGAATGACTAGTTCAGATGCAGTACTAGAGGTGGTCCAGGGGTTCGGAGTCGGCTTCGTAGGTCATACCGGTGCCCTGCGGTCGAGACCGGCTCTTTCAGCGAATAAGTGGCCGCGGGGAGGAAGTCCCGGTAGTGGTGCTGTCGTGGTGTCGGTCTACTGGGTTGGATCCGAGCCCGCGGTTGGAAAGGCGTCCCCAACAAGGGTCGGGGCAGCTGATAAGGTCTGAAGGGTAGTGATACCCTTGCCTTCAGCAGGTCAGATCGGGTTGCATGTGGGCATCAGTTCTTGATGTCTGCTAAGCAGTTGGGCGCGGGCGGAGTTAACCCTGCCCACCTTCCGAGGACAAAGGGAGTGGTGAGGACCACTCGGGAAACTGGCTATAAGCATGCTACCGTGAAGGACTCTCCAAAGCGAGTCATCGTGTTAAACCCTCCCCATTACCAACGCTTCATACACTAGGCGCTCCTCCGCCTTTTGCCGAAATTGCGAAAAACCCCTCCCTTGGCGCCACTTCTGTGCACGGGCCTGTTGGGTGATTAGTGTTTTCCGGTGACTAGGAGCAGGATGTCGTATGCGTATACTTGCATATGCAACCGTTTCGGTAACACCAGAAAGACTCAGCTCATGGCGATCGAAATCACAAAACCTTGAGGTACCCCGGTCTTCTCTTTTGTGATCTTTGATCGGTAGTTGCTGACAACAACCTCGAAGGATCTGGCTACGGATATTCTCCATTCCACTAGCTGCTTGAGAATGCTAAGGGCCCAGGTTGTAGCCCGGTTGTAGGCCTTCGCAAAGTCGAGGGACAGGATTTCTACGTATTTCTGAGCCTTCATTGCGTTATCAACGATACCACCGAGGTTCGTTAGGTAAGCCTGGGTGCCCAATCCTAACCGAAATGCGTGTTGGCTGAAGCCGTGTTTTAGCTCGTTCGACTCGAGGTACTCGATGAATTGACGATATGCCATCCGTTCGGCAATTTAGCATGTATGTACATATATAGCAAGTGCTATGGGACGATAGCTGGAGGTGTCGTTTGTTGGTCCGCAACTCTTGGGTAAGGGAACTACAAGGCTATGATTCCAGTCCTCGGGTAATGTGCCGACACTCCATTCTCCATTCTAGCTCGAGTAGCTTTCTTTTTCCGCTGTAAGCGAGGTGCTTTGACATCGGGTATCCTAACTCGAGAAGGGTTCTTCTTAGTCGGGGTGGTTGGTTAATTAACTTTACTGAACTGTGGCTGCGGATGACAGTTTAAAAGCTAGCAGGTAACTATCAATTTAACATCCTTATCGTCTATGGGTTACGGGTTACTCCATTACTCCGTCGATCTTGGAGGACAAACCTTTGACACGGCGTTTCCCTTGTTTACTGTTTTTTTTTCTCTCTGCAACTCCGAAAATGATTGATCTTCGTTGATTGTATCGAGAAAGTCAGTTCATGCTTTTGTCTTGGCTTCCCTAATGAGTTGCCTACATTCGTTCCGGGAGGTTTGGTAGCGAACATTTGAGGGCGCGTAGCTTTTCTTTAAATGCGATGTCCTCTGACATTGTTAGTTCGACTGTTCCATGCTCGATGATGCCCATTGACTTCGCCATGCATTAGCACTGGGCTGGAGAGCTTGTGCAAGGCTAGCTGTAGCTAGTTCTTTAGATCCGGGAGCATTTCGTTTGGGGTATTGACAGAAATAACCAAAATGGGAAAGGCCAGGGAAGTCTGACCATGACAATAGTTGACATCAATCTCATCAGCTGTGATGTATGTAGCCACGCCAATTGCTGCCGCCTGGTAGATGTTAGCGTCAGTTTTTGTTAAACACCTGTATCTCTTACCTAGGTCGTTGTCCATCGTCACCAGGGTGGCGCGTTGTATTTCTTGGATGGCCAGGGCAACCGGTTTAAAGTCATGGACCAGACCTCTTAAATTCGGTAGGTTACTTGAAGGTGTTGTTCGTTGGACGCAAAAGGGGCTTACTGCCCAAGCGTGACTCCAACATGGTCCTCTTCGGAATCGTAGACGTATTTTGGATTGACTGATTTAGTCCCGAAGTATGATTAGGGGATTTTTTCGGCTTTCAGTCTATCAAGCTATTAAAACGAAAGTACCTATCTTTCTTTCGTTTTAATCGCTTGATAGACTGAAAGTCGAAAAAATCCCCTGTGAATTCGAAACAGTCGATAGCATTCACGTACGAAGTATGATTAGTGGGGACGTCGATGATCCTGATATTTTCCGCTTTTGATGACCCACTACGGTCTCCATCATTCTTATTAAAGCTGCTACGTGAGAAGATGGAGCCGCATGGTAGTTAACAGCCATCAAAGCCATGAAACCAATGAGCGACTGCTTACACTTCTTGTGTTCTAATACACGCGACCTTTAAAGTTTGCATAATTTTAGATATATCTTTAAAGGCTATTTCGCTCCCGGAGGTGTTTTAAGGCCTGTAAACTCTGGTGTTCAAACATGGTGAAACACTAGATGTATTTTCTGAAGCAATGCTCTCTTGGTGGTTCCAGAGAGACGAAGGGTTTGGCGACCATGAAGATTTAACGAGGAAAGAGTAGTACTGGCTTTCACTTTTTTTTGTAGAAGGCGGTCCACACTACCTGGATCTTCCGTCACGGGTGTCTGTTGATCAGAATATCCCCCCATAGCTCAGAAAAAAAAGGTGCATTACTTTGATATTCTGAACATAGTCAACTCGAATGTAACCTCCTTTTGGTAACTACATTCGTTTGTCACTAAAAGGCATGTATTGATTAGTCATAGCTTGCATTTGTCATACATTCAAACACATTTTCAGACATAATTTAAAAATTTCATGTACAATAGAATCGTTTCATTTACACGCCAAGCCACACTACAAGTTCGAAAGCAATCACTCTCATTTCTTGAACAAAAACTGCTTCTCCCACTGTACACCAATCCCATGCTGCAAATTGGTAATTAACTTTATGGTCATGAATATTACCCCAGACCCGTTATAGAACGGCTGGTCCCCGTGTGTGCAACGGAATTGCAATCGTCCGAAAGAAGTTCGCCAAAATTTGCCACCTCAAGCAATCGTGACTTCAGTCGTGTCGTCGCCACGGCCGCGCTGGTTACCCCCTATGCAATAAAAAAAAGTTAATATTTTTTGTTATGACTGGCCGGTTAATGTTTTGTCAGGCAATTATTTGTTTAGTGCGGCGGCAGCGACCAAATCGCCGTGGGTGGTTGCATGTCGGGGTCCCGAAATTATGAACCAGAAACGGGTCAAAGCGGTAACCGCGTATCGACCAGAACGACTGAAATGGGGTTCTCCTTCTCATACAACGAAGACGACGACGACCGACGCCTCCAGGAGGGGTGATGTATTGGTCGTAAATTTTGCGTTGTGTAGACGTTTTCACTTATCGTTTGGCGTGTCGGTTGGGTGTTTCAGTTTCAGTACACGGTGAAATGAATTAGTTTACGACATGCATGCAAGCAAGTGCTCTGAATTTTGAATGGGACCTAATAATGTAATTTCACCCCGTACGAGCGAGGAGTTCATGGAAGCTTGAGTGCAGCTTGAGATGTGCAGACGATGGATGGATCGTCTTGCCTGTGGGTGAGAGACCGACGCTCCTTATCTGATTTAATACTTTTCCGCTTTATTGACATTCATGGGAGATGATTTATGCAAGACAAGCAATTCCAATCGTTCAATATCGTCGTTTGCCTTTGCTCAAGAGTGGGTGTCTTCTTGCTTCCTGAGTCCTGACTCCGGCCCGAAAGACTATTCGAATTCAGTTCGAGGCTTATCAACTCTCTGATTTCAGCAGGAAGCAGGCAGCGAGGACACGCCAAGAATTTGTCCCTGCAAATGGCACGTGGTTCGGAAAGGGAAACGATTTGTCATGGGAATGAAAATGGAAGAATAATTAGTAGAAAATGGCATTCCCGTTGGATGGTGCTGCACCTTTGGGCCGACCCCGAGCCACGACTCTCTGTGAAGTGGGTACCGGGTGCTGATGCTATCAGATATCAGAATTTAATTAAATTAGAGCAGGTGAATGGTTTCTTTCCGCAGTCTTGGGCAGAACCCTCGGGCAAGAAGGAAGATGTTGCAATTTATTACTCTTCTTCGCTGGGCGAAAGGTGACCAGGGAGTTTTCTTTGGGTGTCCTTCTCACAACCGAATGGGCCATTGCAGGAAAGGTACGCTGCCGCAAGACAACAGGTCCAGACGGACGGACAGGTTGCACAACCCAGAAGGGATTCTTGCTCGAGGAAATAACACTTTACACAGGAGGAACCGATGTCTTACTGTACTAGTGCTGCACGTACGTGAGCGTGTCAGGAATACATTTCACGTACCAACCGTACCTTCCGTATAGTTCATATTTAATTCAATCTGCCCGATCGGTGCGGACGGTAGATTGCCTGATTTCAATAATTAATACCATTGTTTATTAACTTACGAGACCTGGAGACTACGCCAGACTACTTTACGTTTGTCGCAGGATTTTGGGAAATGTACTCCAACGTGCAATAGAACTTCAATAATGTTTTCGAAAACCAAGATAGAGGACAATATAAACCATTACCATTACATGTGATTTAGGTAGAGAAACAAGTATCAAAAGTTAGTTTTCTCCATTTTTCCTTCGATATGACAAACTTTGTATGAACAGAGTAGTGAAAAGTATTTCGAAGGTATCACATGTATGTGTTCTCATAGACGGGCTTGGATTGAGGGCAGCAGGGATTATAGTCCCGGGGTCTGACGAAGCCCTCACCCCCTTTGCGAGTCAGCCACGTAGTCGCCGGCTAAGAACAGAACTACTTACTCCAATTCAAGGTGTCAATCGACCCGTGCCGAGGAATGAGTGATCGAGGGGGTGGAAAAGATGCTCGATCGTTAACGGAGTCTGTGGGGTACCTGGGCACCTTTTACAGTATTTCGTCGCTTACCGTGTTAATGCAGGGCTCTGGCGTGGGATCTGAAATTGAGCACAAATGAAACAAATCAAAAATCTAGTGAAAGTTGTGGTGAGGCTAACTCCTTCGCAACAAGTAGATTTGCTAGGTCTCCGTCAAGGAGAAGAGAGGAGTCAGCAGCAGGAAGCTACGCACGCTCCAGTGTGGCAGCTCTGATCCATTCCCCGGCTAGCCTGCTGGGGGAGATAGTGGATGAAGCGTGATTGATGAGGGCCAAAAACGAGATGTGCTGTCTGCAATAGAGGTGGCTGAGCAGCAGCTTGGTAAGATCAGCGACTTTGCCTGCATAAGGAAGGACCTTAAATCGGCCTTGTTGCGACTTCGTAAGTCGATGGATGATGCCAATCAGGTACACGTGAGACTCGTGAAAACTGCAGCAGCGGCAGAACCGGCGAAAGTAAAGGTTACGAAGTCTATCCAGACGAAGGCCTTTGTTTTCGCAGGCAGTCCAAAAGATGTGGCCGATGCGACTGCTTTTAATAAGCACTCCCAGAAGCGGGTAAGGCAGGCGTCAGGTGAGGAGCTACCTGGCGCTGCTCGCAAGGCTAGGCGGATACTAACACCGAAGGTCGGCAGGCAAGTCGGACCCCAGCCAGGCGTCCCGGAAAGCTGGGAAGAGTGGGCCTGGAATGGCTGGACCTTCCCAGATGGAAGGGAACAGAGGGTTGCGACGGTTGTTGAGTTTTCAATAACCAAGCACGTGAAAAGCGATGCGCTCGTCATCAAGACCGTCCGTCTTAGACATAATCATATGGGTGAAATTATACTAGAGCTCAAGCGCAACAAGGAACACAAGGGCGCAGAATACAAAAGTATGGCACAAGAGGTCCTTAGCGAAGGGGTCGAGGTGAGGGCTCTTACTGCGAAGGCGATACTGAAGGTGAAGAACCTAGACGAGAGCGCCGTAGAGGAAGAGATCGTTATGTCACTACGGCAACAGTGCGAGGTGCGGGTGGCCACCGCAGCCGTTCGGCTACGGAAGGGGCCGGCAGGGACACAGACAGCTTAGGTACAGCTACCTGTGACGGATGTAAATAAGGCCGTTAAAGTAAAATCAAGGACTGGCTAGTATGCCATCTGATCTTTAATGAGCCACCGGCGGTTTCCTTCAGGTGTCTGGAACCAGGACACAAGTCATGGGACTGCAAAGACCCTTACGAGAGCAAACGGTGTAGGAGACGCGTCGCCGAAGGTCACAAAGCACAAGGCTGCACGAGTCCACCCATGTATCTGGTTTATACCGGGAAATTTGTGAACAACAGGCACACAACGGGTGTTACAAGGTGCCCGGCCGCGGCCTCAGAAGAGGCACTGCTGATAAGTCACAGTACAGGTAACGCAGCTTAACCTGAACCACTGTGACGCAGCTCAGCAACTGCTTTTTCATGCGGTTTCTGAGTGGGAAAAGGATATCGTCATCATAGCGGACCCATACCGTGTACCCGCCGGCAACGGCAATTGGGTCGCGAATGGGTCCAAAAAAACAGTGGCGGTATGGACGACGGGTAAATACTCCGTCCAGGAGTTGGTGTCTACTACCTATGAGGACTTCGTGGTCGCCAACGTAAACGAGGTCTTCTTCTGTAGCTGTTATGCGCCTCCGTGGTGTCCGATCAAGCCGCTCACGCAGATGGTGGACTGTTTGACGACCGTGCTAACAGCGCGAAAGCCGGTTGTATCAGCGGGTGACTTTAATGCCTGGGCCGTAGAATGTGAAGCCGTTTCACGAATCAGCGATCCTGCTAGAAACGCTGCACTGACCATGCTGGATGTCGACCTGGCTAATGTCGGTATCAAGAGTAACTTTAGTTGGAACGGTACGGAGTCGATTATTGACGTTACTTTTGTAGTCCTGGCCTAACAAGTAGTTCGAACTGGAGAGTAGACGATGGCTACACTCACAACAATCACCTGGCGATTCGCTACAGTGTCGACTACTACAACAGCAGGCAGCGGGTAGAGGCGAGGCCAAGCCCTTGCAGGTGGAAGACATAATACTTCGGCGAAGGGGTATTTAGGGAGGCGCTACGCCGTGTGCGAAACCTACTTGGTTTGGAGGGCCACGAGCTGGTAGCGGTGTTCTCGAGTGCGTGCTTCTTCTTCTATTGTTGTTGTCGAGGGACTTTCACCCGAAGGCCATTCGTCCCTTCGCGTGCGTGCGATGCAACCATGATTAAATGGTAGAAATGGGAAACCACCGGCTTACTAGAGGACACAAGCGATTGCGGACCTGCGCCACGCCTGCCTACGAGCTAGGCGGCGGATGCAGAGAGAACGATCTGAGGAAGAGCAAAACGAACGACGGTTGGTGTCCGCCGCTGCAAAAGCTGCGCTGAAGACAGAGATAAGGGCAAACAAAAAGGCCTGCTTCGAGGGTCTCTGTCAGAGTTCCAATATGAATCCGTAGGGTGATGCCTACAGGATCGTGATGGCCAAGACGAGAGATATAATGGCTCCTGCAAAGCAATCTTCAGAGGCGTTAGAGGCGATCATCGTGGGTACTTCTTCCGCGTCATGATCCTAGTCCTTGGCCTTCCTTGGTAGGATCGCCTGGGGCTGGTGAGGCGCTGCCCATAAACAACGTGGACATCCCAGCTAACACAAAGTCGTAAATGATGTTGAATAGGATGCTAAAGTAGAGGCCATATACGCACCTGCTTCCATTTGACCGCGTGTAAAGGGTACGCACATCGCCTCCATTTGCATCCTATTCAACTTCATATGCGATCGTGTGTTGACTGGGTTTTTTGGCCATCTCATACCCCCTCCCCCCTCGTAGACTTTTGTTCATACAAAATTTTCGAAATTTGTATGTAGCGCAGACTTTGGCCAGACCCCCCAAGAGTCTGCGTAGTTTATGGACAGGCCCTGATGAAGGAAGGGACACCGAGCAACCTGCGATGATTTTAAAATCCTTAGATAAGTCTCCAGGTTTGGATGGAGTTCCGACCCAAAATTTAAGAGTAGCTATTTCAGAGGCTCTTTGGATGCTTAGATTCGCTATGCAGAAATATTTGGATGAGAGAGTTTCCCATAAGATTGTAAGTGGCAGAGCCTGGTCAGGGAAAGGATCATCCTCGACAGACATTGAAGGTACACTGAGAGTGTGTGGAGGATCCTTCGAGCAATCGACTTGTCGGTTACTAAAATCGTCAAGATAGCTCTCCAGTGTAGGAGGATAGGGATTATGCAGTATCATTGGTGTACTGAGTTGGATGCGAGTCTGTGGATGGAAAGAAGTCTCTGGCAAGGTCCAGGGCGAACTAAGGCCCCAAACAAGTCCTTCTGCTGTGTTGGAGGATTGGGGCTTACTTGCGGATAGGCAGTTATCTCATTGATTCCCTGTGTGAGTGTAGTTGACCAGAT
The DNA here is from genome assembly GCF_035046485.1 of Aedes albopictus. Lineage (NCBI taxonomy): Eukaryota > Metazoa > Arthropoda > Insecta > Diptera > Culicidae > Aedes > Aedes albopictus. The sequence goes on from NC_085138.1 coordinate 188,236,866, forward strand.
GATACTGGAGTAGTAGCGACAACAGGCGGTCAATCAAAATGAAGTTTAAGACGAACAGAAAGGATGGTAATCCGACGAACAAGGAGACAAAACTGCTATGTCAATATTTTTTCATTGTGTTCTTCATTAGAGTTTCAATTGAGGGGATCCAAAATTTAATGGTAAATGACATCATATCTGGTGGCTTTTATTTGGTACTTCCAATTTCGCAGCTACTTTTTTTTATTCTTAATAATCACTTAACCTAATTTACAGCTCTATTGTCCACTGGGGCACTACGTGAGCAATTTCAATTGACAGCTGCACTTACATGTTGTACAGCGCCTAGATTCTATTCTACTTTATCGAACTGGTTGCCTTTCTGCTGCTTTCACTTTTTCTACTTTATACCTAGTAGAATGATGAGCACAAGAATGATGATGGATGACCGTTGTTCCTTTCCAGTCCGATTGGGGTCCATTATGAGTAGCAGTTCGCCGATGTCCAGGTATCCGGGTCCGTTTGAGCCATGGGGCACAGAAGAGGGTCAGTGTCAGTTGCTCTCGGGGGAAAAGCAACTGACGAAAAATTGCAAGTGCCGGGGCTGGGAATCAAACCCATGACCATCCGCATATGAAGCGAACGTGTGACCAACTACGCCACGGGCCCCGGCTATTTCGCAGCTACTTATACGGTGGCACTTTCTCAACAAAGGGAGCAGTCAATTTCCTTATCGTGAAGAATTGGGTTAGATGACGTTCACAAACCACGTCGACTTCTTGGGGGAGGTGGGTTCGGTCAATGTCTATGCTCCATACAAATTTTAAAATGTTTGTGCGGACAAAAGTCTACGAAAGACAGGAGCGGTCTGTGATAGATAAATTTTCGTCTACGTGGTTTACGAATGGCCCCTTATCACGACAAAGCTCCGACACACGCAAAGAAAAACTTCTTATCCTGATCGTCCGAGTCAGGACTACATACCTCTCCGACAGTAATAAGCTCAAGCTAAAACAATTTATTTCTGCTAGCACTCCCTGCTTACGCCCAATGAGTTGCTATACATTTCCACGCTAAGTCCGAGTTAATCCGCAAGCAATCTTATCGGAGCCTGGTTCTCTTCCATTAAAGTCCGAAGCAGTAGCAGCCAAGACGACGACGATGTAACTAGATACAACTCATTAAATTTAAATTTTTATTATCTTAACAAGCCACCATCGACTACGACGCCACCACCATCGAGCTACTGTTTTGGTATGTGTCTCCTTGGTACTGATGCTGTGCCGGGCCAGGGTTAGATCTAGGCCGGTGGTTGACCTCTTGCGCAATTAAAACAAACACCAGATCCATGTCTGACTAAAGCCTTGGAGTTTGTATTTGGTGGTGAGAAGACGGTAAAGTTGCGTCTACAAAAAAGAATTTTAGATTAAAGCTCGCAAGAGCTCAGCGATGCAGCATAAAGTGAAATTGTGGAAACTCATTGCAGAACGACTGGACCCGACCAGACCAGCAGACCAGTCGTAAACAAACAAAGACTCGGAGGCTGTGCGATGTAGCCTAAACACAGTCAGTGGACAAAAAAGAATCCGCAAAGGAACAACCTCTGACTCACTGACTGGGTGATGATACCCACTACAGTAGAGCTGCAGTATGGTTGGTTGCTTGGGTAATCCATGCCGAAGGTCTGCTCCGTTGATGTTGGTTGGCTGTTCGGCAATTAGCTTGAACGTGCCTCGCGAAAAGTGGGAGATAACAGCACACTGCTCTGACTGGACTGAAATGAAATAGGGCTTTGGAAGGTGAATTGGTTTCTGTTGGCGCTGGTGGTGGTAGAGACAAGGCTGGCAAGTGGTTGCTTGCACACCAGTCAGAGGGCTAATCTCATAATTCCTTCTTACAATTAGTCCGGCGCGGCGTGGGTTTGTGCAATTTGTTTGAGTTGTTGAGCTATTCTAAGAATTTATCTGTGGCTTGAGTGATACTTTTTATTTTAGAGTTGATGGAAATTGATACGTGTCTCAATCAATTTGAATGATTCCCGTTTCAAGCACAGAATAGTCTTTCTCAATTTGTCGTTGAAAACCTGCAGATACGAAGTTGTATTTTTTTGTATTAACATGATTTTTAGCCCTAGGCTAGTTCATCTCGGGACCCACTTCCCTTCCGAAGAAAGAACTAGTAGTCATTAGCGATATTGGTTTTACAGGAGCTTAGTAAGCACTGAATTACAATCGTATAAAATATTCATATTTTTTTTTTCTCTTTTTTTCAGGTAAGTTCCAAATGCAACAACAAATAACACGCTTCAAAAACCGTAAGTTATGTAGGAATATAATATACTGTTACCATTTTGAGCATGATGCTCTAATTTCAACTCAGTAGACTTGACTTTAGGGGCTGTCCATTAATTACGTAAGGTAATTTTAGCGATTTTCCCAAACCCCCCCTCCCCCCATAAACCCTTACATAATTAATGGACAGCCCCTTAGCTGCTGATGCGTCGTGTGATAGGCGACTGGTAGCTCTGCCAATAAAGACACGAAATATACTTTTCATCGAAGGCGTCCAACTTTGTTGTGAAATTTTGTTAAGCACGGTTTCATATATCAGCATATACTTTGTATTCAATGTTCAACGCATTAATTACAATCCAGAATATTCCTGTTTTGTGATTTAGACATAGATTCCATATGTTCTGAAAAATCAGACAAATTAACCGGATTGTTTGCATCTTTTAGGGTTTTGTTGAACAGTTGACATGGAAATCCGTCGACCAGAAAAAACACTATCGGGAAATGGCTACTTTATACTGCTAAAATCCCAGAAGAAACACTTGAAGGCATCCCAGAAAATACTCCTAGAGAAATTCCTGGGAGAATCCCAGGAGGATTTCCTGGAAGAATGCCAGAAGGAACTCTTTGAAGCATCTCAGATGAAACTAATGATGTAAGCCGATCCGAAGATCGAGGAACATTAGAAAGAATTTCTGGATGAAGTTCAGAAGCAATTAGACTTTTGGAAGACTTCCTGTAAGAACTTTTGAAAAACAATCCCTGATGAACTCTTGGAGATCACATCAGGTAAAACTCAGAATGAGAGATTCCAATTTTCGGTGAAGTTCTTGAGAGAATCCCCGTAAAAACTACAGTATGAGTATAAACACGTAATCTGGATCAATCTCAGAAGGCATTCCTCAAGAAATCCCAGAAGTAATTTGCTAGGGTTTTCGAATTTCGAACAAATAATCAAGCAGCATCGTACGACATTACCGGAATCCCACAACTAATTCCTTGAAAAAAAAAACTAAATATAGTTCTAGAGGAATTCCAAAAGAAAACAGCAAATTTCCATGAGATTTCCAAAAGGATCCCAGAAGAAGGAATCTTTGATAAAACTCAAGAATCAAACCCTTGTGGAATTTCCAATGAAAATGCCAAAGGAACTCCTGGAGAATCCCCGTAGGAGCTTCTGGTAGATGTTCCGGAGAAACCCTTGGAGAAGTTTCAAGAGTAATTTCTGCGAAAATCCCAAAATAAAACTTCTCAAGGACTGCTGTTTTTTTTTTCAAAGAAATTTGTAAATCGTATAACGCGTTGAAAAAATCTCGCTTTTTATATTCAACATTTGCGTGGTGCTGGCGGTGATGGCCAATCGTGCGAGTTACGGAAGGTTAAGAAGAAAATCTTTTAGGAAGTTCAAAGAATTCAAAAAAAAATAGAGAATACCTAGAGGAAACTTAGGACTTTGCTTGGAGAAATCCTAGGAGGAACCTCTGAGATAAAAGTCTTTGAGGAATCACACAAGAACTTCTGGAGAGCTTATTGGGGATTCCGTAAAAGAAATTTCAGGTTTACCTGAAGGAATCCTTCCTAACCAAAGTTCATTGAAGCAATATGATGAGGAATCCATAATGGAATACCAAGAGAAAAACCTGGACGAATCGAAAGAGGTATTCCTAGAGAAATTCTTGGTGGAGTCGCTGATGAATGGCAGGAGCGATTATTTTAGATTACGCGAAAACAGCTCAGAACGATGTATTTTAAAACAATCACGAAATTAGAGGTGTCGCTTGACGGTACATATTTAGTTTCGAAAATTGGATCCCGGAACCAATGGAACCGTTTTCCGGGAAACCCGTGTATCGTGTCCAAAATGGTCAGAATGTTTTCAGGCAACGTAAAACTAGCACAGAATGGTGTATTTCGAAAACCGCGATGTTTGAAATGCCGCATGACAGTATTGGACCATTTTCAAAACTTGGCCTCGGAACTGGATTTCGGAAAATCGGTAAACCGATTCTTAAATAGCCAGATGTATTCTAAGTGACCAACCGTCGTGATAATATGCTATAACTTTCAAAGTCATGAAGTGTGATATGTCGCATGATGCTGTTTATTTACCTTCGAAAAATGGACCCCAGTATTACCGGAACCGATTCCCGTGAAATCCGCATATTGGTTCCAAAATGGCCAAAAATATTTTGGATTACACAAAAACAGCTATCATTCTTATATATTGAAAAATTGAAGTTACCATCAGGCATTGAATCTTATTCAAAAATTTACCTCGGAACATCCGGTAAACTGGTTGCAAGGCACTTAGTGACAAAGATGGACTTTCGGACATATTTTTCTGTCACTCTAGTTCACATAGGTTTGAAAACTAAACTGTTCTCATGTCGGAAATTCACTTTTTTTCCTCAATTCCAATTCCATTTTGACTCCAGAATAATTCCGGAACCAGGTAGTCATTCCAATAATCCCCATCAAATCCCTGAATTACAAGGAAACGCGCTTCGTATGGCAAATTTCGGAAAACAAAAAAAAAAGTTATAGCGAAAAGAGTGTTTTTTCGCACTCTTGTTAGGGGGAGTTAGTAAAGGATAAAACTAAACAGAAATAACAAACAGAAATAAAAAAAAGGAATACTTAGTGGAATCTTAGTAGAAACTCATGGATGAATTCCAAACAAAATCTACTCAACTTAACTTACTGCAAGAGCTAACCAAGCAAAATCGTACAAGATAACCTAGAGGAATCCCAGAATAGATCTCCGAGGAGTTCCAGAAGATATCTATTGAGAAATCCGGGAAGTGCTTCTGAAGGAACTTCAAGGTGGTTGTCTAATGGATAAGGCGATCAGGCTAAGCCGGGTGGCCTCTGCTGTACATAGTAGCCGTCTCCATTCCACTCATAAAAGTGGTTTATTTGGCAATTATCGGTGAAAACTAACGGAAACAGCTTATTTCGCGTGACGCGTTTCGACCTACTATTCTTCGGTCATCATCAGACGCATTAAACATTATACATTTATTAAATACATTGATTCAAATACAAATATAATACAATTTACAAATCACAAAACACTTACATTCAGCTGGAATCACCCCTTCAACTTCGTCAGTTATATAAAACTAATTTGCAACACTTATCTCATGCCTACTTTTACCCAACTTTCACCCATTATGCTGTTTCACTCATTCGCTCATACTCGCCGTTTTCCTCTCACGGTTGTCTTCGCAACTGAGCTAAAAGCCCGTTGTAAGCCGAGTTGAAGTTCCCACACTCTCTCTGTAGGTTCACAGTGAGTTCTTCGCCTTTCTTCTTAATATGAAACACCTCTGCTATGTTCCTGGTTGCCTGGTCTTGGATTCGATCTTAAATCTTCACTTAATCGAAGTTGAAGATATGTCCTTCTTCGATTTTGTGGACTGCCAGGCCCGATTTCGGGTTTCTACCTCGGCAGTCATTTTAGTGTTCCGCCACTCTTACTTCTAGCATCCTTTTCGTTTGGCCGATGTACACCTTGTCGTCAGCCCCACATGGTATACAGTACACCACGTTCTTCTGTTTTCCTGATGGTATAGGGTCCTTCAGTTTGCTAAATATTCCCCGCTCTCCTAAATACACCCTCTAAAGCAATGTTGAACAGCAAGCACGAAAGACCATCACCTTGCCGTAATCCTCTGCGAGATTCGAAGGTGTCCCTGACACTCGAACTACGCACATCCCTCGATCCATCGTCGCCTTGATCAATCGTATCAGTTTATCCGGGAATCCGTATTCGTGCATAATCTGCCATATGGGGCTGTCCATAAACCACATGGTCATGAGGGAGGGGGGGGGGGGGGTTCGGCCATTGACCATTTTGTATGGACGAATAAAAAATTTAGTTTGGACTAGTGACCACGCGGGGAGAAGTCCCAAAAAAATGACCACGTGGTTTATGGACAGCCCCTATCTGTTCTCCATCGATTGTATCATACGCCGATTTGAAGTCGATGAACAAGTGATGTGTGAGCACGTTGTATTCGCGGCATTTCTGCAACACCTGGTGGATGGCGAACATCTGGTTCAATGTAGCGTGTTCACCCATAAATCCAGCCTGGTATTGCCCCACGAACTCTCTTGCAATCGGTGATAGACGGCGGCATAAAATTTTAGAGAGTATCTTGTAGGCAGCGCTCAGTAGTGTGATCGCGCGGTAGTTCCATTCCAATTCTCCGGTAATACTTCCTCCTCCCAAATTTTGGTAATGACCCAGTGTAGTGCTCTCACCGGTGCTTCTCCACCGTATTTTAGAAGCTCGCTTGGTAGTTGAACTGCTCCAGCGACTTTGTTGTTTTTCAACCTGCCAACCTCCTCCTCAATCTCTTGGAGGTCAGGGGCCGGAAGTCTTTTGTCCTGAGCACATACTCCTAGATCTGTTACCACGTCACCTTCGGTACATGCAACGTCGCCATTGAGGTGCTCATCGTAATGCTGCCGCCAGCCTTCGACCACCTCACGCTCGTGAGAATATTTCCGTGATTATCTCGGCACATGTCGGCTTGTGGCACGAAGCCGCTGCGCGAGCGGTTCAGCTTCTCGTAGAACTTTCGTGTGTCCTTAGCGCGGTGTTGCTCTTCCATCGCATTCTTCCTGCTGGCGCTTCTTCATCCGGAAGACTGAATTCTGCCTGTTCCGCGCCTGTGTGTAACGTGCCTCGTTCACTCTCGTACGGTGTTGCAGCATTCTCGCCCATGCTGCATTCGCCGTCGTACCAGTCGTTTCTGTGATTCGGAGTCGCGAAGCTTAGTGCTGTAGCCGAGGTACTACCTATGGCGGATCGGATGTCCCTCCAGCCATCTTCAAGTGTAACTGCGCCAAGGTGCTCTTCCGTTGGTAGGGCCACTGCTTACTGCTACGCGTAGTCTTGAGCCACTTCTATATTCTTACGAGTGGCCTATTGGGCCTACGCCAACACTCCTGTCTCGCCGGAGGGCCATCGTGCCAGTTCTGTTTAACGTCCCAACCAACACTGGGACAACCACGCTGATGGGGCTACCACCTTGGATGTAGCTGGGCGTGGTGCAGCGTTTCTTACTCAGCCGCTGGATACCAGAACAGGCGCTGTTTGAGCCGCACCTCCTTGTTGAACAGACGCTCGGGTCGTACCTCCTCAATCTCAATCTAGCTGAAGTCAGAAGGACAACAGTGCCCAGGCTGTATGTATTGGGCTGCAGAACGGTGAATCAACAAGGAGAGCGTCCAGCGTAGTTCTGGTTCTCACAAGTCCCTACCTCATGCTTCCACGTATCAATCGATGCGATGACAAAGCCACAAAGCTTAGAGTTGTGTGCTTAGCTGGCAGTGCAACTTTGGCACTGTTCAGCTAGATTGATAAGGTACGTCCCGAGCGTCCGTTCACCAAGGAGGTACGGCTCAAACAGCGTCTGTTCTGGCACCCAACGGCTGAGTATCAAAAGCTCCTTCACCAGAAGCTATACCTTAGGCCTTAGGTCAACCTGCTGTTCCCGAAACTCTTCAAACCGTTGAAGAAATCAATAGAGAAAAGCTGAGCATCTAGTGGAATTTCCGTGTGTAATGAGATCGTCACCGCAGTTCCATTTCCTTACACATCGCTTCTTCGGTCGAGTTCCATGCTGGAACATTACCTCCCACGCTGTGTTCTTAACTTCAAAATCTCTGCCTTCCCCGTCAAACTTTAACGTTGACGGCATTCCGCTTAGGTACCAGTCTGTGCTGCTGTCTGCATCCCAGATGGCTGGTTTGACTCTATACCCCAATAGTCCCCCTGTGCGATCACATTGAGCTTATCTATCCTCGTCTGGTAATATTTCCTGGAGTTATGCAATAGCGACATATTGGTGATTCAGTCGCTGCAATATTGTGGGCTTCGTAGTCGTGCAATTAGCAGCGTCAGCCATTTAGGCGTATTGTAAGCCACGGAGTTCGGGTTCAATTCCCACTCCAGTCGGAGAAAACTTTTCGTCGAACGACAAAATCTTAATTGGGCCAGTGGATGTCGTATATGTATGTCCGTTGTCTGGTGTAAGTTAATGTTCAGTCTGTACAACATGTAGCTGAAGAAGGTGTGAACTGTCTTTTAAAAATATTTGTAAAATCTATAGCGTTTAACACACAACCATTCACATTGAAATACTTGGAAATGAATGGAACTGAAATCTAACTAGTACCGCGAATTCAATTCAAATTTTAGATCTTCCGGCGCACCATCCAGTATCACGACGTGATGAGCGTTTGAAATCCAAACGTCGCCCGTTACACGGACTCACTCCCACGGGAGGTCGCCTCGGTCATCAATCATTTCCATATACAGCCCATCGTTTCAGCATGCATCCCATCATCCTGCACCAGTAGCCATCCGCGTCCCAGTCGGCAAGAACCGTCGGACTGTGACCCACATTTTCTAAACGGTACACACACGATCCGATCTAACTAGTTCCCCTAACAACATGCAGCAAGCAGCGACCGAAGCGGTTCTGGCTTAGATAAACGAGTAGTACGACAAATACACTCAGCTTCCGAAAACTGACACCAACTAACCAGCCGGGAGTCTATCAATCTTTCCCCTCTCTCTATACCAGCCGGGTTTAAAAGAAAATAAATAAAATTACCCCAGCTTGGAATTCCACTGTCAGTCACACTCCGGAGGCGCCAATTTCGGACCGACCTGGCTGGCCGTAAGTGCAACGGACTTTTTTTTTGTATGTATTCGTTTCCCGTGTATGTGCAATTTAAATGTCCCCTTACCCATCAACCATCGCGTCGCGTCGTCATGCATGGGAAATCTGAATTCGGCTGCCATCACTTGGAACATGTGATTTTCCTTCACAGAGATGCACTCACGTAGGTTGACCGAGAACAATGCAATGCCGGGGAGGCATTCGGCCGTAAAACTGATGAAAAATAAATACCTCGGCGCACACGTTACGATTCGATGGGGACGATCAGGGGCGTTTATGGTGAAGGTCCACGGTGTCCACAGTGAACTACGAGCTACGTTTCCGGACCATTTCGATTGATGGATCCCTAGATTTGAACTCGAGAGGATTCAAAGAAAAAATTCTGGCCACGCAAATGACCATCAGCAATTTTATTTAACATTTAACCATTTAATTTAAATAGCAAGAACTCATCAAAATAACTGTGGTTCAATCATGTTTTTTTTTTATGGTTGTGAGATCCATAAGACATCGACCGTCCTCATGAAACCACAAAGAATGTGATCCGGGACTTAATTAGTTTTCCACAATGGCATCTCAGTAAATCTTCTTCCCCCATAAACTATTCGGGAAACACTCCCGCCCGTCACGCTCATTTGACCCGAATGACAGTGGGAGGCATTTTTCTTCGGTTTTCGATTCAACAAATTGGGACGTTCAATCATCAATCCCGCTGTGGTCCCGGCCATTCCCGGCCGTGAAAGGTGCAGCCGAGTTCGTTAGAACAAACGAATCAGCAAATTAGGTGGCCCCCCGTCCCCACCGCGCACACACACACGCTCGCACGCACGCGATCCACTGAGTTGACGTATTTTTCCTAGTGTAACTAATTAACATCTTCCGGGAGACAGACGGACAGGCGCAGGCAGCCATGTGACAGGCTCACACAACATAGTGCTGCATATGATGGACACTCGACCAGAAATTTGGCCACGGAACGAGCAACGAGCGGTGACGACGACGGTGATCCACCTCCGCATGAACCGCCACACGTTGTGAGTTGTGATGCGTTTGCGTGTATGTTTTTGGGATTCTTTTTTTTTTTTTCATCGCTATGCTCAGTTGGATGTCTACGGTGACAGTGAACGGTGAACATCTTTTTTCCGTACTGAAGGTTTTCCGAATGGTCAAAATATCATCACATCAAGTTTTAAAAATGCAACGGCTTACACTGAAACCGAATTTGACAGAGCCTGTTCTAGATTGTCGATTTCAACTTCAATTTATTAAGTTTTAAAACTGAGTCAACAATTTGTCGAGATAATACTCGGTGTGCAGCTGCGGCTCTCCAACGTAGATCACACTAAATGTTCGACATATGTATCACGCTCCATCTGGTCCTCCCATCATGGTCTCTCCGCTTAACTTCTTCTTGTTCAAACTGGATTGGTAGTGAAAAAAAGTTGTCGAGCCGGCTTCTTTGACGGTCAGTGGACAACGGACCAGAGTTTCATCATATGACAAATACTCCAGAAATGTCTTGTATTTCTGGTCCCATTGCATCACCTGTCCATTGAATGCAAGGCAACATACAAACAGACAGTATTGAACCTACTAGAATATATAAACCATGACAGAAACGCCATTTCCTTAGTAGCTGACCAGACAATAGAAAACTTGCATGGCTATTCAGGAGAATTTTAGGGGAGTCCAAAAGGTTTAAGTGTATTTCACGAGCATTTTAGAATATTTAAGAGGGCTTTTGAAGATTTTGATGAGTTTCTAGAACGTTTCCGGGGATTTGAGGATCATTTACATTACATACATTTATTTGCTCAACATCATTAAGACAAGACATAATCAACAATAGTACGCCACAATACTCGGTTTGTGGCTGCCGCTCTCCATCCTCGGTCGCACCCAATGCTCGCCAAGTCACGCTCCACCTGGTCCTCCCATCGTGCTCTCTGCGCTCCACGCTTTCTTGTGCCAACCGGACCAGTAGCAAACACCAGCTTTGCAGGGTTGTTGTCCGGCATTCTTGCAACATGTCCTTCCCACCGTATCCTTCCGGCTTTGGCCACCTTCTGGATGCTGGGTTCGCCGTAAAGTGCAGCGAGCTCGTGGTTCATCCTTCTCCGCCACACACCGTTCTCCTGCACACCGCCGAAGATCGTCCTGAGCACGCGTCGTTCGAAAACTCCGAGGGCTTGCAGGTCCTTCTCGAGCATGGTCCATGTCTCGTGTCCGTAGAGGACCACCTGTTTTATTAGCGTTTTGTTTGAAGCCTTTGGTGCGAGGGTAAATCTTTTTAGACCGCAGCTTGATGCGCCTTCGTAGTTCACGGCTAGCATTGTTGTCAGCCGTCAGTATGGATCCGAGGTAGACGAATCCCTCCACCACCTTGAAGGTATCACCGTCTATCGTCACATTACTACCTAGAGTCTTGACGGACCCGGTCGTGTTCGGTTCCGCCTGCCAGCATGTACTTTGTTTTGGACGCATTCACCACCAGTCCCACCTTTGCTGCTTAGCGTTTCAGGCGAGTGTACAGTTCTACCACTGTTCCAAATGTTCTGGCGATAATGTCCACGTCTTCCGCAAAGCACACAAATTGACCGGATTTTGTGAAAATCGTTTCCCGGCTGGTGAGCCCGGCTCGTCACATTACACCTTCCAGAGCGATGTTGAAGGGTCCGTCACCTTGTCGCAGTCCCGGCGAGATTCGAATGAACTGGATAGTTCACCAGGCAGGCAGTTTTGCACACCGTCCATCGTTGCTTTAATCAGTCTAGTCAGTTTCACAGGAAAGCCGTTTTTTTCGTCCATGATTTTCCATAGCTCTGTGCGGTCGATACTGTCGAATGCCGCTTTGAAGTCGATGAACAGGTGTTGCGATGGGACCAAATATTCATGGCATTTCTGGAGAATTTGCCGTACGGTGAAGATCTGGACTGTTGTCGACCGGCCGTCGATGAAGTCGGCTTGATAACTTCCCACGAACTCTTTCGTATTAGGTAAAAGAAGACGGAAGATGATCTGGGATAGCACTTTGTAGGCAGCATTCAAAATGGTAATCGCTCTGCTGAAGTTCTCCCATTCCAAATGGTCGCCTTTCTTGTGAATGGGGCAGATTACCCCTTCCTTCCACTCCTCCGGTAGCTGTTCGGTTTCCCAGATCCTGACTATCAGCCGATGCAGATAGGTGGCCAACTTTTCTGGGCTCATCTTGATGAGTTCAGCTGCGATGCCATCCTTACCAGCTGCTTTGTTGGTTTTGAGCTGGTGAATGACATCCTGAACTTCCCTCAGCGTGGGAGTTGGTTCATTTCCGTCCTCCGCTGCACTGGCGTCGTCGTTTCCTCCGTTGCCGTGGGCTCTCGTGCCTACGTTCTCCACGCCGTTCATGTGCTGATCGAAGTGCTGCTTCCACCTTCCGATCACCTCACGTCCGTCCGTCAAGAGGCCTCCGTCTTTGTCCCTGCATATTTTGGCTCGCGGCACGAAGCCGTTGCGGGACGCGTTGAGCTTCTGATAGAGCTTCCGTGTTTCTTGGGAACGGCACAGCAGTTCCATTTCTTCACACTCCGCTTCTTCCAGGTGGCGCTTTTTCTCCCGAAAGAGGCGGGTCTGCTATTTCCGCTTCTGTTTGTAACGTTCCACGTTCTATCAAGTCCCTTGCCGCAGCATTGCCGCCCTCGCTGCGTTCTTCTCCGCCAAAACTTTTCTGCACTCTTCGTCGAACCATTCGTTCCGTCGATCCCGTTCCACGTGCCCAATGGTGCTCTCGGCTGAGTCGTTGATGGCTGCTTTCACTGTATTCCAGCAGTCCTCTAGAGGGGCCCCATCGAGCTCGCCCTCGTCTGGCAACGTGGCTGCGAGATTCTGCGCGTATACTGAGTCGCTCTAGGTTGCACCGTGGCGGTCGCCGATACCGTACATTGTTGATGACGGAGAGTTTTGGGCGCAGTTTGACCATCACCAGATAGTGGTCGGAGTCGATGTTGACGCCACGATAGGTCCTGACGTCGATAATGGCGGAGAAGTGCCGTCCGTCAATCAGAACGTGGCCGATTTGAGATTCCGTCTGCTGTGGTGATCTCCAGGTGTAACGATAAGGGAGGCTGTGTTGGAAAAGGTGCTACGTATGGCCATATTTTTGGAGGCGGCGAAATCAATGAGTCGTAGGCCGTTTTCGTTCGTCAGCTGGTGGGCGCTGAACTTACCAATCGTCAGTCTGAATTCCTCCTCCTGGCCTTCCTGGCTTGGGCAGCGATCGTACTCGCTTTCGAGCTGCGCGTAAAATGCGTACTTATCATCATCAGTGCTTCCGGAGTGTGGGATGTTCACGTTTATTATGCTGAAGTTGAAGAATCGGCCCTTGATCCTCACCTGCACATTCTTTCGTCGATCGGCCACCAACCGATCACGCGCCTCTGCATATCACCCATCACGATGAAAACTTTTCCCAACTCGCGTGTGTGGCCGCAGCTCTGGTAGATGGTATGATTACCTCTAAACGTTCGCACTATGGATCCTGTCCAACACACCTCCTGCAGCGCTACGATGCCGAACCCGCGGTTCGTCAGTAGATCGGCGAGTATGCGGGTGCTCCCAATGAAGTTGAGAGATCGGCAGTGCCACGTACCGATTTTCCAATCACAAGTCCTTTTTGTTCGCTGGGGTCGTTGCCGAGTCCTTCCCTGGCACTCGGACGTAGATTAGCCGCCCCTAACATGGGGATCAGACGCTGTTGTGAGCCGCTCCTCCTGGAGAACAGACGCTCAGGTTTGCCAAAGCAACCCCCCCCCCCCTGTCAGCCTATGGCCAAAGTTCCCACCGGGGTTGATTACCCGATCTTTTCTAAGGTTGCTCATAGTTTCCGGCCGGTACCGGGAGGAGGTAGGGATAGAAGTTGCTGGGTAGAGGCTAGTGGATCACAATGGGATCTGAATTGCGCAGCATACCCAGCCTTTACCGTGCCATTTATTTATAGGGTTAAAAGATTGTTTCACGATGTTTCCGGGGGTTTAAGGAGTTTCAGATACGTTTCAGGGCACTTTAACCCTAGAAGGATGTTGGGGTCAATATGACCCAGACAGGCTCGCTGAACGTGGACTACGCCAGCGTGGTGCGCCTAGCGTAACATCATAAGAGGGGACTCAATAGTGTTGATGTCCATTTGAGGGAACTATGAGTACGATGGATTTTTTTTAAGGTTTCAGGAGTTTTCTCAGGGTTTCAGCAGCGTTAGAGGGTAGTTCATGGTTTTTTTTTTGGAAAGGTGGGTGGTACAGAAGCGTTTCGGGGGGTTTCATGAATTCGAAAAATGGAATTTTAATCAGATTCGTTTAACCCTTTCCGGACGGTTGGGTCATTTGCACCTCGCTGACGTGTTCTACAGCGGTGAGGTTGGCGAAAAAAGTCGTCCCGAAGGGGCTGAAGGGATTTAAAGTAGATTCAAGGGGGTTCACGAAGATTTTCAGGACGATTTCAAAGGGGTTTCAAGAAGTTTTAGGTTGTTTCATGTGGTTTCATAAGGGGCTCTAGTAAGTTTCATGGAAATTCAAAAAGGCTTGAGTGTCAAAACCAAAACTTCCTTGAAACTCTCATTAAACGACCATTTTCCTGAATCCCCTGAAACACTCTTTAAGGAACATACATTCTCTAAATTAGAGCCCCTTTGAAATCCTTTTAGAAGCCCTGAAACCCTCAAACCTGCTTAAACATAACCGTAGTGCTTTGGATCGCCTGTGGAATCTTCTAAAACCCCCTGGAATGCAAATGAAACCCACCTGCACTGGATCCCTGAAACGCACCCAAACGGTCCTGAAGCCCCTCCTCTCACGTCCCTCCAAAACTTCCAGGAAATCCTCATTTGAAAACCTGTACTGGAACTGAATCGGTAAAAAATATGTAAGCAAACAAATTACAATACCGACGAACCCAAGTCAGGTTGGAAGGGCAACAGTTATCTGATCCAGTTTCAATCCAAAAACGGCGTGCGGCTCTAAGGGCCTTTTTGAATCTATTATTTGACCTGTAAAACGAATCTTGAGTTCCTGAGTCAAGTTCAACCAACACTAAGTGGATCGATGCAGTGCTCCCCCAAAATGCATATATTCCAACCGAATACGACAAATTCGAGTCAGTTCCGATGCCCGCCCGCGTGTCATGTCGTAGTTTTTGACTTGCTGTGTTTCCTCCCTATTTTCCCATAATGGAAAGGGACGTGTGGGTTTTGTCGAAAACGAGGAATGTATGGCAGCGAAGCGCAGATAGGTCAACTTGCTCGACGGCAGCCAGCGCGATCCGATCGTCGTCGATGCAAATGGAGACACACTGAGGGAGATAGAGACTGTGTAGAGAATAGGTGTATCGGTTTACAAATGTTTTCCGCGCGCTATCGCATTGTTCACTAAACGACACGAGTGGAGATAAAACATATACAATAGGGCAAGATGTGCTTTTCGGCGATAAATTATCAAATGGGGAACATTAATTCCATTAAGATTGACCGACGGGCCGTTTTATGGTGGAGTCAATTTGAATGTGATGGCATTTAGACTTTTTTGTTGAGTGTTTTACAGTAGCGTTTGAAATGCTAAAAAACGATAACTTTGAGTAGATCGATGTAAAATCGGAAGATGCAATAGCTTATGGCTGCATCATAGCTTCGAATATGGATTTTGATTGCATCATATCAAAACCAATGAAACCATGCTATTAAAACGAAAGAATGATAACGCAGATATTATTAACAATTGACAAAGGATCAACACAGCACATATCGAAGAACGAAATGTCAAAAGCATTGAGCAATACGAAACATGTCAATTACACCCATAAAGAAAAATTGCATTACATTAATGCAAAATCCAATAAACCATTAACAACCCCTACATGTAACAATCCCGGCGATCAAACCCACAAAGTGAATAAGCAGTGCATCATTTTTATTACAGCAACCAGACAAAAATCATCAATCTCAATCCCATCAGTTGCAGAATAAACTTTTATTGAAAGCAATACAAAAGCCCCAATCCATCCGAGGCAATTGTTCCCTGGCTAGAAGCGGCATCGACTTTTATTGAATTACCATACCTCGTGTCCTGATTTACCACTTCCCATCATCGATCGAAAGCACAACGCGCCCTCTCATCTGACCACCAACCTCCGGTGTGCGAATCTTCAGGAAAGGACATTTATTGAGAGTCACCCCCGCTGCCCCATACCAGTCAGTACACTGCGACTGCAGTGCATCATCGCGCCAATAGCGGGGAAGAAAGGGTAAGCGGAAGACACCCGGGAATGCCACCATGAAAGCGCAAGCAGGCAGAGTAGGCAGTGGACCTGGACGGACACACTTTATTCCAGTGCCTGTCATCATCAATTGTGGCACTATATGAAGCATTATATTGTGTGCCGGCACTGCTGCGATCGTCATCATCAATATGCGATTTACCGAGTCAGAGCAGCGAGTGATGTGAATGATTGGATTGGAGCTGCATTTATCGTCCCCATCTCCACTCACTCACTGTGTAGTGGGAGGGGGTGGGGTAGTTCCGCCCGAGTAGAAGAAGATGACAAGCATGTATTTATGATTGTTTTAACTCAATACAGTTTCTTACCGATTTTGGCAACAATTTTTCACCAATTTTGACAACAAAAAAATTTGACCAAAAATTTTTACCGAAAAATTGTTTGTATTTTTTATTTAAATTTTCCAAAGTAACAATTTTACAAATCATGACGTAATTTATGAACGTTTATCGTTTTATAACTTCGACACCAACATTTCAAAAGGGCGTAACTGCTTTTGGAATCATCACCTTCTTTTAAAGCTGTGGATTATGTGTTATGATTTCCATGTGTTTCACAACAAGTACTAGATGGGGAAAACTCTCCTCTTTCCGACAACCACGGTGGTTTGAGTGTAAGGGAGGCAGTACGACCTACAGCTTTGAAAGAAGGTATTACTTCCAAATGCAGTTACGCCCTTTTGAAATGTTGGTGCCGACTTATGAATAGTCCATATTTAAAATATAAGCCAAATTGACGTATGAAAGTTGAAAATCATCCACAAAAAATTACCGATTTTGGCAACACCCCAAATTGACAACATAAAATTCACCTCGTGTTGCCAAAATCGGTAAGAAACTTTATTCTTTTTTACGATCTTAAAACTCAAAATGTTTATAAATCTCTTCACCAATAGCTTAACTTCCTTATTTTCAGTCCTGAGCACCCATGGTAGTGCAAAGGGCCGATTTAAAAGATCTCTATCCTGGGCAATTGTCCGACAACGCCTTGACATGTGTCTAGGTCTGTGATAAAACCGCTAGTTCTATCATGAGCTCAGTTATGACTACCTCAGGAGGGTTAGCCCTATTGGAGGAATCATCAGGAACACAGAGTTTTATCAGAAAAATATGTCGCCTAGCCGGGATAATTCATGTAAATACAGAAAAAATATTGCTCAATTTTATGATTTCACGTACAGCTTAAGTCAAATAAAACCATACAACAAGTTTCCGTCATTTTATTTTGTCAGAAGAATTACATAATGTCTTTTAAACTCCGCTGTGTAGAAAAAACTTTTTTTGCACCCAATTCCACCAAGTAAATTTAATGCATTTAACTTCCAAATTAAGCATAGTTTGTGTGGCGCACTTGGTTTTTGTCATTATCACAGTCACATTCACCGCAAATTTTCCGTGGCATGTCTCCTGACACGTATTAAACAGGAAAACAAATCTGAATTCCATATCTGCATCTTTCCAATTGATGGCTGGATAAACAACCAAGCATTTATTCTGACGATCGAACATTGAGAGTGAAAAATAATCAAAACAATTATTTGACAAGTCAGAAGATGGTTTTATTTAGAAGATTGATAAAACTATGATACAACCCGAAATCCTAAGCCGGTTTGCATACGAAGTCCTGTAGACCCTAATAAGACTGGGCCAACTAGCCAGAACGTGGGCTTATTGAGGCATACAAGAACTCGAGAGCATTTTCAAGTCGGCATCAATGGTTTTATGTTTAGGATTTTTGAATCGCTAAAAAACTTTGATAAAATTAAAATTGTTACTTGGGAAAGTATCGATTTTGATACAGTTTTTGTTTTGTTTTCTTAGAAATTTCTTTGTTATAGGAAACAAAACAAGAGCACTGATAATTGGCCATGCATCGGAAACCTAGCATCACCCTTGTTTACCGCTAAATTCTTCCCAGTAAGAAGACCCGGGTTTTAACATTAGCAGCAATACCATTCCAATAATGGAACATGTGTCCAGTAATAAGGATTCCAGTATGTTCCTTGCGTACTAGCACTTTCCAGTCTTCGAAGAGTTAGTACATACATGGATCCCTTACCCAATTTGATTTCCTTTGCATTGAGTTTAGCCTCAGATGGTGAGGTTTTTAACTATATGCAAAGTAAAGCTGGTAAACTTAGTTTTATTCAAGGACTGGAAGTCATCACAACACCAGTAGCAAAGACTAAATACTATAATACCTTCGATTTCCAGTACACATATTCCAAAATTGAAAAATAGGACGACGCTAGATTTCGGTTTGGTAGATCTTTCACCGCAACGCAACCCAAAAAGGCGATCTATACACGCTACGGGCTCCGTTAAAGATTGAGCATATTTTAAACCCCCTCAACCATTCATCCCTCAGCACGGGTCGCCTGACACCTTGAATTGGGGTTACTTGTTTGGTGGACTTTTACCCCCGGAACAGGTGGTCCGTAGTGCTATTCTAAGCCGGCAGCTACACGGGTAGGTCCTTTATTTCCTTATTGAAGCTGCATCGCTATGAGCCTACCTCTGCTACGATGTCCTGATGGGTTCCAATCTAACGCTTGTTTGCAGTTTTCGTTCCCGCCCCTGCGTAGAGTGTGGCCGACCCACCTCAACTTTCGCTCACGAATTTGGGTGGGTGCAACTCAGGAGGCCCTAAGTCGACAGAAACGTGTTTGTTTATGCAATGTTGATGCGGCTTTTCCAATTGTTGGTCTTTAAATCTGAAAAGAACAGCTGATAAACTTTTTTTTTTCTTTTTTCTTTGTCTTTTGACAATTCTCGCTCCAAAGACTTGGTACGGAATTTTGATGTGATCAGACAAAACACCGTTGTGCAGTGCTCTGCACGAAAATGCACTGTACTGTGCTTCAATGAGGCCGATGATTTTCTCATGGACACCCTTGCACCTGAGGGCTCTCCACCTGTTTCATGGTTGAGACGGTTGACAGTTTTTTCGTTATCAATGATACCTGGTGTTCAGAGAGACAAGGTGAATCTGGGATGAAAAATACTGTTGCTCGACTTTGCGATGAGATATGGTGATGGCATCTTCAACAAACCCCTTTATGTGTAAGAGCCTTGTGTTGACAAGATTTTCGGTTAAACATAATCCCACTAGATGGCGCCGATGTTTTGCAATCATTCATCTACGAAAATATTCAGCAATTTCTCCCGTTAGGTCACCTTGATTTTCTCCTCGAATTCCAATCAGGTGTCATCTTGGAATTTTCGAAATTCTTCTTCATATTCTTCCTGAGATCCATTCATGTATTTTCTGAGGATTCTTTTAGGGATTGCACCCGGAATTTCTTCATTGATTTCTCACGTAATTTCTTAAAAATCTATCGGGGTTTTTTAAAATGTCTGGGCTTCCGTCAGGGATTTTTTCAGGGATTCCTCGCAGGATTTATTCAGAGCTTTCTCCCGGGATTTGATTATTGATTTAGCTTGAGAATTTTTGCATGAATTTTATCCGAGATTACTGTTGAATTTCTTTCTAGGACTTTTCTGGAAATCCGTAAGGAATTCCTCCCGTGATTACTTTAGGGAAGATCCTCCCAGAACTCCTTCACAGATATTATCCGGCATTTCATCAGAGATTTTCCAAGTAACATTTTTTTTTTATCAAATAGACTAGAAGATGCTCTTAAAACCATAATAAAACCATAATAAAAAGTATTAGGTTTTATGACGGTTTTTAAAACCGCCACAAAACTAATTGGTCATCAAAATGTTACTTGGGCTTCCTAGGATTCCTTCATTAATTTCTACGGTGATTTTTTTCGGGATTTCTCCCAAAATTCCTCGCGGGTTCTATCGCGTATTTATCTTGAGATTGAAATCCAGGGATTCCTCAGGATTCTTCCTGGATTTCCTCCCGGGATTTTTGTGTGATTGATTTTTCTGGGGATTCTTTAGGGATTTCTCCTGGGATTAATTCCTGCATTTATGCAGGTATTCATGCGGGTATTTCTTTAGAAATTTCTCCTGGATTTTCCTCAAGGATTTCTTTGGGAATTCTATCAGGAAATCCTCCCTGGATTCCTTCGGAGACTACTTTGGGATTTCATCATTGATTTCTTCAGACATTTTTCTCCACGATTTCTTCAGCGAATTCCCACGGGAGTCCTATCGTGATTCTTTCCGGGATTCTGGGTTCATGGTTTCTTACTGCGTATTCTTCTCTTCTTCTGGGATTCCTTTATCAATTCTTCCAAAATTCTGTCCTCCCGGGGAATTCCTTTAGGTCATTTTCCGGATTCCATCAATGACTGCTGCCGGCATTCCTTCGAAGATTGCTCCTGGGTTTATCTCCGGGATTCTCTCACGGATTTTTTCGCAAGATTGCATCAGGGAGTCCTCCAGGGTTCTTTTTAGGTATCCGGAAATCCTTCAGATATTTCTTCTGGATTGCTTCGTTGAGTTTGTCCAGGTATTACTTAGAGATTGCTCCTGAGATTTATTCATCGATTGTTTCAAGGATAAACCCTGGTCCTTTAGGGGTTTCTCCTGGTATTCCATCTGAGATTTCTTCAGGGCTTTCGTTTGGGATTCCTTTTGCATCCTTTTGGGAAATCCTTCAGAAATTTCTTTCTGATTCATTCATTGCTGCTTCCAAGGTTCCCGTTTAGATACTATCTCGGTATTTCTTAAAGATTCCTTCTGATTTTTTTTAATAATTCTATCAATAACGATTCTCTTAGGTATTTCTCCAGGCATACCTCCAGAGACTCCATCCGTGATTTCTAATGCGGTTTCTTTTGGGATTCCTCTAGCACTGTATCTGAAATCTCTCCTTAGATTCTTCCAGGAAATTCAATGGGATTTCTTTTGAAATTCATTCAGAGAATATTTGAAAGAATTCCTTCAATGATTCGTTTGTGGATTTCTTCCGGGTTTGCGTGATATATTTCTCGCATTATTAATTCTGTCAGGAGATTCATTTGGGGATTCCTTCGAGGATTTCGAAGATTCGAGGAAGAGAGTTCTCCCAGGACTCATTCGAGGATTTTTTTTTCCGAATTTCTTTAAGGAAATCTTTTCAAGATTATTCAAGGGGGGGGCGGGGTTTGTGGTAGATGGTAGTTGATTAGAGTTTTTATGGACGACAGTCTACGATGGGGAAGGGGGTCTGAGATGACCAAAATTTAGCTACCAGCGAAAAGGGACCTCTTCAGCGCAGTGTTCCTAATACTGCACATCTTCCTCCCAGTAACACCGTTTTACCAACCTGCAGCACATCTAGGATCGCTAATTTTTAGACTGGTCTACGAATTGAATTCCCGCTAGTTTGAGCCAACATTTGCCGGATGATGGTCGATGATTGACTGGATGGACGATCGTAGACGACGAAGAATCGTGTTCGATGAGCTGGCTGGACGGCCGAGAGATGGTGGTCACCTTTGCCTTCATAGACCTCACACATGTGTTTTTTTTTGCCCAGCCATTTCTCTTTCATTCTTCAACGACTAATAGTAATAATCCGATGGCTACCCCAAACCATTTTTCACGTCGCGTGAATTTAGGGAGATACTACTAGTGCGTTCATAGATTCCCGAAAATACCCATCTGAATTTGGATCTTTCACCAGATCGCCACTAGCTATCGTGTGATTCCCATAATAAAACGATTGGGGCTAAGGGCCTAATTTCCTTCTGAATCCAACGGAAGATATGGTCTGTGGTCTCGAATTGGCGAATCTTTTTGCCTCAATATATTAAACAGTCCTTCGTC
The DNA here is from genome assembly GCF_035046485.1 of Aedes albopictus. Taxonomy (NCBI): domain Eukaryota; kingdom Metazoa; phylum Arthropoda; class Insecta; order Diptera; family Culicidae; genus Aedes; species Aedes albopictus. Next base: position 188,258,862 of record NC_085138.1, read on the forward strand.
ATCCAATCTCTGTCCCCGATTAGGACGGGCTTGGTGGTCTAGTGGCTACCGCCTCTGATTTGGATGTAAAAGGTCCTGGATCCAACCCCTGGCCCGTCCCCATCCACCCTTTTTGTATCTTTCTATATACTTTCTCTTTCCTCTTTACATACATGAGGTATATTCACATAGTTTGAGCAGAAACGGATTGAAAAATCCGTTTCCCTTCTTTCCAACGTTCACAGCACAGTGTCAATCTATCAAATAGCACACGAGTTATGTAATCGAGCGAACTGTGCCGCATAATCTTCAGAATAATAAATACACCAATCTTACCACCTTATGCCTTGCATCCACGCACCAATATGTGAACCCTCTGCCAACAATATCCCACCAAATCTCCGACATCCGCATGAATTTGTGCAGATGCAGAGGTATATTCAGACTGCTGTTTTTTTTTTCCTTCTAAACCATAGGGGGATAATCTGCACAACAGACACCCTAACAGAAGGTTAGGGTAGTGTAGGTCTGACAGGCCGTCTTCTACAACAAAAGTAAAATCCAGGACTACTCTCTCTTCGTACCCACTAAACCATTCCTATGGTCGCCAAACCCTACGTCTCTCCGGAACCACCAAGAAGGTATTGCTTCAGAGAGGGGCTAGTGCACATCGCACCCACAAGGTTAGCTGCGTAGCCTGCAGCAACGAACATCGATGACTCGCTTTGGAGAGTCCATCACGGTAGCATGCTGGCGCTTAGCCAGTTTCCCGAGTGGTCCTCGCCACTCCCTTTGTCCTCGGAAGGCGGGCAGGGTCAACCCCGCCCGCGCCCTACTGCTGAGCGGACATCAAGAACTGATGCCCACGTGCAACCCGATCTGACCTGCCCGTAAGGAAGGGTATCACTACCCTTCAGGCCCTATCAGATGCACCCGTAGGTTGCAGACAGCAGGATCTCACCTACCCCGACCCTTGCCGGGGACCCCTTTCCAACCGCGGGCTCGGATCCAACCCATTAGACCGACGCCACGACAGCACCGCTACCGGGACTTCCTCTCCGCGGCCACTTAATCGTTGTAAGGGTCGATCTCGACCGCAGGGCACCGGTATGACCTACGAAGCCGACTCCGAACCCCTGGACCACCTCTTGTACTGCATCTGGACTAGCCATTCTCCGAGTCCACGCGCCACCTCCTTTGTAGCTCCCAGACGATGTGGGTAATAGCCGTTAAAATGGCGTTCCAGCCAAACTCATCCCTACACATCCTCTGGACCAAGTTGTCCGGAGTTGTGTCCTCCCCGCATGTGGCAAGCATGCGGTCACGCATTGTGCGAAAACGCGGGCACACGAACAAAACGTGTTCCGCCGTTTCCTCTAAACCATTGCACACTGGGCATTCGGGAGAATCCGCATGCCCGAAACGGTGTAGATACTGTCGGAAGCAACCATGACCTGTAAGGACCTGTGTCAGGTGGAATGTGACTTCCCCATGGCGCCTATTAATCCAACTATCTACCCTCGGTATCAACCTATAGGTCCACCTTCCTTTGGTGGAACTGTCCCACGCGCGCTGCCATTTGACCATAGAGGCCATCCTGACAGTCCTGCGTATGCCTCTTGTGCCGCGCATTTCGAAGCACTCCATGTCCTCACTGATAAGAATGCTGATAGGCACCATACCAGTAATGACGCAGAGAGCGTCGTGTGACACGGTACGGTACGCGCTCGCAACCCTCAGGCACATAAGCCTGTAAGTACTTTCCAGCTTCCGTCGGTAGCATTCAGTACTTAGCGCGGTGCCCCACGCCGGGCCGCCATACCTAAGTATGGATGTAGCAACACTAGCCAGAAGCTTGCGCTTACTGGCGTACACCGCAGAGCTATTGGACATCATCCGGGACAGTGCCGCAATAGCTGTGGAGGCTCTTTTACAGGCATAATCGACGTGGCTACCGAAGGTAAGCTTATCGTCGATCATCACGCCCAAGTGTTTGACGGAGCGCTTTGACAGGATAGTACAGTCTCCTACACTGATCTCCGTCTGCTGCTCCGACTTCAGGTTGTTAACAACCGTCACCTCTGTCTTGTGGTGAGCCAGCTCCAGTTTCCTGGACCGCATCCACGCCTCCACAACCTTGATCGAGTGGTTGGTAGTCAACTTTACCTCCTCGATCGTTTCACCGTAGACTTCGAGCGTAATGTCGTCGGCAAATCCGACAATCACCACTCCCACTGGATACTCTAACCTCAACACCTCGTCGTACATGACATTCCATAACACCGGACCCAGGATGGAACCTTGCGGGACTCCTGAGGTTATGTGAAAGCACTTCCGACCCACCTCCGTGTCGTAGACTAGTACACGATTCTGAAAGTAACTTCCGAGAATCTTGACGCAAGAGCGCATCGGCAATAGCAGACCAGCTGGCGCTATTAAACGCATTCCTTACATCCAGAGTCACTACCGCGCAAAAGCGAATTCCCCTCCTCTTAGGCTCGAGTGCTTTCTCGGCGGTTTTTGTAACCGACAAGATAGCGTCTACGGTGGACCTCCCCTTCCGGAAGCCGTACTGGTTACTCGAAAGACCATTTTCGCCCTCGGTGAACCGCAACATTCTATTGAGGATGATCTTTTCGAGCACCTTCCCCGCCGTGTCAATCAAGCATATTGGTCTATATGCCGACGGGTCTCCGGGTGGTTTCCCCGCCTTTGGCAATAGTACCAGGCTCTGCCTCTTCCAAGCTTCTGGGAAAACTCCCTCGTCCAGGCATTTCTGCATAGCAGACCTGAACATCTCGGGAGCCTCTGCAATAGCTACTTTTAAGGCCAGGTTCGGAACTCCGTCCGGACCTGGGGCCTTACCTACGCTAAGGGACTTAGCTATCCCCGCAAGTTCCACATCGGTGACCCTCTCCTCATCGCCAGCCCCAGTCCCCGGCTGTCCTACGAAAGGAGGCCAAGGACTAGGATCATGACGCGGAAAAAGTCCTCCAATGATCCCCTCCAACATCTCTGGAGATTGCTCTGTAGGAGCCATCACACCTCTCGTCTTGGCCATAACGATCCTGTAGGCGTCACCCCACGGGTTCGTATTGGCACTCTGACAGAGACCCTCAAAGCAGGCCTTTTTGCTTGCTCTTATCTCGGTCTTAAGCGCGGCTTTTGCAGCGGCGAACACCACCCGCCGTTCGTTTCGCTCTTCCTCTGATCGTGCTCGCTGCATCCGCCGCCTAGCCCGTAGGCAGGCGCGGCGCAGGTCCGCAATCGCGTCGGTCCACCAGTAAGCCGGTGGCCTCCCATTTCTAGGGTGGACTCGCCTAGGCATGGTCGCATCACACGCACGTGAGAGCACCGCTACCAGCTCGTCGCCGTCTAAACCGATTAAGTTTCGCTCACGGCGGAGCGCCTCCCTAAATACCCCTTCGTCGAAGTATGATGTCTTCCACCTGCGAGGGCTTGGCCTTGGCCTAGCCGCCTCTCCTTCTATCCGCTGTCTGCTGTTATTGTAGTCGATACTGTAGCGAACCTCCAGGTGGTCGCTGTGAGTGTAGCCATCATCTACTCTCCAGTTCGAACTACTTGTTAGGCCAGGACTACAAAAGGTCACGTCAATAATTGACTCCGCTCCGTTTCGACTAAAGGTACTCTTGGTACCGACATTAGCCAAGTCGACATCTAAGATGGCCAGTGTTTCTAGCAGGATCTGACCCCGCTGGTTCGTGAAACGGCTTCCCCATTCCACGGCCCAGGCATTGAAGTCGCCCGCTATTACCACCGGCCTTCGCCCTGTTAGCACGGTCGTTAAGCGGTCCAGCATTTGCGTGAACTGCTCGATCGGCCACCGCGGAGGCGCATAACAGCTACAGAAGAAGACCCCGTTTACTTTGGCGACCATATTCAGACTGCTGTGGATACAAACGAATGCAATCATCAGTTCCTTCCCCTTCCCTACATTGACCTGCAACCTGCCTTGGCAGGTGCCATTGTCGCCTATAAATAGAAGATCATTACGCTCACACACTGAAGATCCTTGCTAGTCCTCGGCAGATATCTCATTTATTCCTTGTGTGAGTGTAGCTGGTCTGGCGATACTGGAGTAGTAGCATCCAGGGGCGGTAAATCAAGCTCAAGCTAAAGCTCAAGCCTTCGTCATCCAATCTCTGTCCCCAATTAGGCTACTTTTATAGAAACTTTTACAAAACGGACCATCCGCTCCTATGCTCCAGCCATAACACTTGGAGGAATGAAACCTCATTTCTAGAATATGAATCTATACTGCCGCTTGGAAACACTACAGTGCTCCGACAGTACAGTAAGAAGTGCTCTGTTTTAGTTGTGATGTTACGGCAGAATGAAGATATATAGCATCATTTGTGTCACTCGCCTCTATTCGGAAACTCCACGCATGCATCCATGCAGATGGACGACCTCTATGGACGGACGGTAAGCGACATCACCAGTAGATGAATGTCGATTTTACAAGCTCTTTCAGCATCCGCCGGTGTCGGTTAATTAATTCGATTTCGTTTCATTTGATGGGCATTCAAGAGAAATTTATGGGATGTAACGTGTGCGGGCGAGTGAGTGCAAGTGTCAGCAGCAGCGTATAGTTTATTGAACGGCCGTCGGATGACACGAAAAATTATCACCGTCGGTGTATAATCGAATATTGACAGCATAAATTTGATCAGCTTGCATAATTCATTTCTCGGATTGATGCGATACAATATGGCGTGGTCATTAATGATTTCATTCTTCGATGATAAAACAGAATATATAATTATTGTAAAATGCCATTGATTTGATTAAATTTGTGAAGAAAAGCGTAGTGATTGGTGGTTTAGTAAAATTCAAATATCATAGATACTACTTCAAGCGCCATTACTTTAAATGTATTCCATAGCTACCTTTAGTCATCACTTTTGAGCCCATTAAGCGCATCCAAGCATCGCAGTGGATAACCAGTAACTGTGGTATCAGCTAAATTTCCAATAAAGACATACTGGTGGTGGCTCTAGCTAGCGTATTCTGTTCGCATCCTCTGCCATCGACCAGCCAGCTAGCAGTAGCATCCAGCGCAAAGGCCAATACTCTTGCTTCCAGCAGCACCACTCGCAAAGCACATAACGCTATCCGCTGTCAGGCATCAAATGTGAAACCACTTACAATAGAGAGACGATATAGATAAGAAAGTAGATTATGGCACTAGAAGCGCAAAGCAACAGCGTGTCTTACATACATTCCTGGCATAACCAGGGAGCGCCAAAGGAAGAAGACCCTCATCGACCCACGCGTCCGTACCTTAAACCATCGTCGAAGAAAACGGAGCAATAGACCGCAGTACGCTTTAGCAGCGCGAAGCGCAAAACGAGCAGCTCGTTAAACATAAATCGATTTAAGCATCGAATTACGGCCAAAGTGGTGTGAAATTATATTGAGCCTTCCTGCCACTTTTTCCCGACAGTTTCCATGTTTCTTAATCATTCCCTGTCACACCAGCCAACTGACTGAAGTGGGAGGCGGAAACGTATGCTAAGCGAGAAAATGCACGCCTCTCGCCTTGCTCGGTCGGTGGAATTGACTGACAAACATCCTACTCGAGCGGGACTCGTCGTCGGTTGTAGAGTCGTCTGCTTGTAATTCGGTAGGTAACATGCGAGGTTCTTTACCCACGATCTGCTGACTGGCATTGGAACGGCAGCAGCCGTGGTCTCAACATGAATTGGGTGTACCGCAGTGTGTAGGGATGCTATGCCAGCTGATCGAATCACAGCGAAGAACTAGAAGAAGTAGAAGTTGGTATAAACAACGTTCTGAACCGCTAAACGAAAGAGAAACGTGCGCGGTTACATGAAAGAATTTATTGCACGCAAATTTGTAAGAAAGCTTCATTACTGCAGATAACCTGTGCTCAGACGGAGAATTGTGTTGAAAGCAATGAAGGTAATTTTGTTGCAGCTTACTGCAGCAGACTCGATGTAACAAACTACACGTAACGTAAATATTGAAAAATTGAAATTTCCATTCAATTTCATTCGATTTTACATAAAATCATTTTTTGCACGCAAAGTTGTAAATAAGCTCCATACTGCAGACAAGCTGTAATTTTACAATCCGATGGAGAATTGTGTTAAAAGCGATGGAGGTCATTATGTTACAGCAAACTCGATGTAACAATTTTTAACTGTGTATGTATGGTATATTAGTGTGGGACAAACATCGAATCCTCGCTCCAGTCGACTTTTTTATTCCATTTAGGTCTCATATGAGCTGTGCAAAATTTCAGCGCAATCGGTGAAACTATAATTTAGCGCAAGCGGTTTAATGTTTGCATAGGATTTACTATGGGAAAAGTTACACTTTCAGATAAAAAATCCCAGTGGTCGTCCGTTGTCTTCTTAATTCAAATCGATCAACGCTTCTTGTAGAAAAATCATTTATGAAACTTTACTTCGAAGACCGCAAAATGATTGGATGCTTGTAGAAAAAGTTATTGATTAATTACCGATTAGTGATCATACGAACGGCTTTTTGTTTTGTTTTATTAGCAGCACTGTAGCTGCTGCCTTGGCTGCTGCTGTTTCTGGGGGTGGTGATGCCTCCCGCCACCCCATGCAACAACGGCAGCAGCAGTGCTGCTGATAAAACAAAACAAAAAGCCGTTCGTTGGATCACTAATCGGTAATTAATCAATAACTTTTTCCACAAGCATCCAATCGTTTTGCGGTCTTCGAAGTAAAGTTTCATAAATGATTTTTCTACAAGAAGCGTTGATCGATTTGAATTAAGGAGACAACGGACGACCACTGGGATTTTTTATCTGAAAGTGTAACTTTTCCCATAGTAAATCCTATGCAAACTTTAAACCGCTTGCGCTAAATTATAGTTTCACCGATTGCGCTGAAATTTTGTACAGTTCATATGGGACCTAAATGGAATCAAAAAAGTCGACTGGAGCGAGGATTCATTTTTTCCATACAAGCGTGTCCCATACTAATGGTATATATTGCACTCTAATACTCTTCCCTGTCGATTTCAGAGCGCAAACGATGGAGCGGTCATGGAGCTGACCATTTTGTAAGGTTATCGGCATCTGATACTCCAGTGGAACGAAATAATTGACCATAGTTTACAACATTCTTCAAAAGTACTTGGCAGATTCCACGTAATCCATAGCAGTAGAGTGAAACCAACGAATGTCATGTCATAGTCCTTGTGCCAATCCTCGTCCGGATCTTCCGGTTCCAGACGGGCATCAGATTATTTCTCGAATAGATCACTTCCACCAGTATCAACTGGAATCCACACTGTCTTCACTACTTTGGTAGGCCTTCAATCGACACTAGCTTCTTGTGCGCTTTCATCAAAGACAACATCCTGAACCGCTACGGTTCACTTCTAAGATTTACTGAAAATGCCACGTTTTTGTCGATCCTGCAGAAACTGACTTCCAGTCTTTCTAGTTGATCCGTGACTGTGGACCATTGGAATCATCCCAAAGATCTTTTCTTGGTCGATCAAGGCTTACCGTTACAGTGATGGTGATTTAATTTTGGGAATTCAACGTTTCTTCTATTGCTACCCTACTGCCAGCGATTTTGGTTGGATCGTCATAGCTAGTGATTAAAACTGTAGGAGAGGCATGACTATCAACGTGTGAACCAAAGAAGGACGATATGTGGTGCGCTACCGATAGCGTGAAATCTTCAGCTGCATTATCGTCGAATCCAAATACACAGCTCTTCGGTGGTTTGCTATGCTGGAAGGATGCTTTTTCAGAAATCTGGGACTGAAGGAAAGCTAAGAAAGTATCATGCCAGAGTACTTATCCATGGGACGCATGCGCCAAGTCCACTAAGAGAACAACGATGTGCCTTCCTCCCCTTCCTGCTATAAAAAAGCGAGTACAACCTCAAAAACATGCGTCGTTTCTGATGGATCTAGCAAAACCTCTTCCGGCCTTCTTTGAATGAAGCGTTTTATGTGGGTCCGCTTGTGCAAGACAATCTGCCGACTTTGGTGAATCATTTCCGAAAATTTACGGTAGCTGTTGTTGCGGACATCGTCAACTTGTACTTATGCACGCCCTACGGAATCTAAAGGAAAAGTATCAATCCAGTTGACCACAAAAACTCTTGTGGCCCCTCCAAAAGTTGTCGCTGCCCAAGCTCGAGTTGTGTAGTAGTTATCGCCGCTCATCTACATGGACAAGTCAAAGAAGTATTGGACATTAATATAGCTAGCAGCTCCTTCTTCTGGTCTGATCCAAGTATGCAGATTGGTGATTCTGTCCAGTCTTCAGCCTTGGGATGGCAGATCTCCCCAAACCAGAACCAAAACGATCATCTATTGACGTCTCTCAATGTTCGCTTCAGACGGTACTTGGCACTTTTGAACGCCGCGTTTCGGAAGAGTTGATACGGCTCGTGCAGCTCCGACTGAGGTTACGCCCATTGTCGAAATACACTTCCTCGCACGTGCCAGGATGAGGTTTGTACCGACCCTCCTTGACCATTACCGTTCTTGCGTAGTCTACACCTGCCCTTTCAAATTGATGTGCTTAAGCTTCTTAACACGACGGTGAACTTTCCCTCAGTTGGCTGGGGCTTCGTGACTTAAGCCGAAGCAATGTTCACAGGATCTTTGTTCTTCCGTAGAGATGATCACCCGTCTAGCAGCCAGTACCTTCGGCTGCCAGTTCAGTAGACCAGAAGGACCGATGTGTATTAGCTCCAGATGGTAAGCTTTGATGATGAGATTGATGATAGAATACTTTGGTAACATAAACCGATTCTTTCTGGAGAAACTTTTGCCCACTCCATCACAACTCGTTCGTAAGCAGTACGCCTGGAAGTTGTCTTCGTGGCATGATGTCAATTGGGTTCTTTTTCGTTGAAATGTATCTTCATTGTGTAATTCTGTGTAATTCTTCATTGTGTATTTTCTCAATACGGTTCCGCACGAAGATTTGCAGGGATGTCAACGGTTTCTTCTGCAATGCGAGGACTACCTGGCTTTCCATCTAGTTAATTAGTGCCTGTCGAAGTCTTGCTGACTTGCGAAGCCGTCGGGGAAGACATAGCGCAGATACACCGCTACTCCGTTCAATTTGGATGAGTTAGAGAAACCATTTACCTCTACAGCGACGTAGTTCGACGCTTCGACACATCAATAAATTCTGATGGTTCGTATTTGTAGAGGTTCGGAACTACAACTATTAATGTAGCAATTCCCCTTCCCTTCCAGTTACGTATCCCACGGAACTCCTGCCAACCAAATCATCTACATAGCTTGGCGATGATGATGATGATGATGATCGGGGACAGGAGACTAATCGGGTCGAAGAGCTTGCTGATTTCGGACAGCACAAATCGCTTAGTCAGAGGTTTCAATGTCTCGGAGACGAATGCAAACTCAACCCGCTGAGAACTCCAGGTGGAACCTAGAATGTTCATAACTTTCTCGTTGTAGAGTTGTAGTTTCACTTATGGGCAGAGAACCCAACGAAATTCAATATTCGAAAGAGCTAGGGCTGGCACTCGTCGGCTTCAGCTACTGTATCAGCAAGTATGTTAGCAACATACGGATAATGTATGTTCCAATCGGGAAAGAATTTGCTTTATCGATTCTTAGCTGCAACACCTTGTTGTGAGGAATGGTACATAAGTTGCTCCATTCTCGCAAATAAATTAATAAATATAAGAAATATAATATATTTTCAATATATCAGCTATGAACACAACAAAATGCACCCTGAATTGAACTAGGATGACGAAGATGTCTTTTTGTATAATTTCTCCCACTAGAAAGACCTTTGTTTAGAGCGACGTCAATTGGTGTAACCTTCGCTGATGCTTCGAACATCATGCGAAACTTTGTACTAGAGCTAGGGTCACATGATGGAGCAAGTACCGAGGTTAGTGTGGTGCATCAGAGTTCCCGCTAAACTTGTTCAAATGTCCTGACGTTTACTAGTTATAACTTGTGTTATTGGAGCTTTAGATCAGAATTCTTCTTCATCCGCCTTAAGAAAAGAATCTCTAGGGTGTCTCTCAACTGCGGATAATACTAATGGAAAGGTGGTGATACAACGTACCTACCGGTGTCGTCTGGGTGACAGTGGGCATCCAGAAACTTCGTCTCGCATTGTTGCTGGTTCGAGGGTTGATCGGCATCGTTGACTTCCTCAACTTCCCTGGTCTCAGAAAACATGCTTGCTGTGGGGATGTAACACTGCTGGTCTGTTGCTTCTCAAAGTCAGCAGCAACTACCCAACCAAACTGCATCATTTGTAGATAGGGCAAGTCCACTCACAGGCTGTGAGTCACAGCTGGATTCTTCCAGGTTTAAGCAGTCGCAATAATTGAGATACGCCAAGCAGGATGTCAATTTGGCCAGACATATTGAACTCGGGACTAGCTAGGAACACAGAAGTCGGAATCAGCCGCTTCGAAACACCCAGCTGGGTCGTGGAAATGACTCTGATTTACAGCATTTTTGAACTCGGTAAGCTGATGATCGTTTTTGGTGTAGAATCATGCCCTGAGTTCGAAAACGCGAAGGAAAAAAATTACAGTAGAGCGGAATTTTTTTCGACTTTCCATACAAGGTTGATGATTTGAAATCGATTTTTGTTCTATTTTTAAGCAAAGTCGTTCACTTCACACATCTCATTCTCCGTAACCAATGCTCCGATTGAGCTGAATTTTTTACTGTAACTCACCTACATATAATATGTCAAATAAACGTTGAGAAAGAATTTTTAAATTGTTTTTTTTTTCTCATTGAAAAAAAAAATTTTTCTTCGTAATTTTTTGGAAATTTTGCTAAAATTTAAGGAGATCGTCCCCAAAACTCGCCAATATCTTTATTTTCATCAATCTGACGCAAAACTTACATTCAGATGATCGAATGGTATTATACTCAGCTTTTAATTTATGGAAAAAGATTTAAAATTGGTTGAAAGAAACGGAAGATATTTGGGTTTTATTAAAATCCATATTTTAAAAAGTTGTAAAACTCGATATTGAGCTAAAACTCAAAAACTGTTCTACTTTAATTTTTTTTGAAGCACGGTTTTGAAATCAGCGCTAAATTATGCTTCAGAAATTTTAGTCGTTGACATAAGTTCACGACTTTCGTTTTATTTTGTAAACTAGTGTTACCTTTAGAATCACGAGGCATTCGATAAATGTTGAGAAGACAGTGTACCTAGATTCGACTGCGCTATCAAGTTCTGATTAGCGCAAGTCCTGGCTGAACCAACTCCTGTAACTGGCACAAGCGTTGGAACCCTTTGCATCCTATGCAGACGGTCTGCCAAATGCAACGAAGTTAAGCTCATCTAGGAATCAGAATTCAGAAGCATAAGGCAGTTTATCTTCCACTTGGAAAGGTCTCGCAGGGTCACCAGAGGTGTCATGAACATTACCGTATTCTGCTCCAACTGTTCATTGTTCGGAACCGCCGTGGTTGAAGATGGCCGGAAAGGTTCTTGCACTGGCGAAGCCTGTTGGGTTGGTTCATTGGAACTGTGCTTACCGTTTACATCGTGGTGTTACCGCTGGCACTCTGAACAGGTCTACCTCCTGTCAACTCCTTTGCCTTTTGTACGCGTTGCGATGTTGATAAATGTAGGATACTCGAATTGCCGATGATCCTCTTCGCACAGGAGACAACGCTGGGGCTCGAGTTGCTGTGTGCACGTTCTGGTTTGCTGACATCACGTTGGACAGTTTAGAGCTTGCTTCTTTTATAATGTACTTTGCAGTTCTGGAACCTCTCCTACACCTGACATTCGTTCTGAAGGAACTTTATTTAACTTCGATAACTTTAATTCTTTGATACTCCAGACAATTCAATTGTCGGTTAAATGTCTTTATCAATTCCAACAGGTCCATGTAATTCCTTTTTGCCATCGGCTCTTCCAGCAGAAGTATTGGTGGAGTTTATTGTAAAGCCTAATTAGTTTCGCCGGAAAATCATGTACACATTAGCTGCCAATGTTCATTTTTTGCCGATACGTAGCTTTGAAACCAATGACCAGAACAATAGAAATACACCAGAATTCCAATGACGCTGTTGTCTTTTTCCCTATTTAATTATAATATGTAATAACTTTAATTGTAACAATTGACTAAATAAGTCGGGTCAAGTACAAGACACTGAAGACGACCTTACAGTTGAGGTCGAAATACGTATCTGTCAAAGGATGCAAATTCTTAGTGGAATTCAAAGGAACCGTACTTAACCCGATTTCCTTTTTATTTACAGATATTCCCCTAAAAAGCCCAGGTTAATCATCAACAATTGACTGTTTATCTTACAGAGGATCTTTTATTTTGGTGAACTAAATTAATTTGACACTTGTAGTACCTCTACTTACATCGTAAGGGAGTGGAAAACTAAACGTTTGTCACACGAACAGTCGTGACGACTTCTGAGGCTAGTTATTGTTAGAACAGATGGCGAGTCGCAGTTTGTTTGTAAAGCTAAAATAACTTTGCCAAAAAAGTAGGCACAAATTTTCAAGTGTATGACTTGATAACCCGAGATTCACACAGACCTGCAGTCGTTGCGGCAAAAGATGTTTATTTTGCCCTACCCTCCTGCAATTTTGCATGATGGCAATTGGAAACGAGCCAAGAAGGAATAGACTGTCTACTTTGCAGCTAACAATCGATGGCACATCGATTCACTCTCCCGACTCTGCACACTGCACTGGCTGGAACCACGTTGTACGGTCATAAGTTATGGGGTCTATAGCTCTAGCTCACTCCGAAACAAGCAGCGGCGTCTTCCTCGTCGTTCTAAAGCGTACGTAGCTCCTTTATGACATCGTTTGGTAAAATGCTCCATGGTTGATCGGGTATATGTGAGTGCGTTCGCTTGCCATTTAAATGGAGGTTAGACAATGATAAGCAGCGAATTTATTGGGAAAGCCATTGATCAATTTTGCAATAAATAAATGGGATCCTTTGTTATGGGCAAGCAGACTACCTAAGCGGCAATTTGTAAACTGTCGCTTCACTACAGTTCATGAATGACAAATCTGCGTAAGAAGCCGGCAGAATTTAACAACGGAGCGTCCCTCGTCTCTTACAAAAACTTCTAAATTTAAAAGACATTTAACCAAGTCCACAGCCAGAGTAACAACACTGCTGGTCACTACTGCTAGCAGAGAATGTGTTTTATTGACTTGCTGCCAATCGATCGATCTCAATGGAAACCATACCGTTCGTTCATCGCCATAGTCATCGTCGTCGTCGTCGTCGTCGTCGTCGTCGCCGTACTGTATGACCATGGGAAAAGGGTACAACGAACGACTCTGGGCCCTCCATGTTTATGCGGTTACGGTTTATATCCCAACGACCGTCGTCTCCGCATCCACGCTAAGCGACCAACAACAACGGCTTGCCTCGCCACAGTAAATGCCATTTCAGCGGGATGACCGTGCGGCAATGATTGATTGAGATAATGCGATTCTCGTTTGTGTATACAGCAGTGTCTTCTTGCCCCGTCCTATCCCTCCCCTCCATCGGAAATCACCGAACCCTTTACCGACCGGAGAGGTTGCATCTGCTTCTGCTGTTCTAAAACGCGACTTTAATGGACTTTGTGTGCTTCACAGAAAACTCTCTATGATGCAGCAGCGCACAGTACAGACACCACCGACACAACCGACAGGATGAAAAACCAGCAATTCCGGTAGCCGGTAATCTACGGAGTACAAAAAAAATCAAAGCGAGCTGCCGGTGTGTACGGTTCGACACCGCTTAACGAGAGACCGCGGAAAGTGTGGGACACCGCGCGCGCGATTACGGTGTTTTGAATTTTCACCTTGATCTATGCGGGATAGCATCGCAGGCGGCAGCAGCGGTCGTCGCGGATGGACAGCGCAGTCACTGACTGGTCTGGTGTGGGACGGACACGGTACAAGGTTCGTAAAGGAATCTCCGCCGCAGGCTGATGGACGGAATTTTTCGCAGTAGTCAGCGCGGCCGTTGATGATGATGATGATGATGAAGGTGGCGGCCGGCAGGGCTGTTGTTGGTGATGAAGCTGCGATGCCCACCGAAAGCGCTTAATTGAGTTGCTTCAAAGCGATAAATTGTTTATGCAAAGAGTGGGTGCTTCTGGCATTCGATTCTTTCAGCGTTCAATTAGCATCCTTTCATCGGGTGGCGAAACTTCTTGGGAGATCTTCAAATGGCTGTCGGGTCAGGTTGTGTATTATTTCTGGCGATGCGCATGAAATGGCTTGCAGACGGCGTGATGAAATCTAATGGAAGTGAATCTAGTTTCCGTTCTTTGATGGGAAGGTTTGTACTTGTGCAATGTTTTGCAGATCATTCCCCAAAATCGATGACGATGATTGTGGAAAAAGATGCTAGAAGGAAGTATAATAGAGCGTCAACGTATCATGCTATTTAGATTCAGTAGAATTGGTCTGATTACAGTGTTGACCTCAATTCTTACTGACCTCTGCCACCGCAGCCGTTCGGCTACGGAAGAAGCCGGCATTGACACTGGTAACCTTGGTACAACAGGTACCTGTGGCGGACGCAAATAAGCCCGTTGAAGTAGGGAAGCTGAAGGTTAGCTGGTCAGTATACCAGCTGACCTTGCATGAGCCACCGGAAGTTTGCTTCAGGTGTCTGGAACCAGGACACATGTCATGGTACAGCAAATGCCCTGACAGAAGCATGCTGTGCAGGTGATGCGGCGCAAAAGGCCGCAAGACACAAGGCTAAACGAATCCACCCGGTTCGATCTGTACCGGGAAATCCGTGAACAACAGGCATCCAGCGGGTGGTTCAAGGTTTGTAGGTCGGGTACCTTGGGCCAGCTGCAGTCAACAAATCACAGCACAGTGCAGGTAACACAGCTGAACCTGAACCCAAGCAACACACTTGGACATTAATAAGTTCCTGTAATTTGTATGCAACTATGTTGAAGGTTATGCCATTTGAACTAATCGTCTTATTAACGACTAAATTGCAACCAAAAAAGCGCAAGAGGTGGAGCCAATATAAAACATCCATTCGTGATATAAATGGTTTTAATACGCAATCGAATTATAACCAAGATACAACTTATAGTCGACTTAAAAAATGGTGACCGATTCGACAACTAGTCAACTAGTCATCACATTCGTCACTGCCAGTTATTATGCATCAACAGTTTCGTTCACGTGAATAATAAATTGTGCGCATAAATATACCGAAAATAAGGCTGAACGAGAGCGTCAATGTGTGTGCCGTTCCGGATTTATCGGTAAATTACGCATTTAAGCTCCGTATTCTCAACGCGCCTCAGTCTACCTATCATTTTGCGAGTGAAAAATTAGGCATTTGTGGTAAAAATTAACTCGCCATATTGCTTTGGCGGAGTGCATTTCAGCAGCTTATTTAATGCACCCATAAAATGCTGAAAATTAATTTTAGAATTTAGAAAGTTACTATTTGCTGAATCATGTCTATGGGAATCCGTATTGACAAAGTACAATAATGCTGCACGTGGTACACGGAACCGCCAAACTACCAAAAATTGCATTTTTTTGACGCAATCCTATAGTTCGGCCAAAAAGTCAACATTTGAGTGAATCTTTTAAACTCATGCAAGGTAAATTGCCTTTACCTCCAACTAAAAATATACTCAAGAGTAGGTAAATTCAACCCAAGACCCCCTTCATTCAATCCAAATTTGGGTAAATTTACATTTACCCAAATTTTGCTTATTGGCTCCAAGGACCCCCGTTGCATAGACGCATATCTGTCTGTTTATTTACGACAACATCTGTGGGGGAGAGAGGAAAAACAACCTAATTTTGGGTAACTAATCAATTTGATATACTCATTTTAGGGTAAAATCGACCCAAAATAAGGGAGTTTCCGTGTAGGACATAAATAACCAAAAAAGCAGACACTTGGACGTGTACTTCCCATTTACGTCAACAAGAAGCTGCCCATTTATTACGTACCGAAAGTTTCACGTAAATCCATTGTAAAAATTTTCGTGGGAAACTCCTAATATTTTTGTACGTTACGTTAGATTTCTCAAAACCCCATATATTCAAATCTTCCCAGTGGTAGGTACCAGTCCTTCAGTACTGCGAAAATGAGGCAGATTTTTTTTATTAGGTCAATATTATAATTTCAATCAGATTTTTTCTTCTATTTTACCACTTTAATTTTATAAAATTTGGAATATATCGATAAATTTATGAAGAAAAGGTTACATTTTATTTGTACACGATTTCGTTATTTTTGAAACATTTTGGTTTTTTATAGTGCATTTTATATTTTTCGTGATCACAAAAACATTTTGCCGCACATTTTGGAACTTCTATCTCTCCTGTCAAAATTTTTCGTTTTGTTCTAAATAAGTTCCAGGTGCAACATGTTTATAACAATCAGAATCAATGTTTTGATTGATTTGGTTTGTAAACGGTTGTAACTAAGATTCGTTGAAACAATCAGAGTATACTTCAGTTACAAATTGGTTTCGCAAGTTTCGACTAATGATGACGTTTGTTTTCATTTTGCTAGTTGTTATAAAACTGTTACACCTCAGTTTGGCATTAACAACAGGATTTTAATAGGTTTTATTTATGTTTGTTTCGTAAAAACTCAGTTGCAACATGTTTGCAACGATGATAATTTCCATTTTAGTTGCAGGTGCTACTTGGGAACCACTGTGACGGCCGTGACGCAGTTCAGAAACTGTTTTGTCAAGTGGTTTCTGAGTGGGAGACGGATATCACCATCATAGCTGACCCATACCGAGTACCCGCCGGCAACGGTAATTGGATCGCGGATGGGTCCAAAAAATGGCGGCGATGTGAACGACGGGTAAATACCCCGTCCAGGAGTTGAGATCTACTACCTATGAGGGCTTCGTGGTTGCCTAAGTAAACAGGGTGTTCTCCTGTAGCTGTTATCCGCCAATCTAGCAGTTCACGTGGATGCTGGACTGTATTACCGGTGGTAATAGCGGGTGACTTTAATGCTTGGGCCATGGAATGCGGAAGCCGTTTCACGAACCAGCGGGGTCAGATCCTGCTAGACACACTGGCCATGCTAGATGTCGACCTGGCTAATGTCGGTACCACGAGTACGTTTAGTCGGAACGGTTCGGAGTCGTTACTAGGTTACTACTAACAAGTAGTTCGAACTGGAGAGTAGACGATAGCTACACTCACAGCGATCACCTGGCGGTTCGCTACAGTATCAACCAAGGTTGCGACCATTCATTTGCAAAGATTTACATTCATTTGCTATTATCTCAGTTCAGAAGCATGCTTTCAAAAAACAATGTATGGATGAATTTAAACTTGTAGTTTTATCTGAAAGTTTGCCGAATATCATTGGGGTCGCAAACGTATACCAAAGTCGTGAGCGAGCTGTGAAGGCAACTCTCCACGCGGTGAATGTAAATTTCATTCACTCTGTGGAAAGTTGCCTTCACAGCTCGCTCACGACTTTGGAATGCGTGTGCGACCATAATGATATTCGGCAAACTTTCAGATAAAACCATAAGGTTAAATTCATCCATACATTGTTTTTCGATAGCATGCTTCTGAACTGAGATAATAGCAAATGAATGTAAATCTTTGCAAATGAATGGTTGCAACCTTGGATCAACTACAACAACAGCATGCAGCGGGTAGAGGAAGAGGTGGCTAGGCCAAGGCCAAACCTTCGCAGGTGGAACACATCATACTTCGACGAAGGGGTATTTAGGGGAGCGCTTCGCCGTGTGCGAAACCTACATGGTTTAGACAGCGACGAGCTGGTAGCGGTTCTCTCGCGTGCATGCTATGCGACCATGTCTAGGTGAGTCCACCCTAGAAATGGGAGGCCACCAGCTTACTGGTGGACCGACGCGATTGCGGTCCTGCGCCGCGTCTGCCTACGGGCTAGGTGGCGGATGCAGCGAGCACGCCTTGAGGAAGAGCGAAGCGAACGGCGGGTGGTGTTTGCGGCTTGCTGTGAGGGTCTCTGTCAGAGTGCCAGTGCGAATCCGTCGGGTGATGCCTACAGGACCGTGATGGCCAAGACGAGAGTTGTAATGGCTCCTACTGAACAATCTCCAGAGATGTTGGAGGGGATCATCGAGGGTCTTTTCCGCGCCATGATCCTCGTCCTTGGCCTCCTCTCGTATGACAGCCGGAGACTGAGGCTGGTGGTGAGGAGAGGGTCACCGGTGCACATTGGTCGGGCTCCATACAAAGGGGCGGCCAAAACTCTCAAAAAACGAAATTGATATTTTAAAACTTTATTTCACCTTATAACAAAGTTAATGTATTGTACTTTTATGATTCTTAATTAAAAGCATACCAGCTTTTGTATTTCAATGACATTTTCACTGCCAAAGTGGCCTAAGTCATAAAATTGAAAAATTAATTATTCGAAAAAAGGAAAATAATAATATTTTAAGAATGGAATATATGTTTTGAGTTATCCAGCATATGAAAGCTTGTTATTGGACTGTTTGAATGCATGTATGGCGCAAAATTAATATGTCACAAAACTTTTCAAATTTTCATATATTGTACCTTACAAATTTTGGTAATTTTTAAGTTAAAAAACGGTTCGTGTCGTCACGTGTCGCCGCATTTCCGAATAGTACATCTTAAACATCATGCTTAGAGCTGCCCAAAAACGTTTAAATATTTTGCAGAAATTTGCAGTTTTTCAAATTAGAGCTATTTAAAATAAGTAATGTTTTTTCATATATTTTACGTTTTTTTCCGTTTTTTACTGAAATAAAATTAATCTTTCCACATTTTTCACACGTTTTAAACAAACTTGCTTGGATTTGATCGAAAGATGATCATTTATTTAAATTCAAATTGATTTTCTAACAAAAAACGCAAAAAAATGTAGTTTACTGTATTTCACCGTTTTTTTTTTACATGACATTACGCTCGAAGCATGGCAGCAAGCGTTGTTCAGTGTAGGCGATTGCACTATCCTGTCGAAGCGCTCCGTCAAACACTAGGGCGTGATGATCGACAATAAGCTTACCTTCGATAGCCACGTTGATTACGCCTCCACAGCTATAGTGGCCCTGTCCCGGATGTTGTCCAAAAGCTCTGCGATGTACGCCAGTAAACGCAAGCTTCTGGATAGTGGCGCTACGTACAAACTAAGGTATGGCGGCTCGGCATGGGGCACTGCGCTAAGTCCGAAAGCTACCGTGAAAAGCTGGAAAGTACTTACAGGCTGATGTGCCTGAAGGTTGCGAGCGCGTACTGTATCGTGTCACACGACGCTCTCTGCGTCATCACTGGTGTGGTGTCTATTGGCATTCTTACCAAGGAGGACATAGAGTGCTTCAAACTGTTTGTGCTGGTTAAGAGGATACGGTGGAACACGTTTTGTTCGTGTACCCGCGTTTTCGCACAATGCGTGGCCGCATGCTTGCCATATGCGGGAGGACAGAATTTGGCAGGAATGCCGTTTCAACGGCTATCACCCACGTCGTCAGGGAGCTACCGAGGAGGTAGCACGTGGACTCGGAGAATGGCTAGTTCAGATGCGGTACAACAGGTGGTCCTGGGGTTCAGAGTCAGTTTCGTAGGTCATACCGATGCCCTGTGGTCGAAATCGACCCTTACAGCGATTAAGTGGCCGCGGAGAGGAAGTCCCGGTAGCGTTGCTGTCGCGGCGTCGGTCTCCTTGGTTGGAACCAAGCTCGCGGTTGGAAAGGGGTCCCCGGTAAGGGCAGGTAGATATCCTTCTGTCAGCAACCTTTTGTTGCAACTGGTAGGGCCTGAAGGGTAGTGATACCCTTGCCTTCAGCAGGTCAAATCTGGTTGCACATACCTAGGCATCAGTTCTTGATTTCTGCAAATCAGTTGAGCGTGGGCGTGGGGTTGACACTGCCTGCCTTCCGAGTACAAAGGGAGTTGAAAGGACCACTCGGAAAACTGGCTAAGCGTCAGTATGCTGCTTTGGTGGACTCCCCGAAGCGAGTCATCGATGTTCGTTGCTGCAGGCTACGCAGCTAACCTTGAGGGTGCGATGTGCACTAGCTCCTCTTTGAAACAATACCTTCTTGGTGGTTACGAAGAGACGAAGAGTTTGACGACTGTTTGATGGGTCGAGAAAACAATATTCCTGGCTTTCACTTTTTTGTTTATTTTCGTTTTTGTAGAAGACGGGCCTTAACCCCACACTTCCTGGACCTTCTGTCCGGGTTCTGTTGAGCAGATTATCCCTTCATGGTTTAGAAGGGAAACAAACAGGAAAAAAATAAAATAGCCAATCTAACAAATTATCTGTATGTTAACTTAAACTTTTCACTTCTCACCTTTGCATATAAATACAATTCTCATAAAGCTGCATGAATAAATTAACTTATCCCCCACCAAAACACCACGACAGAAACAGATTAGCATTTTAATCTCTGTCTTTCTGTGCGACAAACCTCTGCCCTACTGCCATAGAATTGTCACTATGTTTCCACCCCACACACACAATGTTTTCCCCGAACCTTACAAAAAACTAAAAAGTAAATTCCGCGTGGCGCTAAAATTCACGCTTTTCCGGCCACCGCACAGCACAGCGCCATGCATCTACTCCACACGTCGTCGTCGTCGTTGGGAATGTTTTGGATGGCTCCTGTCGCCGTGACGTGCGAATGCATGACTTTTGGCTCACACTGCTGGTGAAACAAAAAAAAAACTTGCTACACTTTTTTTTTTCCTGTAGGTATAGCTGGTTGCTGCTGCTATCCGACTGTCACATAATTTAACATTCACGAAATGTGTAGCGCATGCGACAGTTACTACACTCTATGTTTTTTCACTTCAGCTGTTTTTATTCCGTCTCAAGTTTTCATCGGAATGTTGTTTTTTTTTATCACAACTTTATGGGCTACCGGGCGTTATGAGTTCTCTTTTCTTATTCTCTTTCTGGGCAGATAGGCAGCGTGTTTTGATGAAGCACTTGATCGCATGCCACGATGTGGTTCAAGCAGAGGAAAACCGTCACTATAACTCGTCTTACCAGCCAACCGAAGAAGCGTCCTTCGCGGTTTCAAATGTTATGGATATTGGGGTTGTTCATGAATGTCGGCAGTAATAAGTCCCGTTATACAAATTATGGTGATAATAGAGGGTGGCTTAATTCGCAAGAAGACATTTCTCATAATGAAGACTTTTCTCATAATGAAATAAGGACGTTTGGCATAATTCAGTTTTATGAAAAAACAGCTAAGCGTTGCAAAGCACGCTTATATTTCTTATTATAATCCAAACGTCCTCGTGCGAAATGTCTTTCTGCGAATTGTAATGATCTGTTCTCTGTTATTTTTAACGGTTTATGATAGTTTTGTGTGCTAACGCTTCATTTCTTTCTTTATTTTCAGGTAAGTTGCATTCAACAAGGATTGTGTAACTGAAAATCTTGACGGAAATCATTTCACTTGTGTATACTACAGGTATTTTCCAACCACTTGCTAGTTATTACACTTTTGCTCAAGTTAAGAAAATTTTGGGGAATGTTCATAAAGTTTAAACATAATAAGCAAATAAAAAAATCCCAATATATAAGGAACAATTGTCAACTAAATTTCAAGCTCATATTCTGGCACACTTTTCAGAGGAAGTAAATTGAATTTAAGCTGATATCCTAAAAAAATATCATGTAATTATTGGCCATATACTTGGGCGACTTTTTCTTAAGCTCGTGTCGGAATGCCTGAAAGCATTGAGGAAAAATTATGAATGAGCTTTTAAAGTAGTGGGACTCTGATTTTCGGTATCGTTTTTTTTTTTGTAGAAAATTATGTTGAGGCATTTACAGAACAATTTTTCAATAAATGTTGGAAAACTTTTAGTAAAACTTTCAAATACCTAATTGAAAAAAAATATTGTGAATTTTTTTTCGATATCTAAAACTTTGGAGGAACAATTGTGTGTAAATTTTTGGTAGAAGTTTCAACTCTCAAACAAATGTCGGTTAAAAAAGTGAAAAAAAGCCTTCAAGATTTATGTACAACCTAGTGTACAACGCTCTTCTTATGGGAAATTAGAAAAAAAAACTGGAGCATTTCGAGGCGCAATTTCAAACTTTGTAGATGATCTTCTGCAGGATTTGTTGGTCGAATTTCTTGATAAATTTTGCAATGTCATCTTCCATAAGCACCAGGCGTCCCATTTTCCATTTAAGCCGTTACAAATATTCATTTAACTTTTTGTCTCACCTCTCTTTGGCTAGTCGAGTGGAGGTAAAAAAAAACGTTTTATTTTTATTTTTAACTTAACGGATTTGTAAAAAAAACTTAAGAAAACCCTATATTTTGATAAATATGTTTTATCTGTCCCTTTAATATATCCAAAATCCAGACAACATTTTTTAAAGAAGAGGAGATAAAAAGTTAGAATGAAATTTGTATCAGCCAAGTTGTGTATTTTTGTGTTTTTTTTTAATGATTATCCCCGGTTTTTCTTGTTTTTCTCATCACTTTTCCCAATTACACAAACATGTCGGATGGTTCCATGTTTGAATACAACAGTGAAGAAATTATGAATTCATTTTGCCGTTTTACTTTACTTACTTACTAATACCATCTCATTGTTAAAATATAAAATCAGCGTTTGAAGAAAACTTCACATTTTTTCTGCAATTTCTTTGAGAATTACATTAGCACATTCCTTAAAAATTCCTCCGAAGTGTTTTCGTAGTTTTCCTACAATGCTAACTCCAACAATGCTTACAACATTTTCTCCAGAGATTCCTAGAAGAAATTGTGCTGATATGGCTTAAAAAGAGGTAATATGCTTAAAAATATTAAAAAGTCAACCAATTTTCTTTATGTAACGCTTCATGTGTCGTAAAATTTTCAATCTGATTGATTTTGTGCTAGAATATATATTTTTTAAACCACTTTAAATATACAGGTACAAGTATTTTAAACGGGATTCCCGAATAAGACTTTCAGCGGTATTTCTGCCAAAACACTTATTTTTTCAGGAAACTATGGCAGAATTATGAAAAAAAAAAATGAGTAGGCAATTGTGCATACTTTAGTGGGATAATTTTAGAATGTCTCTCAGATTTCGATGAGGGATTCTAAGCGATGGACTCGTTGTAGGAATTGTTGGGGCAATACTGTTGGTAAATTATTGATGGAATTTATGCAAAAAGTAAAGAAAAATGTTCAATACATCCGTAGTCCTTAACTAGAGATTTTAAATTTATTTTTTTAGAAAATGCAGAACTTTTACTCTAAATTATAAATTAATTAATCTGTTCATTAATTAATTAATTAATCAATTATGGATATATGCCATCACAATCGATCAAAGTAATGGTCGCCTGGTACTTTGTCCCCAACAGGAGAGAAAAATCGATATTTGCGACTGAACCAGCTGAATGGAAGTCTAACTTAATTGCAAAAACTAGACCTTACTTCCAAAAGCTATGAATTCCACTCCAATTTGTCCATCTCTCACTCAGCCGGTATTTTTGAAAGTCTAGTTTTTTAGAAATTCTTGTTGTCAATTTCCTAAAATTTCTATACATATTTTGCTGAACGTTCAAAAGCTTTGCCTGAAACCCTTCTTTTCTAGGAATTTTAAACAAATCGGAAAATATTCCTCATTTTTTTTCACAAAATTCGGAAAATTTTAAATAAGTTCTGCCGAGAAAACTTTTGCGACATACGACTGCTTTATCTTCACGATTTCTATCGAAATTTTCGCTTTAAATTGTTACACACAGTTTTTTCAAAAACTCTCCTTTCTTGTTGGGAAATTGTTTTTTTTTTTTTGTTACCAAAAAGGCGATTTGCATAATCAATTGGCAATTTTGACTCTAGCCTCACTTTTGAGAAGGGTTTAATGAAAATTTTAAATATATATATATTTTAGCAACAGTTGGACCGATTGATTTATGTTTCTATAAGTCCCTTCTATTCAAAAAATTAAACAAAATAAATCCAGAATCTCGTAAACTTTCAAATTGTACATATTTCAAAATTTTTCTGGATTGATTCGTTCTCCTAATGGATCTGTTTTTACATTTTATGTATCGTTTTCATATTTTCTATGGATCGTTTCCCTATTTTCTATGGATCATTTCTAAGGACCATTTTATGAATCATTTCAGATATTTTATGGAGCAGTTTAAGAAATTCTAGATTATTTTTTTTTTTCCAAAAATTAAAAAAATAAAATGTCAGAAAATCATTTTCAATAAAGTTTATAGTAATCGCTATACCGCTGTAAAGGTAGCATTTAGTATTTTTTGCCTAAAACCTTTTTTTATAAAAAATCATGTGTACTTTCAAATTGGGTCAAAAAATGTTGATGAGTATTACAACAATTTCCTAAAAATCAAGTTTTTAAAACAAAAATAGCTTTTTTGTCCATCATTTCTCTACCTTGGCCCATAATGCAATTATTTGCATTGTATGTCCGCTTTAACATAAAAAAAAACAAAAACATCCTTTTTGAGACAATTGATTTTTGAGTTGTATTTTCAAGAAAAAAAATATGATAAATACAACATTTCCATACAGCGTATATGTTCTCCATATAATCCCACAACTTGTGTAGACAGTCGATCATTCGAAAAAAAAACTGATTCTGAGTTTTTTTTAATTGTCATTGATGTTTTTCTTAGGCCCTTCTCAGAAGTAACGCTAGAGTCAAAATATCAAACCGATGATGCAAATTATAATGAAAAATTAAAAATGCGTATGCAAAGTTTGAGATTAATAAAAAATAAACAAAATTTAATAAATCATCATTTTGGGTAGAAATGCCCTCATCCATAATGGTTTTGGAGATTTTTTTTTATTATCGTACAAATTAGTACGAAGTTTCTCAGAATTTATTGATTTTTACCCTTCTTACACCCATAAGAAGGGTATAAATATCGCTCGAAAAACCGACTTTCGATCCGAGGCCCGGAGGGCCGAGTCTCATATACCAATGAACTCAGCTCGACGAACTGAGCAAATGTCTGTATGTGTGTGTGTGTGTATGTGTGTATGTGTGTATGTGTGTGTGTGTGTATGTGCGTTACAAAAAAAAGTCACGCACGTTTCTCAGCCGTCTGTCAACCGATTTGAGTTCTCTTGGAAGCAAATGAAAGCTACTACATCCTAGTAGAACGCTATTGAATTTTTTTTTTCGATTGGACGTTTGGTTAGCGAGATATCTCTCGAAGAGTACTTATGAGTCATACTTCTAAACTTTTTAAGATTTTTGACCAAGTGTATCATAATAAATATTTCGGCCGTTTGTCAAGCGATTTAAGTTTTCTTGGCATTAAATGAAAGCTACAGCATCCTAGTAGATCACCCAGAAATTTTATTTCGATTGCACATTTGGTTACAGAGATATCTTTCGAAGAGTACTTAGGATTTATACAACTAAACTTTTTGAGATTTTTGACCAAATGTGTAATAATAAATATCTTAGCCGTCTGTCAACCGATTTCGGTTACCCTGGCATCAAATGAAAGCTACAACATTCTAGTAGAACCCCATACAATTTCATTAGGATTGGACATTTGATTACCGAGATATCTTTCAAAGAGTACTTGGGAGTAATACAGGTTAACTTTTTGAAAGATTTTGGACCAAGGGTACCATAATAAATATTTCAGCCATCTGTCAACCGATTTGGGTTCTCTAAGCACCAAATGAAAGCTACAATATCCTTGTATAAGGCCCTGAAATTTTATTTCGATTCGACATTTGTTTACTGAGATATCTTACGAAGAATATTTCAATAAATCCTTTTTACCATTCTTACACCCATAAGAAGGGTATAAATATCGCTCGAAAAACCGACTTTCGATCCGAGGCCCGGAGGGCCGAGTCTCATATACCAATGAACTCAGCTCGACGAACTGAGCAAATGTCTGTATGTGTGTGTGTGTGTGTGTGTGTGTGTGTGTGTGTGTGTGTATGTGTGTATGTGTGTGTGTATGTGCGTTACAAAAAAAAGTCACGCACGTTTCTCAGCCGTCTGTCAACCGATTTGAGTTCTCTTGGAAGCAAATGAAAGCTACTACATCCTAGTAGAACGCTATTGAATTTTTTTTCGATTGGACGTTTGGTTAGCGAGATATCTCTCGAAGAGTACTTATGAGTCATACTTCTAAACTTTTTAAGATTTTTGACCAAGTGTATCATAATAAATATTTCGACCGTTTGTCAATCGATTTGGGTTCTCTTGGCACCAAATGAAAGCTACAGCATCCTAGTAGATCGCCCAGAAATTTTATTTCGATTGGACATTTGGTTACAGAGATATCTTTCGAAGAGTACTTCGAATTTATACAACTAAACCTTTTGAGATTTTTGACCAAAAGTATCATAATAAATATCTTAGCCGTCTGTCAACCGATTTCGGTTATCCTGGCACCAAATAAAAGCTACAACATTCTAGTAGAACCCTATACATTTTCATTAGGATTGGACATTTGGTTACCGAGATATCTTTCAAAGAGTACTTGGGAGTAATACAGGTTAACTTTTTGAGATTTTTGACCAAGGGTACCATAATAAATATCTCAGCCGTCTGTCAACCGATTTGGGTTCTCTAAGCACCAAATGAAAGCTACAATATGCTTGTATAAGGCCCTGAAATTCTATTTCGATTCGACATTTGATTACTGAGATATCTTACGTAGAGTATTTCAATAAATTATTTTTTTTATTATATTCACTTGTTATCTTGCATTTGTTTTTGACCAGTCTATGGGAAATTATTTTTCAATAAATAATGCTGATCTCATACAAAGTGTATTCTAGCAGGTTATTGTTTTCAACAAAATTATAATTAACAAATTACAAATACACAGGAATTTTATGAAAACTAACAATATGTTAAATGAAAGCTTTAAATTTATATATTGTGGGAAAAATGCAAGAACTGTACAGCCAAAATAACTAGTTAATGCCAAAACTGATTAACTTAGTAGATGTATCATTTTTGTCCTTTCAACACCATAACCATGAATACCAAGTACTTCGGAGTTAATTTATTCGACTGATTAAGAGATATTAGACAAAGTGCATCTTGCTGATTTTTTTTATCCATTTGTTAATCGATTCAAGATTATTTGGCAGTTAACAAAAGATACAATATTCCAGAATATGAAAGCTATTTTTTTAACATTCCATATAAGATTCTTGGAGGTATCTGGCATTACTGGTAAGTCCATGGTCTATGCTATTTTGGGAACCATTTCACTAGATGTCAAATCCACAATATTTTCTAGAACTTTTGGCCAATCGCACAAAATAAATTTGCTTAATACGCATAATACAACAATATTTTTAATAAGTGTAAGAAGCGTTCTGTTCACCATAGGTGGATTAAATCGGGTTTTATTATTATATTCACTTGTTATCTTGCATTAGTTTTTCACCAGTCTATGGGAAATTATTTTTCAATAAATAATGCTGATTTCATACAAAGTGTATTCTAGCAGGGTATTTGTTTTCAACAAAATTATAATTAACAAATTGACTTCTTTAGCGGTGTTGAGATAGTTCCATATTCTGAATCTGCATGCGAAACTGAGCCGAAATCCAAATTTTCATGAATTTTGGTGCCCGGGAACCTATTCAAAAATCAATTTGAAGTTTGTATGGGAGCGATTTGTCGAATCACCCCTCGTCGCATTTTGTACTGGGTGGAGCTGTCAAACAGTTACCCAGCTGTCAAAAGGTGATTTCAAAAAATCTCTTTGAAATTGATTTTAAGTACCAAAATAAAGTTCTAAAAATCTGAAAAAAATCATAGTGGCTCATAAAAAGGTGCTCTTTCGTATAAAATCAAAAAATCGATACATTTTTCTTAATTTAAAAACCCAATTACAAATACACAGGAATTTTATGAAAACTAACAATATGTTAAATGAAAGCTTTGAATTTATATATTGTGGGAAAAATGCAAGAACCGGACAGCCAAAATAACTAGTTAATGCCAAAACTGATTAACTTAGTAGATATGTCATTTTTGTCCTTTTTACACCATAACCATGAATACCAAGTACTTTGGAGCTAATTTAATCGACTGATTAAGAGATATTAGACAAAGTGCATCTCGCTGATTTTCTTATCCATTTGTTAATCGATTCAAGATTATTTAGCAGTTAACAAAAGATAAAATATTCCAGAATATGAAAGCTATTTTTTTAACATTCCATATAAGATTCCAGGAGGTGTCTGGTATTTCTGGTAAGTCCATGGTCTGATGCTATTTTGGGAACCAATTCACTAGATGTCAAATCCACAATATTTTCTAGAACTTTTGGTCAATCACACATGCTTAATACGCATAATACAACAATATTTTCAATAAGTGTAAGAAGGGTTCTGTTCACCATAGGTGGATTAAATCGGGTTTTTTTTCATAGGTAGGGTTCATATATATATATATATATATATATATATATATATATATATATATATATATATATATATATATATATATATATATATATATATATATATATATATATATATATATATATATATATATATATATATATATATATATATATATAAATATAATAAAAAATAGAAAAAAAATCAGGGTCGCCTAATTTTCTGGAAAACTCCAGTGGAAAACAAACATTTTCCACAGACACCTGAAAAATCATAACTCAAGAAGGAAGGATCGTAAAAACAATTTTTTTTTGTGGATTCATAAGCAAATTTTCTCAGCAATTAAAAAAATACAAAATAAAAATGTTTTCCACAAAATTTTCCACGGTTGAGGAAAATCGGTTGGATAAGCCGAAAAAACTGTTTTCAAAGTCCAGAAAATTCTCAAAAAAGTATTTTATAGGAAATTTCAGAAGCTATATTCTGTAAAATTTTCACTGATGTGTATTGTCCAGATGTGGGTTGATTTTCAACCGTCTCTTTTATTAATTTGCACAAAATTGGTCATAGCTCAGGAATGGGAAAAAAAAATTTTGAATATTTCACAGAATAAAATTTCCTTTCAAAAATATTTTTTTTTTGGGAATTTTTCCGTGAAATATTATTTTTCTGAATTTTCCAACCGATTTTCCTCAACAGTGGAAAATTTTGTGGAAAACAATTCTCATTTTGTATGTTTTCTTTTTGAATTGCTGAGAAAATTACAAGCGATTTTTAAAAACGGTTAAATAAATTTTAGTGGAAATCCTTGCTGAGTTTCTAATGAAATTTTGTAATTCATTTCATTGGGTGTGAAATACAAAAAAATGGTTAACGGAAGTTCCGGATGAGTTTAAAGCAAAGATTTACAAGATTTTTTGTAAAACTTTTCACATTCCTTCTATAGATTAGAACAAGTTTTGTAAGATTTTTTATTACTACTAACGGTACATGTTTAAAAACAACCGTTATTACAAAAACCATTGTAATAAAATAACAGAACCTGTAATATTTTTGTTTTTCCCATCTAGTCGAGTTTCTCTAAAAAATTCAACAGTGATTTTCTCAAAGAATCTATAGATTTTGTTAGAGAATCTGCCATACGCTACATCCTTAATTCTGAAAAAAAGTTGACCATATTCTCCTAAAGACATTCAGATTAATTTCCTTCAACAATTTGTATGTTTCATTGTTGCAAAAATGTCAATTTCAATGCATCAAATTGAATCACAGGTTTTTCAAAATTTTATATAAGTTTCGCTACAAATTCCTGAAATTGTTGCATGAACTCCGTGAACAATTCTGCGATTTTCAGATTTCTTCAGAGTCGACACTCGACACTGAAGAAGTCTATAAGTCGCAAATGAGATAGGCCTATCTGTCCGAAAATCAAATAATCAATTCAGAGCCCTCAAGAAGATCCCAATATATGGATCGAAATGTTGGCGATGAGATAAGAAAATCAACGCATTTTTTTTGACTGAAAGCGGAAATCCTACGAGAAATAAGTCAACTTTCCAATCGAACCTTTGAAATATAAGTTTTTCAAAAGCTTAGCTTAGCTTGATTGACCGCGCGTAGATGCTACTCCAGTATCGCCAGACCAGCTACACAAGGAATCAATGAGATATCTGCCGGGGACTAGCAAACATCTTCAGTGTGTGAGCGTTGGTGATCTTCTATTTTTAGACGAAAATGGCGCCTGCCACGTCAGGTTGCAGGCCATATAGCCGAGGCGGTAAACGCACGGGTATTCAGCATGACCATGCTGAGGGTGACGGGTTCGATTCCCGGTCGGTCCAGGATCTTTTCGTAAAGGAAATTTCCTTGACTTCCTTGGGCATAGAGTATCTTCGTGCCTGCCACACGATATACACATGCAAAATGGTCATTGGCAGAGGAAGCTCTCAGTTAAAAATGTGGAAGTGCTCATTGAACACTAAGCTGAGAAGCAGGCTTTGTCCCAGTGAGGACGTTACGCCAAGAAGAGGAGATGAGTCAATGGGGAAGGGTAAGGAAGTGATGATTGCAATTGTTTGTATCCACATCTGACCGAATGTACCTCTGCGTCAGCACAAATTCATGCGGATGTCGGTGTGTTGGTGGGACTTGGTTGGCAGAAGGTTCACACAATGGTGCGTGGATGCCAGGGTAATGTGATAGAATTGTGTGTTTTTATTATTCTGAAGATGTGCGACACAGTTCGATTGGTTGCATAATTTGTAGGCGTTATCTAAAAGGATTGAGACATTGTGCTGTGAATGTTTAGAAAGAAAGGAAACAACTTTTTCAACCCGTTTCTGTTTTAGCGATGGCTACCACATGAGTATATGTAGATAGAGGGAGAAAGTATACAGAATGATACAAAGTAGGAGGAGGGACGGGCCAGGAATTGAACCCAGGACCTTCTGCATATGAATCAAAAGCGGTAGCCATATAAAAAATATAAGTTTTTCAAAATGAAAAAAAAACTCTGTTGTTTATAAAACGAATCCTGTATAAATCCCAGTTTATTGTTGACGCCCAGATGTTGAACAGGCTGACTCATTTCATTCAATGGCATACGATCTGATTGATTGAATGCCGTCTCTCAGCTTCCAAACGTAATGTAGGCTGGTGAACAATTCAACAGCTATCGCTTGGTAATAATTTCGTGTATCGAATACCGTCTACCATCAAAAGCCTCCAAGTTGATTGTATCATCTCTCTTCAGCTAATAAAAATGAAGAGCCACCCCATTCCTCAACAGTCATGTACAACCAACCGAACGCCTGTCGCGTATTTATAGCACAATAAGACGAGTGAAATGAAACGTGAGACATGGGAACTG
Source organism: Aedes albopictus (assembly GCF_035046485.1). Lineage (NCBI taxonomy): Eukaryota > Metazoa > Arthropoda > Insecta > Diptera > Culicidae > Aedes > Aedes albopictus. The sequence goes on from NC_085138.1 coordinate 188,290,078, forward strand.
AGCAGAAATGATGATGTGTCTACCCGTCGTCGTCGCCTTGGTCGATGTTTCGAGGATTACGCTCCTTCGGTGTAAACATAATTTTGTTTTCATTGCTTGTCTTCCCCTCTCCTTCCGGCCCCTTCCAAAAACCACATGCATTCCAAGTGCGGCTCCCCTTTTCCAAAACTGCAACTGCTCCACACCACTGCACTTGGCTGTGGCTGCTGCATCGTGGTTGATTCTTGGTTGCTGCTGCTGCTACTGCTGCGTGGCCAATAGACACTGACTTGTGCCATGTGGTTTCGCTGCCGCATCTTTCCCTAATTTATGGCGCTAATTAAATTTTATGAATGGAATATATTTTCTCGATAATTAACTGAAAGGCACTTCCCCCGAACGCAACGTGTGGTGTGTGTACAAACGCGGGCGCGCACACGTTTGACGACTCGTACGCGTACGCACAGACAGGAATTAACCGTGCGGCGCGGCGCGCGCGCGGACCTGATGCCTAATGTCCTAAACCGGGCGGCTCGTCAACACCGCACCGTTGATGCCGCGCTTGGTTCGTCTCCCGGTGGCGGCGGCGCGGTGAAGAGTTGTGGTGCAAGATGTTTAGGTTACGATAATGCGCTTTAATGGACACTTGATGGAGTGCGGTTTGACTTCTGGCTTTGGGTGGGGGCTGCTGATCATCTATCGGCAGTCGGCGTGTTGTCAGCGCAGATGAGCTATGGAGTGGATGTCTGACACCAGCCAAGTAGTTCGGACTTGACGGACGAGTGGTCCAGGCAGGTTATGAGAAAGGGGTATTTCATAAGGTTTCGCTTGGCATATCGTTTATGCCAACATTAAGCAATATTGATGTGTGTCTATGAATAAATCAGAATGTTTGGAAACATAATTCATGAGTTGTATAGCCTAAGAAAATACATATGATATATTTGAGGAATGCTAGAAAGATTGTTGATTTTCGTATTCATAAGCTAAATTGGCATCTACATTTCAAAAGGGCGTAACTGATTTCGCAATCAATACCTTGTAATTAAGCTGTATATCGTATCTCATTCCTCTCGAGTCCTTTTTAAATGCTGGTACCGAAATATGAGATTTCCTGAACATTTTTAACTAAAATACAGGACAAAAACAACATATCTGAAAGGAGCCAATTACATAAAATTATGACTTGCTTTTGGCAACCCTGTAGGAGCTCTTTCTGGGATTGCATAGGAATTCCATACGAAATTTCACCAGGAATTCTTTTGGACTCCTTTAAATGATTTTTCTGGGATCGCCAGGGGGACTTCCTTCAGAAGTTTCCTCTGATTTTTTTACAGGAACTTCTTCAGAGATTCCTCCAGTGAGCCCTTCCGAGATTTCTTGATGAATTATCTCTCCAGGTATTCTTTTACGGTTTACTACCATATTTACTTGGGGAGATTTCTTCTGGGATCCTTTTCCAGCAATTTTATCCGTGATCCCTCTAGAAGTTCTTTCCTGTATTCCTACAGGAACTCCTTCCGGAAGTCCTTCCAGATTTCCATCAGAACTCCTCCATGAATAACATGCGAGGTTACTTCCCGAATTGCTGCAGGAGTTCTTTCTGAAAATTATCCAAAAATTTCAGAAATCCTCCAAAATCTTCTTCCGGTATTCTTTCAAGAACTTCTTCTGAGATTCCCCCAATAACTCCTTCCGGTATTCTTCCAGACTTTACTTCCGGGATTCCTCTAACAGCTTTAAAAACTTCTACCGGGTTTCCTACCGGAACTTCCTGGATTCCTTTGGGAACTTTTCCCGACATTCCTCTGGGAACTCCTTCCGAGCTGCTCATAGAATTTCTTCAGATATTCCTTCCTGGATGCCCCCAGGAACTTCTTTCTGGATTCCATTGGGAACAACTTCTGGTATTATTCTTGGATTTCTTTCAGGAATTACTACGGAATCTATTTCCTAGACATCTCTGGGAACTTCTTTCCATCAGATTCTTCTGGCATTACCCCGAAAGATGCTTAAGTTTTTTTTTCCAGATGCTCCAAATGAAAATCTACCATGAGTTCTTATTAATAGAGAATTATTCCAGGAGTATTTCAAGGAATTCCTCCTGTACATTTTTTCATGGAATTCTTTATGGAATTACAGGTCGGACTCGATTATCCGGAGTCGGGTTCTGGTGCTTACTAAAACAATATCTCGCGAATGGAATGATGTAAGAAGCTGAAATTTGGACTGATCACTAATCAAAGTTGACTTTCAAAATGTCAAAATTTCAGCTTAATAGAGCATTCTGTTCCTCAGACATACAACTGTGTTCACAAAAATAGCAGTGAAAGTTGTTTTTCATACACAATGGCCAGCTTTGACATGCTGTAACTTTATTCTCCTATGAGCGATTGAGCTGAAAATTTGGCAGCGAACTACAAATATAGTGAGTATTGTTATAGTAAAATCCAAGAATTTTCGAATTCTTCGATTTTACTATAACAATATTTACCATATTTGTAGTTCGCTGTCAAATTTTCAGCTCATTCGCTTATAGGAGAACAAAGTAACTGCATGTCAAAGTTGGCCATTTTGTATGGAAAACGGCTTTCACTGCTATTTTTATGAACACAGCTGTATGTATGTTTGAAAAGCATCAGAACCAGACTCTGGAAAATCGAGTCCGACCTGTATTACACCTCGTCCTTTTTTTACGTCCATGCTTGGCTAAGCGACAAAAAAATCTACCGCCAAAACAATGAGCAAACTCAACATTTTTATATTTTCTAAAACATCTCCGTGATTAGGAGAAGGGTACAAAAATATAAAATGTCTATTTTGATTATTATTTTGGCAGTAGAATTTTATTTCGCTAAACCAATAGTGAACGTAAAATAAGGTTTAGGTGTATATCAATACCTTATGAAGTTGCCTTGGGAAACATCTTTGGATCTTCAGCAACTTTTCAATAAATACCTCTTGGATATCCTCCAGAGTTCCTTCTGTCTTTCTTCCTTTAGTTCCTTCTAATATTCCGTTTTTTCTTCTGGAAATCGCAGAGAAAAATATAAGAATTTTCTGGAGGATTGAAGTCCCATAAGGAATACCAAAATGAATCGTGTAAGAAGTTCAGGTAGGAATCTCAGGTTCAGCGTTTAAGGAATTTTAGAATAAACTTCTGCATGAATTCCAGACGGAACTTCTGAAGAAACAACAAGAAGAATCACAGATGGAGCTCCCAGAAGGAAATCCTAGAAGAATCCAGGAATAAATTTCTGGAGAAATCATGGAAAGATTTACCGGAAAAATTGCTGGGAATAACCCAGAAAGAGTTCCTGGAGAATTCTCGGTATTGATTCCTAGAGATGTATCGGGAAGAATTTTTAGATGAATCCAGGAACTCCTTAAGGAAACCCAGAAGGTATTCTTTAAGAAATCCGGAAAAATCTTTGGAGAAATCCATGTAGGAATCTTGGCAGAGCTCTTGTTCCTGGAGACGAAACTTCTGAAACAACACCAAATAAACCCCGGTAGAATATCATAAAGAACATCCTGAGTATCCCAGAAGAAACTCATGGAGGAGTCCTTTGTGGAAAACCCGTGATACCAACACCCTCCCCCTCGTTGACTTTTGTCCACACAAAAATCTCAAAATATGTATAAAGCTTACCCTTTTGCCAGAATCATCACTCCCAAAAATCTATATAGTTTATGACTAGCCCCATTTGTGGTGACCGGGAGACCGGAAGGTCAGCATATTTTTTCGTACTACTTTGTACGTCGAGGTCTGTTTCGGCACCGTTCTTCCGTGTTTTATGGTGAACCGTTCATTCTTTCCTTTTTTCGGATATCTCTAGACGATTGTGTTGGGACTTTGGTTCCTGTCCAGTCACTTTACTGTAGTGGTTCCAGTGTTTAGCGTGAGTATAGTGTGTGAGTGTTGGCAGCGTGAGTGTTGAGGAATCTTTTGTCCCTACAACGCTGTCCTCGTCCCGAACATGACTACTTGGAATCCAAAGTGTCTGTGACGTCCGAGACTGCTGACACTAGCATGTACTTACATGAATTCAGCGTGAGCAATCACGAAGATCGGCTGTAGCTGCCGAGTTAGTTTATTGAGTGAAGAACAGAGGGCAATACTCAGGATCCCCATGGATGCTGTCACCTGTGGCCTCGTGCTCGCTGGTGTGACTGCCAGGTTTCGCATCTCGCCTATCATCTTTCCCAGCTAGCCTCTGGCAATGTCGACCCCACCGACCGTGACGGGCTGCTCGTTGAGGCTGTTCGAAGCAGCCCTGGCCAAGGCATTGCTCGTGAACTGTCCTGGAAGTGAATGCTTCCACTCTACCCATTGTATGTAAGCTTGCTCGCGTCACAGCAAACAGATGTTGGCCATAGCTAGTCGTAGTAGCTGTAGTCATCGAATAGATTACAGGCGGGCTCTACCGGTCCAGGAGGTACAGTTGAGGACGCCGTCGCTTTCAAATGGCTTGCTGATCCGAGAGACGATGGCAAAGCCACAAAACATGAGCACATCCAGCGGTGGTTGCGCATGAATCAGAAATAGCCTAATAAAGTTTATCAGCGAAAATAATCTGTACAGTATATTCTGCGAAAAGTTAGTCTCTTCTTTGTATTCCTTCGTGAATCATACAACGCATTGTGAGAACATAGACGCACACTGGTAAATGAAACAGAACCAGCAGAAGGGATGAAAAGCTGCCGAGTTGTTAATTTATCACTTCGGCTTCCAAACACTGATAGACTATGATTAAAAGAAGGAAATCTGCCTGATGATTATTTTGTCTTGTAGAATGTCAAAGAAATTCTCTGAATGACCACATGACGTTCGGCCAAATGGCCGGATGCGTGCTTCCTAAACCTTTGGTGACGTGTTAAGATGCACGAAATTAGTAGTTTACACTTGTTGTGATGGAATTTACATGATTTGTTAAATAAGAAAATGCGGATTAAAAATGTAGAGCTTTTATCACAGTACCGTCTACCCCCGTTGGTTTGAACGACATCTCATGCAAACCAACGGGGTTCATTTTTAGTTTGAACTTCTGGTAGCCCTGTGGGCATCGGAAAACATACTGATGGTAACCTTCTTTGCTGTTTTGTTATGGTTCTGCGTTCCGTTTCACCCGGTTCCATAAGCAGAATGACGTTTGAACCATTTTTAGTTTGAATGATGTGCAGATTAGCGTGGGTCAAATTAAAAAGTGTTCAGATTAGATGCGGTCAAACCAACGAGGGTAGACGGTATTAAATTATATTTAAATTTATTCATTCTCAACATCCGATGAGTAAACTATATAATGCTCATAAATAATAACAAGAAACGAGCTAACCAACTGGATGAATTTCCGAAAACAAATCCGGGAGGAATTTAAAAAAAAATCCTGGAGGAATTCCCGAATAATTTCTTGGAGAAATTCCCGAAGAAAGTCCTGGAGAAATCTTCCCGAAGAAATCTCCGTAGGAATTCCCGACGAGATTCTTGGAGGAATTTCCGAAGAAGTTCTTAGAGGAATGTCCGAAGAAATTCCTGTAGGAATCCCCGAAGAAATTCCTGAAGGAACCCTGAAAGAATTTGTGGATGAATCCCCGAAGAAATTCTTGGAGGAGTCTCCGAAGGAATTCCTGGACGAATTAACGAGGCTATTTCTGAAAGAATCTCCGAAGAATTCCTGGAGGAATCCTCAAAGAAACTCCTGGAGAAATCCCCGAAGAAATTCTTGGAGAAGTCCCGAGGAATTCCTTTCAAGAATCAAGATTTCCTCCAGGAAATCCGTCGGAGATTCTGTCGGGAATTTCTTCGTGGATTCTTCGAGTTATTTCGTGTGTTACTGGGGGACGAAGGAATTCCTGGAGGCACCTCTGGAGAAACTTCTAGAAGAATGTTCGTATGAATTATTGAAAAAATATTATTCAGAAGAATTGCTGAAAAAGGAGTTTCAGAAGAAATCTCCGGAGCTGATCCTGAAAGGAATCCCTCAAAATACCCAGGTGGAATTTTCACTGGAATCCTTGGAGAAATCCCTGGAAACTTTTCAGGACGAATCCCCGAAAGGAACTCTGATGGAAATTCTGGAGCGATTACTGGAGGAATTTCAGGAAGAATCTCCGATAGAATTCCTGCAGAAATCTCCGGAGGCACGTCCGGTGGAATCCTTGTAGGAATTCCTGGATTCCTGGAGCAATCGCAGGAAAATTCCGGAACGAATCTTTGAATATATTCCTGGAGAAAACCCCGAAGGAATTCCTGGAGGCGAACCCGAAATAATATTTGTAGGAACCTCCGAAAAAATCCTGTAGGAGTCCCGGAATGAATTTTTTGAGAAATTCCTGAAGAAATTTCTGAAAAAAAAATCTGGTGGAGTCCTTGAGAGAATTCCTGGAAGAATTTCTGGATGCATCTCCGGATAAACTCCCGTAGGGAAGGAATCTCCAAAATAAAGAAGAAGGAATCTTTGGAGGAGTTTCAGAATGAATATCCGAAAGAAACTCCGATGAAATTTCTTGTGCGATCACTGGAGGAATTTCAGAAGGAAATTTAGGAGAAATTTTTGGAGGGATTCCTGGATTTTTTGGAAGAATTCTTGGCGGAATCCCCGATGAGTCCTTGGAGAAATCTCAAAAATATTTCCGGGAGGAATTCCAGAAGGAATTACTGGAGGAATCTCCGAGTGAAATCGTAAAGGAATTTCCTGAGGAATTCCTGGAGAATATCCCGAAGAAATTCATGGATGAATCCCTGAAAGAATCGGAGGAATGACCGAATGAATTTCTGGAGAAATTATCGAAGGGATTCCTGAAATCTACCAAGGAGTTCTTGATGATATTCTTGAAAGAACCCCCGGAAAAATTACCGAAAAAAAACCCCGGAACCCTACAAATGGTATGGCCCCATGTTAGGCGCCATGTTACAAAACTAAAAAAGCACATCCCAATTAACAACATACAATACAAAACATTAATTTGCCCTGTTTTTCTATTGGGTAACGTACTCAGATCGAAGAAAGAAATTTCCGGTGAAATTTTTCGAGGTTTCCCCGGAGAAATTTCTAATGGAATCCCAGTAGAAATCCCTGGAGGAATACCTGGAGGAAAATCGAGAAAATCCCGAGTGAATTTCAAGAAAAATCTCCACATAAACAACTGGGAGAATTCCCGAACAAATTCCTGGAGGAATTCTCGAAGGCATTTTTGGTCTAATTCCAACTCCTGAAAGAAATTTTTAAGGAATCCTCAAAAGAATAGTAGAAGGAATCCCCTAGAAAATACTGGAAGAATTCCCGAAAGAATTCCTGGACAAATCGCCGAAGGAATTTCTGGAGAAAATTGTGAAGAATTCCTGGAGAAATCTAAAAAAACCTGGAAAAAAACCTGAAGGGATTCCAGGACAAATCCTTATAGGAATTCCTGGTGGAATCCTTGAAAAAATTTCCAAAGGAATTTCAAGAAAAAAAAAAAAAAACATAATTCCCAGTCAGTATGAATCATGAATCTCTGCAGAAACTATGAAGGAATTCTGGGATGACCTGTATAAACTCGTTAAGGCAGCTCATAAGGGGAACCTTAGATAAACAATACTAGATCCTATGGGAGTTCACAAAGATATACATATCAATTATTTTTGAGGTGAACGCGGGCGTGGGGGCGCAAATCTGGTACATATTCAATTGAAACTTAACGTTAGCGAGCAATCCTGCTGTCGATTCACCAGGTGCCTAGCCAGCAAGCATCAATCCCCCGATTATACCTTCGAAAACATCACTGATCGTACTGCAATCCACGATGTTCGTTCCCGTAGCTAACATTCAAACTAACGGGATCTCTGACGACGTTTCCAATCACATGTAAGGAGAAAACTTGGTAGCCACTGCCTTTCAAATCTCCTCTGTACATCCAACGGGAAAGAAAATTCCCGGTTGAATCGCTAATCACGGCGCACGTCCAAGTCCATCCTCAGGAATATTTGGAGGTCTTTTCCGAAAGCATCGGTCGGCAGCACAGACTTGTTGTTTTTTAATTTGTTTTGCTTTTCTTTGACGTTTTTACGCGATGGCGTAGTATGCGGTGCAAATTTGTTTCCGCACGCAGCCAGTTCTTGCAAATCCGAGATTTAATTTTGCGCCGAAATCGGCGTACTAAAGATAAATCTCAGATTAAAATCAAGGATAATACCGTTTGGTGCTTAAGAAAATCGTGGATAATACGTTGTGGAGCTTACCGCCATAAGAGAAGCAATAAAACTGTTTTATGACCTAGTTGATTTTTTTTCCATTCTCGAAGAGAGGTTATGATGATTGTTGTTGTTTTTTTTTTTTCAACAAAAACTATGAAAGCTCAAGATGCAGAGAAGCTTCTTCGATGGCACGTAAGGATACATTATTAGTAAGTAGAAAACGATCATTTCAAAGTAATTCTTTAGTAGTTATTGTGTTGGTAGGCTTATACGCATTCAATTGTACCGTGAATATTGACATTGCAAAAACATAAAATTCAGGCGCTTCGAAAATAGTGAACATTTTCATCTTGGAATGAAATAAACCAATTTGGTAATTTAGGAAAACAATCTCGAATCACAAGAAAACTCAGCTGAGAGTATTTATTTATAAAAGCATGTTATGGAAATGGTGGCAAACTATCAATTCATTGCTAATTTGAGTAAAATTAACTATTTCCCATTCACGTTAGCTAATTCTTCAATATGGCGACGATCATAATAGGCGAAAATAAAACGAAAGCAAGTTTAGTTTTATGATGACCTCATTAAACCTAGTAGTGTCACAGTTTCTGCTTTGTCACCATCAAATATCGTTACTATTTAAACGGATCGCCTTCTGTTGAGAGTTTTAACAGTTTTATTGTGGTAAAAATGAATACCAGAAGGTTTACATATCGGAGAGTTTTGTTTACTGGGTTTTTTTTTATTACCGAACAGGTTTGGGCCGAAGGGTCTCCGATTTAAATGAAAATTTCACCAGAGCTAGAGGTCGTGGATATATGATCTTATATGGAATTCAAAAAAATCATAGAGGACTATTTTCCCGGAAAACGCTAGATGAAATTTCACGATTTTCCAAAATTTTATTTTATATTTTTGCATCGATTTCACTAAAAAAAGTTTGTTCAACGATGCATAGTTTTTGAGATATGATTTTTTGAAGTTTGGGGTTTTTTATAAAATTTTGAAAAATCGTGAAACTTCATCTAGCGTTTTCCGGGAAAATAGTCTTCTATGATTTTTTTGAATTCCATATATGATCATATATCCACGACCTCTAGCTCTGGTGAAATTTTCATTGAAATCGGAGACCCTTCGGCCCAAACTGTTCGGTAATAAAAAAAATCTGCTACTCCTAAAATCTGGATTTATGGATATTTTCAAGTATTCTATAATTCATCAATGCTTTTCATAAAAGTAGTCATAAAACTGTGAGTTTTATTTATTGCTGTAATAAAACTCCAAAAAAAAATCAAACAAAACCTATCAGCAATGGCATTGTTACTTGGGTAGTGCTGCATCAAGGAACCCGGTAGAATATGAAATGAAACAAACAAAAGTAGAAACAGCAGACTCAACTCTTTCGATAGAAAAAATGCCACCTGGAAAAAGCGGAGTATGAAGGCATGGAACAAACCTTTTCAGTCATTTTTGCTTTAATAATAGTCATATCAATAAGATACGATTTGAGTCAATTGTCACTCAAATGACTAGCTGGTATGGAACACGATCATTTTGACTATCCCCAGCTAGTACAACACTTCCATCGGCCCCAAGTGTGAAAAGCCTTAAAAATAGAAAATCAGTTCACATGCTGGCTCTAAATATCAGCTGAACTGGTGCATCACGTGGAAAGTGGCTCACCACAACCCAACCGGATGATTGCAATCTCAACTCGATTAGGGACCAACCAGGCCAAGTCTTCAACCATCCATCCAGGGGAAGATGAAAGTAGGTAGATCCCAGCATCCCGTGCAATGTTATCTTCATACGATAGCTGCAATTAGCGGTAGCCTATCTGAAATCACTTCCCGTTCATCTTATTTTATGACCGGGTGCAGCACGAGATTGAAAGTGAATCCATTTTTACACTACCTTCCTAATGGATGGCTTTTTAGTTTATTGAACTGTGTTAACATTCCAACGACGGTAGCAGGATGAAACATGAAGAACGTGAGATTGTCTAAGAAAACAATCATCCCAGCCATCCATCAGACACAAGAATCAAGAACCCCCCGACAAAGCACTATACATTCCATCCGTGTGCTAATGAATTCAACAACTCTGCTTATCATTCCATCCCAAAGCCATTGACCCATATCGCCTCCGGGTCTAAGATATCGGATCGGAGCAGCCCTCCATCACCGCCGCCATCACCACCAAAGCTGAGCATAATCAAATGGGCATAAATCTGCTGTACATGCTAATTAGTAACGGGAACCTGCCGAAGCCCTACTACTGTTCTGGCTTTTAGAGAGACTTGCTACCCGACTAGAAAAATAGATCAAGTTTATAACATATTGTGTTATGATGATATGAAATTTTTCTATAACTTATTTTGTTATAAACTAGATGCAGGATGATGTTAAAATAACTAAAACTGTAACAAAAAGTACACCGGTCTAATCAAAATAATAACCTATTTTGTTATAATCAAAACAAAATTATAACACAATGTGATATAAATTTTAGCTTCAAGAAAACTAGTTTCTATCATATGTTGATACAATTGCGTAAAATGATGTTCTGAATGTCAAAGAATCAGAACTAAATTATTTCACAATGAGTTATTGAACAACATTTATAACATAATATGATACAATTGAGTTATAATATTTTTAAACACCAATGATGTTAAACATGATTATATCACAATGAGTTATACATATCATGGTTTGTTATAATTATGTTATATTTTTGTTAGACTCTTCTAGTCGGGTAGCCGAGTTGCTGCCGGTGTTAATTTAAGAGTCCGACTGGCTGGCTGGTGGTCTTCTGCTCTTCTGCCTCTCGGGCATCCAGTCGAAACAGGAATGATATTTACACTAATTTGATTTCAGATAGTTCTCAGACAGAGAGCGCGCGCGGTGCGGTCAATTTGAGATTTTTTGCCACACACAGACAGGAAGTCATTACCCAATCTAGATTGTTGTGGTGTAGCCACAACTAGTGGACAGGTGATGACTTTTCCCCCGAGTACGACCGAATGCCGAATGCTGCTACTGTTCGGAATTCAAGCTGTGAGAAAATTAGGAATGTTTTGTTGAAACTTCCAATTATACAACCGGCGCAGGGGCGACCCGAAGACCTACCGACCGGAATGCTGCTGGCTGGTGGATCAAATCTGGACGCGTTTGCTTTTCCTGAGGGCTAATTATTTATTCCATAAAGTTCTGAAAAGCAATTTTATTCATAAGCAGTGACAGGTTGCTGGTAGGTAGTTACGCACCGGGAACAGTTGTCCGTTCGGAAGAATTTAGAATTAAGCAAATCTTTGGGGTGACTGCTTGGGCAGGGACGGTGGTGGTTTCTTGGGGAAATGGGAATGGTTTGGGGACTTCGTAGTACCTGAATCGAGTTTACATCTGCAGATAGGCCATACTCCTCATCTATTTGGTGAATATATTATTACCAGATACAAGTGTGTAGCTAGGAGTTCATAAAGGGAATGAAAAATACTTCACATCTTAACAATGATGTTCTCCAAAGACTGAAGATGGAATAAGTTCAATTTCGTGATCCTGATGAGATAGAAAGCTCAAGTCTTCGACAAAGTTGTTCGGAAGGTCATGTACATCATAATGACAAACAGTTAATTAAGTGAATCAGACCTGATACACTTTAATATGAAGTGAATTAGACCTGAATCACTTGAATATGAAGTAAATGATTTCTGAATCACTTGAGTATGAAGTGAATCAGCCCTGAATCACTTGATCAAAATGACTCGGACCTGAATTACTTGAAATGACTCAGACATTAATCACTTGAATGTGAAGTGAATGAACCCTGAATCACTTGAACATGGAGTGAATCAGAGCTGAATCATTTGATCATGAAGTAATCTGACCTGAATCACTTGAATATCAAGTGAATCAGACCTGAAACACTTGCGCATGATGTGAATCACTTGTATATGAAGTGAATCAGACGTATCACTTGATTATAAAGTGAGTGAGCCCTGAATCACTTGAACATGAAGTGAACCAGACCTGAATCACTTGATTGTGAAGTGAATCGTACCTGAATCACTGGAATATCAAGTGAATCAGACCAGAACCTATTGAATATAAAGTGAATCAGACTTGAATCACAAGAACATGAAGTTAATCAGACCTGAACCGTTTGAATGTGAAGAGAATCACACCTGAATCACTCGGATTAAAATGACTTAGACCTGAATAACTTGAATTTTCTATCTCATCAGGATCACGAGCAAGAATTAGTTAAAAATGCTCATTTTTCCATGCTTACTAGCGTCACCTAGCGGCAGAATTGTAAACCAAATTCCTTATCATTATGGTGTCCATGACCTTCCGAAAAACTTTGCTGAAGATTTGAACTTTCTATCTCATCAGGATCACGAGATAGAACTACAGGGTGTTCAATAAGTTCGGATACACCATATAACTTCAATTAATTTCATATCTGTAATTCAGATTTTCAAAGTAAATGTATTTATTGAAAAGTCATATAACACTGATCAAATAAAGCATATGGTTTTGAATAAAGTTTTTTTTCTACTTTTTTTATAAGCCTTAGATGTATCTAAAGTTTGTTAGCTCCGGCACGCTGGAATAATTTTCGATAAGTTGCTCAAGCTACAGAAGTCTAAAACGTTGACTTTTGAGTTTATATCTCACTATATTATATTAAAATAACTAAATTAATAGACAAAACCTTTACACTGCTATTTCAGTGATGATATGGTGATAAATTTGCAAGTTTAGTCAAAATGTGCTTAAATCTATGAAAATGGCATAAAAACATTATATAAAGCCAATTTTGGTTCAAATTTGCCACAATAGGGATATTATCAAGTTTTGGAAAAGATAACTATGGATTAAACTGAGATATAACGCAGCCTTGCTTTTTGACAAAACAAAAATCATTAAACCAGGTACAGCGGCAATTTTAGAAATTTTAAAGATCAAAATAAAATGAGTCCGTATTTCACCCAATCTGAATCTTACAGATTATTTCGTATGGCCATAGTTGCTACCACTAATGCTGAGGACAACAACCTAATTTGATTCAACTTAACGCTATTACTCAATAAAAGCTAGACGAAATACCAATGACAGACGTGCGTGCCGGCCAAAAGGAACTTGAGACACATTTGCAATTATTACAAAAGGATAAAGGACAGTTTATTTCAAAACATATACTGTATTTGATCAGTATTATGTGAGCTTTCAATTAATACATTTACTTTGTAAAACTGAATTACAGATGGGAAATAAATTTAATTTTACTGTGTATCCGAACTTATTGAACACCGTGTAGTTGAAAATGCTCATTTTCCTTACTCACTAGCGTTACTTAGCGGCAGAATTGCGAACCAAACTGCTTGTCATTATGATGCCCATAACCTTCCGAAGAACTTTACCGAAGACTTGAACTTTCTATCTCATCAGGATCCCAAGGTAGTTGAAAATTAAAGCCTGAAGTTTGTATCGGGAGCTAGGGATGTTCAATTCAGAGGAGAAATTATAGGTTGTATAGCTGTTTTAACTTAATTGTCTCGCAATCGATTTTGAATTATTTTTTCTTCGGAATGAACTTCATTCTGTACCAATAGTAGCATATTCAAAGATTCAATGTCATTTTGCTTTAAAAAAAAAACAGTGTAAGCTCTAAGTTAAAATAAATGAATACAAAAAAATTAAAAAAAGAAAAAGCGTCAAGCCTAAAAATTCAATCTTTTTAGACCAATCTTTGACAATATGCCAAACATATGTACAAAGATTATAAAATTCCGTTCTCTACTGATACTACGTTGTAAATGATATTAAAGACATTCCCAATTCAAAAAAAAAAATACGAATTTCTAACTTTGTGTATTGTATATTTGCTTAAACTTGATTTATAAAAGCATTTCCGAAAAAAGGGGTTCCTCAAAAATATTTGTTGTCATGTTTAAAAATTTCGCTAAAATTCAGTTGTATTTTTTTGAAAAATAATTTACCTAAATCATGTGCATTCTGAGCAAAAATATATTTTCGCAAAAAAAAATCAAAAATTATCGCACATTTTCTACTTTTGCATTTTTTTCGAAAGTTTTAAAAATGAAAAAAAACACGTATTTATTGTTCTTGAAATCAAAAGGTTATTTAAAAAACCGACACGGTTTTTATCAAGGATTTATACAGTATCTTCAATTATAAAAATACTTCAATAATGAATCAAATCATTTTGAAGGCTGTTGTGAACATTTTCAACTACTTTACAATGCACTCTTTAAATCACTAATTCATAGAACAAAAAATAATTGCAAAATTTAAAGCATACAGAAAAAGCTGTTCTTTGATTTAACTATTTGAAACCCATTCCGGCAATTCCAAGAACAACTCTTATTTTTCTAATCCCTTCGATGATTCCTATGTGAAATGCTATAGGAACGGAAACAACTATGAAAATTCGTTTGGTTATCCCTTTGAGAATTTCTTCGGAAATTTCCTTTGGCAATTTAATTGAGTTTTTTTTTCAGTTCATGCAATGCAGTTTTTTCGGCAGTTGTTTTCGGCAACTCTTTCGAGAATTCCTTTGGTAAATCATTTGAATTTTGTCCCACACTTACTTTAGGAGTTTTTTTTTTTATTTTTACGTCAATTCCATCGTTAATTAACTGCATATAATTTTTTTGAAAGCTCATGTAACATTTTTTCTTGAAAATCCTTCTTACAATGCCATTGAGATTTTATTTTGGTAATTATATTTTTAAAAAAATCTGCATAATATGTTCTTTTAATTCAAAATTCATTTATAAATTGCTAAAGCAAGTTTTTTGGAACACGGAGACAAATTTCGTTCGTTTGAAACAAAAATATTCATATTTATTCGGTAAATTGATAAAATGTTTAAAACTAAAATTTTAATTTTTAAAACTAACTCAATTACACATTTATTGCGACGATACCCATTGAGGAGCCCCCCGTTCCGCGCTCGAGATCATAAACAAAACTCACAAGTTCCAGCTGCAACATCAAACAAAATTTCCTCCTGCAAAAAGGCAAGGTTCACCGAAAGTCTTCACGAAATCCCGTTCTTGTCGGGAGCGTATGTTATCTAATAGATATATACATGATGTTGGCATTGGAAGTACAACACCGGAGGTGGATTTTTCCAGCGAAGGAAATGACTTTATAAGTTCAATGGGAAAACAAATATTTCCGTAGGGCCGACCTGCACAAAAAAACAAAAATATTTACATTTATTTCTAACATAATCTGTCAGAAGATGCATTTTTGTTTCAAACATGGATTTCATTAGCTTCAAATGTGACGTTCGATTTGCTCCAAACAGTTTTATTTTTGTGGCCAGAACAAATTGACGATTTATTTGAATTTGCCTCAAATATTTTTGATTTTAAAATAGATTTTTCTGCGTGAAGTTTCTTGGGAGATCACTTTGGAAAGTTATTTCAATTTTTTTACGAAAATTTCTGAGAAAACATGTTACTTGTTACTCGAAAAATTTCTTGAACCATTCTTATAAAAATTTCTCTAACAATCATTTTAGGAACTCTTTTCTTATTTTTTTTGACGTATTCATCTGGGTTTCTGTTTTCTTTCGCTCTTTCTTTTTGAATTTTTTTAAACAATTTCTTACAAAATTTGGGAATTTCCAATCGAAATTGTAGAAGAAATTTGAAACAAAATTACTTAAAAAGGGGATTTTCAAAACAGTCGTCGTAACAAAAATTTTAAACTAAGTTAGCGAACAATTTTTTCAAAAATTTCGGATAAATTTTTAGAATTGTTCATATCAATATAAAATTAAAAAGAATTACCGAAGGAATACACACACTGACAGATGTGTCAAGCATTGTTCAAATAACTTCGAAGAAAAGTACCATTGATTCCGCTAAGTGAAAAGGATGCATCGCAGAAGTTTCCAAGAAAAAGGAATTACCGCAAACATTCACAATAAAAATCCCAAGGAAGTCCTGAAGATCATACCAAAATAATTGCATAGGGGATTCCTCGTGAGATATCTAGAAAAAAAACAACAAAAAAAAATCTCAAAGAAATTTTCTGAAGGAATTCTAAATGCAATTGTGTAAATAATAATAGGAAGAATTCAGAAATTAATTTCCAAAGGAGTTTCCAGAAATTCTCAAAATAACCGAACAAATTTTCAAAAGAATTTTCGAAGATATACCCACTCAAACTAATGAAGAAATTTCGAAAAAAAAATGCCGAACAAACAATGGGTAAAGAAGTTCCTAAAGAAATTGCAGTAGTATTTCTAACAGCATTGATAAACGATTCACGTAGAAAAATATTTTTTATAGCTATTACAAAAGGAATTGACAGGAGCTTTATTGACGTAGTTAAAAAAAAAAATACCGAAAGATACCCTGAATCAATTGCCGAATGATTTCTCAATTAATAAACAATGCTTCAATGAATTTACTGAAGAAAATCTCAACAATAAACTGGCTGAAGGGATTCACAATGGGATTTATAAGAGAAGTTCCAACCAAATCCAAAAGAGTTACCGACGAAATTTAACAAGACATTGCAGAAGAAATTTCCAAAACCATTGTTGAATATATATTAGAAGGCATTTCCGAAGAATGCTTCAGAAGAATTGCTTATGAAATTAAAAAAAAATGCATAAAAAAATGCAAATAGGTTATCTGTTGAATGTTGAATAAATTACCAAAGCAATTTCCAAAGGAATTGCGGGGAAAGTTCTTAAATGAATTACCGCTCTTTAGACCAATGCAATTTTTGTTTGCGAATTTCTTCGGAAATTGCATAGGAATTCAACAAACCGTATATTCTTTAATATTATGCATTATTTATTTCAAAAATTCCACTTAGTCCAACATAATCCTTAAGGGGTTACATACATTGCGAAGATAAAAAAAATCCAACTTTTTTATTGCATAATTTCAAAGTATACCAACTAGGGAATGCACATTCAAAATTTCATACAGATTGCATCAACTTACAGCCTATAGTAGCGCGCACCTTCCATAGGTACTGTTCAGTACCTCGAGCTTTGAAATACGAACAATTAAAAAAAATCAAATCGGTTAACTAGTTGTTAAGAAATCATGATCAGCGCAACGACACTTTTTAAAAAGCAATGGGAAGCAATCATCTACGTTTTTGCTAGAGTGCCGGTAGAGGCGCTTTTCTGATAAATGCGGTAAACAGTGTAAAGTAACGGCGAAGGTTACGCTATGCGATCGTAGACGGCGCTCGTGTTCCACGTGTTTTTCACATATACAGCGGCGCCGCCTGGCACATATCCACTCGAAGCATCATGTGCAACACGGGTTGAAAATGCCAGTCAGGAAAAAAGAAGTAAACGAATTGAAATTTGTATGGTGGTGTAATCAATTCTCTGTTACTGCAATGAATCCAGAAGATACGCGAAGGGATAATGATTTTGTTTCTAATTTTCAACTTTTTGCCCCAAGGCACAAATCGCTGCGATGCGAAACAAGTGCAAGATAGCGATTTGTCCATATAAGAAAAATGATTTTACTTTTAATGTGGTGGCGCCATCTCTGAAAAAACAAGCTTTGATTTCTTACTATTCTGAGGTAATCGCGTTTGAAGTTTCGCGCTTTGCATTGTCCCTATGGAAGGTGCGCGTTACAATGGGTTGTAACTTTAGCTCTAGTGTTCAAATTTTATGAAATTCGGAATGTATGTTATTCAGCTAGTATACTTTCAGAGCCCGGAACAAATCTCTTTTTGTCACAAAAAAAGCCTTTTGTAATAAAAAAGATCGATAGTTTTACCCCCGCAAGGTATGCAATCCCTGAAACCGTGAAGCCGTGCTCCGATCTCTTTTTCAAAAATGTCTTTACTATGGCTCTCTGGGGGTTCTAAAGCTCGGGTAATTTCATAACGCGAACCAGGCTAGTTTTTGAAGGATAGTCGATGAATAACTCTTCTACTTCTTCTTTTCTATTTCTTGGTGTAACACACCATCTGGGACATGCTTCTACATGCGTGCTTCCTAGTTATGAACGTTTCCACAGTTATTAACTGAAAACTTCCTCTGCAAAGAGCTATTATTCGTATGTAGTGAGGTAGACAGTAGAGGAATTCCACGGAGTCATGTCAGTCGATCCTGAGCGACCATTTCAAAAATATCTGAAACTTTGCACAGTTTTTCAATTTCATATAAATCGCCATTTTTTGATATTAAACCTTCATATTCACTCACGACTAACTTTTCAAAAGGGTGTATGCGAAAATAGTTCTAAAATATTCTAAAAGCTGTACAGCAAAAACGGATTGTTCGATTGTTATAAATTTTTCAGCAAAGTTAGATAACTAAATGATGATTCCTTAGAAAATATACACTGTAAAAAATTTCTTTTTCTACTTTGAAAAAATATGATATTTGTCACAAAAACTCAAATATCTCAAAACCCTATCTTTTTACCAACTTCAATTTTTTAGGGGAAATGGCCCATTATATCAGCTATCTACCATAAAATTTTGGTGATGGTAAACTGATAAACAAAAAAGTTATGACATTTCAAACATTTCACAATTTTTACATTTAGTAACAAAAAAAAAATTTTTTCTGTGTAAATTATTTCGAGAATTATATTTTGATGCTGATTTTATTGTAAAGGCTACCGCCTGAATTAAACAAGTTGTTTTCATGATACTTTAGTTTGATTATTCGTAATTACTATAGTATCTATTTGAAACTTAGACGCGATCCAGTGTTGTGATCAAAAATATTGAGATTGTCATACTTTTTATTGTACGTGACTGGTGAAAAAATCCCTTGATAGTGTTGAAAAGCTGTTGATTATAAGAAAAATGGAATTGAATTTATTTTTAAGACAAAAGCTGTATAATAAAAGTTTTTTTATACGCGTATACGTCTAGTTTATCCGCAAAAAAAATCCCTCTTACACACTTATTTCTGAATTGTCTGTTCGGTACTTTTTTGACGAGATTATAACAGCAGTACGATCTCGGTAGTTTCGGTAATCGATTTTACTGAGGCTCAGTAAAACAACTGTCAAAATCGTATGGAAAAGGTAAACAATGCATTTTTGCTGAACGAGTTCGGTGCTCAGCAGTTTTAATCTCGTCAAAAAATTACCGAACTCGGTAATCAAAATTAAGTGTGTAGAGAACAGACTTTATGATCGGAAGAATGCGAGTAACTTCAACAACAACAAATGCATAAGAGGTACATACCACAGACAAACAGACGAAACGCCTAGAACAATTTTAGTGAAAATTCATCGCCCAGTTCACACTATCACCACCTGGTGGAAATGTTTCACGAAACACTGCGTTGTGCAATATCGTCATCAGAAGGCGCTAGTGTGAAACGTCAAACGCAAAGAAAAACGATGGGCGCTCTTCTTGTTATGAAAGCCACAACCAAGATTCAAAATGATCGTTGAAGGCGTGGTCAATGAAAATTTTGCCAGTGTTACGTTTGTTTGTCTGTATACATACCTGACAATGCTCACGAAAAAAACAAAAAAATACTACCGCTATGAATATTAAAAATTGTATAGTATTTTTTTCTTCAGCCACCAACACCAAACAAGTAAGTTAAAATTAATAAGTGATTTTGTTTATTATAACCTAACGAACAAGATGAACAGTCGCTTTCTCAAAGGTCTTCAACTCAACGCTCTCTTGTAGACCGTTTGATGAAAAAAAATGTTCAAAAGAGTTACGAAATCTCACCGAAAGCACCATAGATAAACTGAAAGAGACTGGTTATGCCCAAATGTCCACATTGTGTACAAAATTACGCATTTGCACGTCCTGCCGTCTAGAATTTGACAAACGAGCCATCTGTATATCATCGGTAAAGCAGGGCGCAGGAAGTTCGAAAACGACAACAACTGAGAAATTGCCATCAGCGACATCTGTTTAAACAATTTAATTACGCCCCTTTTCAAAAATGCCCTGTAATATTCTTCAACATCTATACCCATTTCAATATTTTTAACGTTGCAAAACACGCTTTCAACATTCATCTTGAAGAAGAGGGAAAACACTTGTCCTCAAATGTAACAGCAAATTAATGAACAAACGACTAATGCGCGGAGGGCGTGATAAAATCGGAACATTACGGTACATAGTATATTCTATTATATGTATATATAATATATAATAAAAACAACTTGTTTTACTCACGCAAGGCCATTAACAATAAAATCAGCATCAAACTTCAATTTCCTGCCGAAATAATTTACACTAAAAAAAATTATTACTAAATGTGAAAATTGTGAAATGTTTGAATTGTCATAACTTTTTTGTTTATTTTCATGGTAGATTGCTAATACAATGGACCGTTTTCTCTAAAAAATTACGTTGGTAAAAAGATAGGGTTTTGAGATATTTGAGTTTTTGTGACAAAAATGATATTTTTTAATGTTAAAAAAGATTTTTTTCACAGTGTATATTTTCTTAGGAATCGCCATTTAGTTATCTAACTTTGCTGAACAATAAAATCAGCATCAAATCGCGATTTCCGGCCGAAATAATTTACACAGAAAAATTTTTTTTACTAAATGTAAAAATTGTGAAATTTTTGAAATGTTATAACTTTTTTGTTTATTAGTTTACCATCACCAAATTTTTATGGTAGATTGCTAATACAATGGACCGTTTTCCCTAAAAAATTCAAGTTGGTAAAAAGATAGGGTTTTGAGATATTTGAGTTTTTGTGACAAAAATGATGTTTTTCAATGATAAAATAGATTTTTTTTCACAGTGTATATTTTCTTAGAAATCACCATTTAGCTATCTAACTTTGCTGAAAAATTCATAACAATCGAACAATCCGTTTTTGCTGTGCATATTTTTGAATATTTTTGAACCATTTTCACATACACCCTTTTGAAAAGTTAGTCGTGGCTCTAAATAAAAATTTGATATCGAAAAATGGCGATTTAGATGGAACTGAAAAACTGTGCAAAGTTTCAGTTCAATAGAAAATCATGAATTAAAAATTTTCCCCTAGTTGGTTATCTCAAACCGTGCAAGGTGAGCTAACCAGCCTTTCTGACACTTAAAACGAACTACCCTCCCGACTACCACCATCCCTAGAAAGATGTGAAATAATTTACTAGAAATGCGGAATTCATCTCTCCTCCGGCTCGCCCTTTATTAAAAGTTTCGCCTCCCCCTAGGCGCCCATTATGCCCGTTCTGTGTGTACATTTTGATAAATATTATTCCAGCCAAAGTCAAAACACCCCTGTTCGGACAGCAACGCAACTTGCTTTGGGGGGGATTTATTCCAGCAGTTCCAGAACACATCACAATACTAAAGTGTTTTGCAAGAGTCGTTGCCCAGAAAGTCGTTATTCCTTCTCCTGCCCCGTCGTTACGTGCTCTCCCCCTAACACTTTTGACGTCGAATTTTCCACCGAAAAGGACGACTTGCCTCCTTTTTCCATTTCAATTCCAGCTCCAGACCGCATTTTTCACGTTATTTTCCTCGACACGTTCCTCTCCCTCCACCGACCACACCGACCAGCAGCAACGCGCAAGAAACGAAAACTGCTCGAGTCAATTGAGGATGGCTCGTGCTAAAGGGATACGGAAACCCTCATTATTTTCATACGCTTTTTTATTATTTTCCTTACGCCAGCACAGCGACCGACGACGACGGTCACCGCAAAACTAAAAGCATTTTCCGGCGCGGCAGCGCCCAACCATCAGCATTGCTAACTGGTCGAGCTTCCAGCTTACTTTACGAATGCTCTGTTGCGTTATGTTGTACACACGCAGAATACACCGACCGACCGACGCACAGCAGCTCCCCCACAGTCAGCGAGCCGTACTCATAAAATCAGTTTTTATTAAATTTCCCGAACGACAGCCGCCCAGTCAGCAGTCAGTGGCCAGCGATGGTTGGCAACCCCGTGCATCCATCCATCCATCCGTCCATCGCTTTTTGGCCTGTCGTAATGGAAGAGGCAGGAAATATTGCTTAATTAAATTTTCCTCGACTGCAGAGTGCATTAGTCCAGGATTCGCTCGAGCGAGTTGGTTGTTTACTTTGCGATGCCTAGTAAAGCTGAACGCAAAAAAAAAAGACACTTAAAAGAGGTGCGGATGTTGTAAAAGATAAGAATTGTTGTCACAAAAATGCTTTTTGGATGTCACTAAGAAAAATTCTGATACAAATATCTAATCATTGGTTCAGAATTTTCTCCACAACTTTGCTTCAGATTCATGTTGGATTTCCTGAAATTGTTCCTTATTTTCTTGCAAAAAGTATGCCAGAAGGAGAATTCGGAATGCCATTCAGATTTCTTTCCTAGGAATGTTCACAGAGAAGTTTCAGTTACTCCACAAATCATTTTTCCAAGAATTTTTCCGTAGATTCATTCACAAATTACGCTAAAATCATTCGCTATATTTCGTTTTTGACTTTTTCCTATAGATAGTCTTTTGCCAATATGCTACCTATTTTGGAATTTAAAAAATCTTCTATCAGTTCCTGCATGAAATACCAAAAGCATTTTGTTCCAAAAAGGCAATTAGAAATATTGTTTTCTTGAGAAACTCACTGAAAAATATTGAGATTTTTCTGGAAAACCAATTTTTTTGCAAATTTTCAATACATAAGGATCTTAAGCAACATATTCAGAACTGGTTGAATGTATTAATATCTTGAGAAATTTTTAACGGTCATCGACAATGCCATCGATAGAAGTTTCATTGCCCACCAGAAGCGTTCTCAAAGCTTAGCATAGCTTAGACTGCCTGCACTTAGTCCTTGCCACTTTAGAAAAAATGTTCTCTGTTTCTCAAGCACATCCCCCATATTTTGATTGGCATCGGAAAAGAAGGTCGAATCAAAATGCCGAATCCATTGAAATGAAGAGGTGCATCCAATCAATTTTGTGTTTTCGACTTCCAGAAATTATAACTACATTAGCTTGTTGACAATGTAGGACTTTTCTAAATATTTACCGAAGAAATTTTTTAAAAAAATACCAGAGAAACTTACGAAAAAAATTCAAAGAAATTACAGAAAAAGTTGTATATACACGTATGCACCGCACCGCCGTCGATTTTAAACAGTTTCAATTTTTCTCTTGTGCAGATTAGACGTATATTCCCGAAGTTCTTCTTGTCTTTTTTTGTTTTTTTTTATTAAATGGTTTCTTACAGCAATACTTTGAAGATCCTCACTTACTGCTCACTTCAGAAAAATCTCGAAGGATTCTTAAAAAATCTAATTGTTCCTTCAAAAATATTTTTAGAGACCCCATCAATTTACCAAAGAATTTATATGAAGAACCTCCTAAAGTGGCTCCATTGATTAATTAGTAATTCCAAAAAACATGGAACGCAAAAAAAAAACATTTTCGACGCCACCCCCTTCCCGCCGGGAAACACTTTTTGTACCTCCTCTGAAATTATCACACTTTTCGGAACCCCTTCCACCTCAAAGCGTGGCGTAACTTATGGACGTTCATCCTTCTGAAATAACTCCAGGAATTATATTTACAAAGTAATCCCAGTGTTCTTTCAGGTATTCCTCCACCACAGGTTGCTTTTGTTTAGGGCTTCTTCTAAAAATTTCTCCATGGATTGACTCCAGGAAATTCTCCAGAAATTCTTCCATGATTTTGTTTAGTGATTCTAGTAGATATTTTTTTTAGTGATTTCTGCGAAAATACTTAAGATTCCTTCTTGAGTTCCTCCGGGTATTCCTCCATGTATTTTACCAGAAATTTCTCCTGGAAGCCTTCCAAGGATACCGGATTCTTAAGGACATAGTTGCTGGAGCTCCAAAATGGCAGACAGTATATCAGTCATTTGCCCCCTTTCTTCTCCCTCCCCTCGCCGCAATGATCAACTGGTACGATGGTAGGCGAACAAATTCATTAAAATTTAACTAGCTTACCTGTCTGAAATGCTCTAAGGTTGTTACTTGTGGTAGGCAACTATGTTACACGCCCGTAAGAAAAAAAATGCTAATAACTTTTCACAATATTTCTTTGATTTTGTGCCAAAATGTAGCACTCACTGCACTTTTTTCTTCTACTCGAGCACCGGCCACTTTTCAAAATCACTTCAATTTGCCTTCCAGATTATCCCAGCACTGCGAAAAGTTGATGGTATGTTGGAAATATTTCCCTGGAAATATTCACCTCGTCAATCGTTTTTCGACAAAAAAAAACTACACGACTTTCACATTTTTGGTGAAAACCCCGATTTAATTTCAATTGCCGCTTGCGTGAACGGAAAAGCCTACCGTTGAACTGAGAGTTGTTATACAATGCATGATGAAATTCTTCAACTCGCTGTCGACGTTAACCACCGAACAAGGCTGTTTCTATAACATTATTGACAACTTCTCTGAAAATCATATTGCCATCATCATATCAGTATGTAACAGGACAACTTTTCGCTGTTAATGGGGTTTAATTACACTAATCAATTCTACCCCATACCACGCTAGTTTTATACGGTTAGAGAGAGGGAATCGGAGAGCAGAGAGGTGAGAGTTGTCAAAAACCGTAAATAAAACGACATACAATGGGATAAATGTGGGCAAAACTGGACAAAGCATGAAACTAAATTAAGTTTTATAATGTATTTTTGAGAATAAGTTTTGCAGGTAAGCTGAAAAACTCAAATGTGTGCAAAAACATTCGAAAGCGGGCTTAAAGTTGTGACTGCTAGCTTATGATGGTTTAGTTTGGCAGATTTTCGTTTGTTTCTATGACCAAGTTAGAATACACTGTGCGCCGTGTTGTTTGTTTTGTTTGAGTAGGTGGTTGAGAGGGTGATTTGAGTGGGAGACAGGCGTATTGTTATGATCTCAAGCAACCTTCACCTTAAAGAAGTGTTGAAATATTTTCAGTAACAATTCATAGTAAGATTGGAAAACTGGAGAATTTTTAAGAAAATCTTTAGTAACGTTTGCATTAAAAAATGGACTTTTTTCATCAATTTTTCATGAAGTTCTTTTACACTGAAGTATCACATTTAAAAATCTTCCCCGACTTTAAAACTTGTTTACTACTTTCACTCCATTTTATTATAACGATAGTGAAACGGTGTTGAAAAATTCCATGTTTTTTTCAATGATTTTCTATTAAGCACATACAATGTATTGCAGTGTATCTCTTTGTTCCATTGGGATAAAATCGTTCAAAAATGTATACGAATATATCTATGCATGACTTATGAAATTGCATGGAAAGCTTAGATGATTGTAACCATTTCACATAATAATGGCGCTTTGAAGAATGGCTATTAGGGCTATTAAAGGCTATTAAGAAAATACGATTAAATCATATTTTTTTTCGGTAACAATATTTCCTTTAAAAATTCAGAAAACTTTTGAATCAATTGCACCAAATGTCACGGAAGATATATTAGTTTATTCCAGTGAATCAAAATTCAACCATCGCGCAGCAATAACGACAATGTCGCAACCTGCATTTGTTGTGACATTCTACCCAATGCGACATAGGATTGTCCCAACTTGAACAGAATAGGACAAAGATCGTGCACCACGAGTTTAGAGATTTTTACGACTTGCATTGTGATTTTCGAGCGGTAACTTCGAGTCAATAAACACTGCAGCGAAGATGTATCATCAAAAAGATTCGATTTAGGGTTGTCATTATCTGTTACCAGTAGGGATAAAGAGTAATCGCCGCGCCTTCTTTGTGCTTGTTGTGTGCCTCTTTTGTCTGACAATTCTCTTCACTGGTTCATTCGCAAATATAATTTGGATTATGAGATTCTGTTTTGACATGAACCTGAGTTTCTCAATGATTTCGATTGGTTAGTTAATAAGAAGAAGTGAAATGAGGATCATACGCAACTAAATTTGTAATAGTTTTCATAGAAAAATTGCTCAGAACGATAAAAAAATATCGAAAAATATGTCCGCACGGTTGTTTTCAACTACTGTAACCAACATCCTCAGTAACTTCAAAAAAAAACTTGCTTTAACTGTACCTGTACCAATTTTTCTAGCATTGCCAATATATGCTGTTTGTGAATATTTTGTTTAAGCATTTTTCTAGCACACTTAAAAAAAAACATTGCAAACCTTAACTCTGTCTAGAATTATTTCAGAAAATTCACATAATTTCACATAATCCTGCAGACAATCTTTCAAGAATTAGATATACAATTTATTCAAAAATTCCTCCCAGAATTCTTTCAGAAATTCCTCCGGGGGTTCCATCTAAAACTTACTAAGGCATTCCTTCTGAAATATCATTTAAGACTCCTTCAGTAGTTTAATGATTTTTCATGAATGCCAGTAAGAGATTACCTCAAACAGTTTTTCTTGGATTTTTTTTGAATTTCAAAATTTCCAGAGAATTTTCAGAGATTTTTTTATCGATTACTTCGGAAATGATTCCAAGGGTCCTCCAAGAATCCAGGATTGAAAATTTCGTCAGGGTTAGCCGAAGAAATGCCTAGAAGGTTTCTTTTTGGAATTCCTCTTGAGGATATTTCAGAAATATTTCCTGTGATTCGTTTAGAGATTTCTCCGGTATTTCTTTGTGCCTCCACAGATATTTACAGAAGTATTTTATAATCATACATAAAACATATTGGAGTTGTTCTTCGAGGTTTAACTGACGGAATTTCTGCAGTAATGCTTAAACATTTCCTGATGAGATTCAATTTCATTGAAACAATTTGAGAAACAATCTTTGGAGGAGCTCCTGGGGAAGTCTCTGGGGAATACCTGAAGGAACTCCTGAGATTCGCCACAAAAGTTCAGTTAATTGGACGCAGTGGCTTAATTTCCCCAACAGAGGGGTAGAAAAAAAATACTGCTGAGATGGCTTTGGAGGATTTTCCAGAAGAATTTTATGAGAATTTTTTGGGAAAATCGTGGAGAAGTTTCTGAGAAAATCCCCGAAGGCATTACTGAAGGACATTCTTGAGGAATTTCTGAATTAAATCATGACGAAGTTTCTGAAAGAATCCATGAAAAAAAATATTCTAGAATCCATGCAGAAACTGCAGACAAGTTACTAGAGGAATTCTTGATTTAAATGAATTAAGGACGAACATGATTTTTTTTTTTCAGGGAATCTCTGAGGCAATGACTGGAGAATTCTGTGTAGTAGTTCAAAGAAGAATTTCCTGAGATATTCCTGGAGAAACGCAAAGAAATAAATCCTGAAGTGATTTCTAAATAAACTCCTGAAAGAACCTTCAAAGGGATTTTTAAGGGTCGCCGAAAAAAAAACTGAAAGAATTCCTGAAGAAAGGTTTCTATAAATCTCTAGAGAAGTTAACGATCCCACCCGTGGAGGAATATCTGAGGAACTTCTTGGAATTCCCCTGGAGGAACTTTCTAGAAAATCTCTATTGAGATTTTCCTGGGGGAATTCCGAAATAGGGTTCTCCAACAAGTAACACTCAAGCTGCCAATATGAAAATCAAAAATTTAACCGTCTTTCGCCATAAAGGATTAGTTTGCATTGAAACTGCAAACATGTTGTCAGAAACTTTTCCATCTTTAAATCACAGAAGAACAGTGGTGTAATAATTTTAGAGCACCATACTTTTTTCGGCTAAATGGCGTTCGTCCAAACGACCAATCGGTCAAATGAACCGGAACTCTATTGATTTCTCCCGAATATCCATATTTTTCCAGGGTTGCAGGACGAATAATATCCGAGATTCCTCGATTGATCCTGCCCGGGTTTCCTTTAAGGATGCTTCCTGTGATTCCTTAAGGGGTTGCAAGATTCTGCCAAAGATCCATATAGGAATATTATGCGAAGCTTCTTTTAAGATTCCTCCCGGGATTCCTTTATTGATTCCCACAGACATTCCTTTAGGAATTTTTCTATGGATAACTTCCTCCTTTTTCTGATTATTCCCGAGATTCCATCTGAGATTGTTCCAAGATTATTCTTGGGTTTAATTTCAGGATTCCATCAAGGATTTCTTACGAGTTTCCTTTCGACTTTTTTAAGAATCCTTCATTGATACCAAGGATGCGTTCCGAGATTTTTTTTCTCGAGTTTTCTTCATTGATTTATCCGGAGACTTTTTTTTTATTTCTTCCGTGATTTTTCCAGGGATTGCTACAGTGATTTCTACCGGGATTCCTTCATCTTCGTTCCTTGTTTTTATTAGGGGTTTCTTTTGGGATTCCATTAGGGATATCATAAGGAATTCCTACTGGAATTCTTCGATTGGTTCCTCCCGGGAGTTTATTCGGGACTCTATCCAGAATTCTTTAAGTGGTCTATTCCGGGATTCCTTTAAAGATATTTTTCGACAGTTCATAAAGGAATTGTCCATGGATTCATTAAATTATTTTTTTCCGGATTTTTGTTTTTGGAGATTTTGTAAGGGATCCTTCCCGTGATTATTTCACGGATTATTCGCGAAACTGCAACAGGAATACCTACTGCTGTTTTCCCAGATTTTCTCCTAGGATGCCTTTAAATATTTCTCCCGGGTTTCCTTCCGGGATTCCTTCAGGAATTCATTCCAAGGTTCCTTCATTGATAACCTTATTTTTACCAGGTTCCCTTTTTGGATTCCTCCCGATATTTAGTCAGGGATTTTTAAAGGATTCTACCCGGGATTCCTTGAGAGATTTCTCCCGAGATTCCTTCTGAGATTTCTTCATTGATTTCTCCTAAGATTCCTTCCTACATTCGTCCAGATATATCGCCCGATATTCATTTTGGGATTCATTTCGTGATTCCTCATGGATACATTCAGGGTCCATTCTGGAAAATCTGAAATTTCAACCATGATTAGTTTATTCTTCCCGGTTTTCCTTTAGAAATTTATACAGGTGTTCCATCGAGATTCTTCAAGATTTAAGAGATTATTTCAATGATTCCTTCAAAGATACTTTCAGGGATTCCTACCAGAATTCCTCTCGGGCATTCTCGTGAGAATCTTTCAGGAATCCCTACTAGATTCATTCAAATTTACCTCTGCCAAGTCGTGGAAGTCTTCCTGGGTTTTCTCTCGGGATTTTTTTTTTCAGAGACTTCTCCTGGGCTTTCATCGATGGATTCATCCAGGATTCCTTCATTGAGCCCTCCCAGGGTTCCTTGGATGAATTCCTTCGCAGATTCTTTCAAGGATTCCCTTGGAATTTCTCCTTAGATTCTTCCAGGGAATCCTCTCGAGATTCTTTTAATGATTTTTCCACGAATCTTTTCAAAATTCAGGGGTTTCTTAACACTTCTACTTTTGATGTCTTCCAAGATTTCTCCTATGTTTTCTGCAGGGATCCCTTGCGGATTTTTTAAGGATGTTCTCAAGGATTCTTCTTGAGCTTCTCTCAGGGACTACTCCAGGATTTATTCATGGATTGCTACCGGAATTTCTTCAGGAATGTTTACCGCGATTCTCACAGGATTCTTTCATAGATCCCTGCCGGGATTCTTCCAGGGATTCCTTCAGAATATTTAAAGAGTCTCCTTTTGAAATCCTTCCAGGGATAAGTTCAAGATTATTTCAGGGATTGAGTGTATATCGCAACTATTTTTGCATAGCGCCTCTACCGGCCAAATTGCCAACTAGTCGGATGTTTGTTACCATTGTATAGTAGATAGGGTGACTTTAAGTATTACACAGCGCAACATTTTTTTGTCTCAAGAGCAAACTTATGTGTCTCTGACAGATTTTGGGCCGCTGAATCCGAATCCGGGCTCAGATTTGTTCCAACACGTCACAATTTTGAGCTATACCTCAATTCATAGGGCAAAATGTGCGATTTTGGGCTTTTTTGACTGAAAGCCATTAAGAATGCAAATATTTTTTTTAAGCAATCAAAAGGTTAAACGATCAATTAACATCTAAATTAACGACTCATGCAAAATATTTCGTTTTACCCAATCAAATTTGATAGATTTAGGCATTTTATGTTAGTATGAAAACTTGCATGCAACTTTTGAAGGGTGACTTGTATGGGAAATATCGTATCTAACATAAATCGCTTAAAACTATCAAATTCGATTTGGTAAAACAAAATATTTTGCATGAGTCGTTAATTTAGATGTTAATTGACCAATTTATGCTTTGATTGGTTGAAAAAAATATTTCCATGCTTAATGGCTTGCAGTCAAAA
Source organism: Aedes albopictus (assembly GCF_035046485.1). NCBI lineage: Eukaryota > Metazoa > Arthropoda > Insecta > Diptera > Culicidae > Aedes > Aedes albopictus. Next base: position 188,320,345 of record NC_085138.1, read on the forward strand.
AAGGCCAAAATCGCTTGTTTTGCCCTATAAATTGAGGTATAGCTCAAAATTGTGACGTGTTGGAGCAAATCTGAGCCCGGATTCGGATTCAGCGGCCCAAAATCTGTCAGAGACACATAAGTTTGCTCTTGAGACAGACCAAAAGGTAATTTTTGTTACGCTGTGTTATCGGAAGGTTTGTTCTTTTCGTCATGGGGGTTTTTGTCGGGCAAATTGCCTGAAACTTGTTCTTATAATCCGTCTTGGTTGGGAAGAATTTGAGCCCAACTCTGAGTTCAAAAGGTTTAAAAAACATGACGAAGAGAACAAAACGGCTGCAAATACGCAAGTTTCCTTATATTCAATTTTGCCAAAGAAAGCATGGCACTACATATTTTGAAATACGTCTAATATGTTCGCTAAAATTCCCAATTAGATGAAATCCATATGATCAGGGATTCCTACAGCGTGAAATCCTGTAGCACCCCCGAACCAACCTAGTAGTGTTAGTCTAGAATGTATTGAATTAGTTCTATACCTATAGTAGTAGTGTTTCCGGCTTCTGAAATCGTATGGATATTGGGTATAACGAATAATGGCATGCTGGGTAACACTTGTAAAATCCTTTCACCATTTTTTGTTGTTGACATCTATTGTATCGGACCATAATGAGTCAAATTTGGCTCTACTTGAGCAGTGTTGCCATATACCAAAATAATGCTTTCTTATTATTGAAAATGTCTAATGAATTTCAATTTTACTCAAACTTCGTTGTCCCAATCTCAGTTTACCGGTGTCTTGAAGCAACTTCCCCAGTTAATGGATTGCTTTTTATGTAGATCAATCAGTATTGCCATCAGAAATCATCTGAGGTTCCGAACAGCGAATGATCTAACGTGATAGCCCCTTGCTCAAACCTTGCTGAACACTTGCAGAAGTTAAACTAGCATCTAGCACTTGTATTTTGACGGAAGAAGGTTAGTACTGTGATTTTTGACGCCGAATCCCAAGTAACATTTTTAGTCAAATATACTAGAAGATGTTCTTAGAACCACCATAAAACTTGAACAAAAGGTATAAAGTTTTATGACGGTTCTCAAAACCTCTTCTAGACCAATTGGTCATAGATATGTTACATAAGATTTACTATAATGGACGTAAAATTGAATTAAGTGAATTGAAATTTGAATATCTTATTTCAAAATAAAACTTTCTGTTTGACCCCTCAAAACGAAATACAAGATGAACTACAAGTTTCTGATAATATCTACAATCCTATAAATATACCAACATTGCCGCTAGGTTACGATTCCATCGTAAACCTTGGCAACCGGAGTATAAGTACCTCTTCGGATGAACTGAATCTCCCCCTGTGCCCAGTTCAATATCCCTGCTCGCACCAAGGAAACCGGGCGCAGCACGCGAGCTCGGCTTAACAAAGTATCATTGTAATAACAATTACCGGGGAATTTGTGTACATAAAACCGAACAATTCACTTCCGTGATAATCGCACCGTAATGGGAAACCGATAACCAGTGCCAGTGTACAATATATATGTGAATATTTCGAATCGGAGCTCGGTGCTGGGCTTTCCGTTTTCACGTACATCTGTGACTAGGAACGTGCAATATAACACACCTCGATACACAGGGCCCCTCGCAAGTTGCAAGCCTCAGCAAGATTATGGCAATTGAATTTTCGCTCTGACCCAACCTCCCCAGCAGTGCGGATTGGAGGAACCTTGGGAGGAACGAAACCCCACCAGGGATGGAGAAAAGACTACCCAAGTGTGAGAAAGCCACATCAATGAGAAATTGTTATTTGTGTACATAATCGGCTGACCCGACACTGACTCTGGGTCTCTGCCAACCAACCAGACCAGAGGGACTGAACTGCCAGGGAGGTAGACTTCGACTTGTTCTTATTTTCTTTAGCCTTCGGACTGGAGTCTTCTCGCCATGCAGCAGCAGCAGCAGCTAGTTCAATAGCAGCGTAGGGTACCGGTGTAAGAAGAGCCGCCGATCACGACTCGGCAGAGATGTGGAGTCTTATACTTCGTCGTACGGCCGAGTCGCCCAACTTGGGACTAATCTTTGCATTATAAGTACGCGCCTTCCCTAATAGTGACGGCAGCGCAATGACCATTCAAGCGAGAGGTCCGCCGCCGGAGATGTTATCACATTTCGTGTACTCGCCGGCCGGTCGGAATGGGGAAGAGATGGGGAAAGTTGAAATCAATAGTTGTGTTATTTGGGATTGGAAGAAAATCCAGCTGGCCACGCTCCAATCCAAGTGTAATGTTTGGGAAGAGAAGTTCAGCAAAGTATGATCATGTTTGCATTCTCTCCAAAATGAATCGAAACGGGAGAAAGCATGCTAAGGCCCATTGCAGGAACAAATGATTGGAGCAATCGTGATGCATTATCCGGCACGATCACCCCACTTACGGGTCATGACGAATGGGGTCAAGATGCATTAAAATGCAATTACAATGGTGGACTTACTGTGAGTCACTGTTACTCTTTGCCTTATATAAGAAAGTTGAACAGCTTATAAGTTCTTGAAATTTGAATGGTAATTCATTTTTTTATTTCTTATGAATTAACCTATTAAGCTTATCGAAAGGAACTGTAAAATTAATTTGTTACTTAAAGTTTATCTGTCATTTACGTCTCACGCGGATTTTCTTTTATTTCAGCAAGTCGCCAGTTCCATATTCTGCACTCATACATTATATGCAAACATATCATTCCTCCTTTCATATTGACGCAAAAACAACTATATTACCATACGTGAACTCCACAGGGCCGACGATCACTGCACTGCTCTTAAAAATTAAAAAAAAATCCTAAAATCTTGTAGGCGGATTCAGCTTGGCCTCGTCCATCAGTGAAAGGAACCCTCGGATTCGCCCGAAAAAAAATACCAAAACAAAATGCAGTCGCAGTCCAATTTCGGCCTGCCATAAATTATGAACGGCTTTCGAAACAAATCTCACCGCACCGCACCACACGGACCGCGCGCTCGCACTCGCACAGGACAGGGACTTATCTCGGGAGATCTGCGGAAAAGATTTATCGCCGATCGGCCCAAGAAGCCACACTAAATTAACGTCAAACGGTTGAACACTGTGGTCGTTACAAATTTGAATAATCGAGGCGAGGTGCAACCCCGCACGTAGTCGAAATGCACTGTGGCGGCTGTCCCGAGCACTCGCCCACGAATTACAGTTTTATTGATGATGATGAGAATGACCAAATGCGATGCTAATTGTTGGTGGGAGTGAAGAATGTGATGGGGGTGTTCCAGGTTTTTTTTTTTTTGTTGTAGATTCCAAAACATTGGCAACAATTAAATGAATGCAAGTTTCACATTGTGATCCAAAGTTGTCTGGCCTTTGGAACCGAGGTCATCAGTTGGTCTGGAATTCAAATTGGATTCCTGCATGAATTCTCAAGGGATTCCTGGTGGGATTCCTCCTGGCATTCTTGCTGGATTCTTTCGGGCAATCTTCCTGGGATTCCTCCAATAATTTCTCCTGCGATATCTTCTGGGACTCCTCCACGGTTTTCTCCAGAACACCTCAACCGATTTCTCCAGGGATTTCTCAAGGAATTCCTTTTGGTATATATTTATTCAAGAAACTTCTTTGAGAATTCCTCCATTCATTCCTTATGGGATTTCACAAGAGATTTTCTAACTCCCGAGATTCTTTGAGGGATTCCTCCAGAAACTTCGATTGGGATTCCTTCAGCTGGAATTCCTGAAGTAAGGCCAATACGAGTTCCAGAAGGAATTTCATGAATTCCTTGATAAATCTCTCAAAAAAAAAACCTGAATGAATCACCAGAGGTAATTCTGGAAGCATCCTATGAAGACTTCCAGAAGGAATCTCAGCAAGAATGCCAGGAGAAATCCCTAGAGGTATACCTGCACAGTAGCAACGTAAGCATTTCTGGAGGCATTCCTTAAAGAATCACAGCAGAAATCGCTTGTGGAATCTCAACATGAACTCCTAGATGACGGCCGAAAGGAATTCCTGGAGTAATCCCATAAGCAATTTTCGGAAAAATCCTAGACTAAAATTTCTAAAGGAATTCCTGGAAGAAACACTAAGGGAACTTCTAGAAAAATCAAAGAAAGAATGCCTTGAATAATTCCAGCAAGAGTTTTAAAGGAATCCCAGGATGATGTTAGGAGAATCCATAATAGAATTCTGGGAGGTATTATATTTAGTAAGAATTTCTGGAGGAGCCTTAGAAGAAAATGCTTGAGGAATCTAGCTGGAGTTCCTGGAGGAATCCCACGAGAAATTTATTGGGGAAATTTAGGATGAAAACTCTTGGATAAAAATTCCTGGAGGAATCACCGGATGAACATCCGAAAGAATTTCAGGAAAAATTTCTAGAAGAATTCTTAGAAGAATTTTGGGATGCATCATTGTAAAAATTACAGCAGAAATTCTAGGAACTGCTGGAGGAAACTGTACAGGAATTTCTTTTGAAACCCCATTAGGAATGCCTGGAGGAACCTTCAGAAAAAATCCTTGGAGAAATACCTGGAGGAGTACCTCTAGAAATCCCTGGAAGAACCGATAGAGATATTCTGAAAGAATCCGCAAAGAAGGCTCTGAAGTAATCGCAGCAGGAGTTTCTGAAACAATATCAGGATGATTTTCTGTAAGAATTCCATCTTTAATTCCAGGATAAATTCCACCGGAATAACTAAAGTAATTCCTGGAGGTACCATAGTTAGATTATCTGGAGGAGAAATTGCTGGAAGAACCGCAAGAAGAGTTGTTTGAGAGATCCTTGAAGGAAGGTCAAGTGGAATTTCTGCAGGAATTCCACGAGAAATTTGTGGAGGAATCTTTGGATAAAATCTCTGGAGAATTTCCTGGATGGGTCCTCGGATCGCTGGAAGAACAACCGAAGGAACTTTCGCCGAATTCCAAAAAGATTTCCTGGAAGGGTCCCAGCAAAAAAGTCAGGAGAAAGCTCTAGAATAATTCCTAACAGAATTGTTGAAGTATCACATTTATACTTTTTGGAGAAGTCCTTGCAAGAATAGCAAGAAGAACTGCAGGAAGAACTGCATGAGAAATCAAAGCTGGAACTTCTGGAGGAAGGTCAAGAGGAGATCCTTACGGAATCCCATCAGAAATTACTGAAGGAATCCCTGGATGAAGTCTCTGTAAGAATTCCTAGAGGATTCACCGCAGGAACTTCTGGAAGAATGGTCGATATATTGCCATGAATAATCGCAGCAAGAAATCGTGCAGAAATTCCACGAGAAATCTCTAGAGAAATCCCTAGAAGATCTCCTGAAGGTATAACAGTAAGGATTTCTGGAGGAGTCCTAGAAGAAATTTTTAGTATAATCAATCACAGTTGCAATTGCTTGACGAATCCTAGTTGGAATTCCTTGATAAAATGACCGAAGGAATTTCTGGAATAATCTATGGAAGATTTTACAGGATGTCGATTGCATTCGAGAGAAACTTCCAGGTCCAGCCCAGCCGTTTGCCGCACACCAAGAGAGAATAGTTTATGTCTCCATTGTCCGGTATAACACCGTAGACGACGAAGCTGTTTAAATTTGGTGAAATTGTTGCTTTTATATTTACTACTATTTGTTTATTTATCGATATGACGAATATAACCTATTCTGTAGAGGAGGGTAAACAGAGCTGCCAGTCGATACATTATGGTTGGAAAGAGCGGAATTACCAACATCCTGATACAACAATTCTGTAGAGAAAGGCCGACTCCAATGTTATGGCTTGCACTATATAGTTTAGAAAAACAAGTTCAGTACATAAAACGAAATTGTTGGACAGCTGAGTGGTATACCTTATCATCATCATCATCATCATCATCGTTGATGTCCGAATTACTTCGGCGAACACGTCTCCAATGAACCTAGACCACCTTAAGGCTTCTATGTAGTCTATATATATAAAAATGAGTTTGACTTTCCTTTGAGGCAACAAAAGTCACGAACGGCTGAACCGATCAGAATGAATCTTGCATGGTTAGATTCGTATACATGGTGGCTGTGTTTATATGTAATAAAAATGACGAAAATCAACACAGAAAGTAAAAACATTGATAAAGTACTGATTTTTCATGAGCTGGGAATAAAACCAACATGACCGAAACGAAACCAATCTAGAGTGCGGTGCAGCAATGACCTCAACAGTTGTCAGACCATCTCAGCTTGGCAAGACAAAGTTTGCCGGGACAGCTAGTATTTTATGAAATTCAAGTCATATGCTCTGTAAGCGTCCGAATGTATTGAATGCAATAAATTCATGGGACAGTTATGTCAAAATACTTAAAACTTACTTAGAACCACAAGACATAAGTGGGCAGCTGTTTTCGTTTGCTTGGATGTTCTCGGATATCCAAACAATCCTGGAGTTAGGATTTACGTGATCAACCGGATCTACTGCATCTGCAATTCAATATAACTTTTCAGCTGTTTATCGTTACTATTCAATTTGCTTCGTAATAGTGTGAAATAGTTGTTTTTGCAACTCGGCACTATAAATTCTTGCTTTACACTTGCCATTTTGGCACCGAAACGACCTACTTTGTCGCACTATTTCAAACAATTGCATTATGGTTCATAATGCAACTCATTTCGGTTGCATTATGAACCATAATGCAATTGTTTGATCAACAATCTGAGTTTCCACCTTGGTTGTCACCGTTTCCACGGTTAGAGCTTGCAAAACTGTGACGGTTATAGTTGGTTATAGCACAGCTTGCTTGATCCATACTTCAGGTCTACCATGTTGGAGCACGTGGTCGTTCTCATTGAACTACCGCGAAACGTGGTGGTACTGACGGTAATGATCATATTCTAGGGAATAATTTTGGTCATTGCAAAAAATGTTGTATGCAACTCGTTGCAAAACTCGATTTTTACAGCACTCTTCGTATTTATCCAACTCGGCAAGCCTCGTTGGATAAATGTACGACTCGTGCTGTAAAAATCATCATTTTGCAACTCGTTGTATAAATAACTATTATGCAACAAGTTGCAAAATGATGATTTTATCAGCACGAGTCGTACATTTATCCAACGAAGCTTGTCAGAAATTTGCAAGCTCCCGTCATCATCATACTACAGAATGGGCAAGAGCAAAAATAGCTTCAATTGCTGTTTCTACACCTGATCTGCTGCAGTCCTAATCCGAATCTGAATCGTCCTTGGTCCTAATTCGGATTCGAGCTGCACGGAGCATGTAAAAGCAACAACTATGTCTACGATAGCTGCGAAAGTTATCAAAAAGTGGTTTCTGGCAAAGGTTCCGAAAAGTTCTTTTCGGCATTTTTGTTTTAGTGAAGAAAAGTAGGCCGTTTTATCATTGTAACCGCAAGTGAAAAGTGAGGGAAATCGCAACGTAATTACAAAATAGTTATTTATGTAACGAGTTGCAAAAAGTTGATTTTTTCAGGACGAGTCGTACATTTATCCAACGAGGCTTGCCGAGTTGGATAAATACGAAGAGAGCTGAAAAAATCGAGTTTTGCAACGAGTTCCATACAACATTTTATGCAAGGATTTTTTTCATAATGCAACCCATTTGAGTTGCATAATATTCATAATGCAACTCAAATTAGTTGCATTATGAACATTATACAACTGTTTTTCATTATGCAACTCATTTTAGTTTCATAATGAGCCAATACGGAAAGATTGGCCATCATGATACCAAAATGAGTTATGTAAAATGTAAATGATGATACTGAATTGCATAAAAGCAGTAAACTCACGGTGCGCGATCTTTATCCTATTCATCTCAAGTTGGGACAAACTCATGTCGCATTAGGTGGATTGTCATAACAAATGCAGGTTGCGATATTGTCTTTATTGTTGAACGATGGTTGAATTTTGATTCACTGGTTTCCAGACATTGAAAGATTCGAAAAATATCCTGAAGTTCAAGATGTTCAAGTTCTATAAAATCTACCGTAATTCCATGCAATCTACGCTTGCGGCTCACGGTCATTGTTATCCGTGAAATTCCGCGAGAAAATCTTTTAGTGGTTATGCGACATTATAAGATATGCAAAATGTTCTGGAGTTCAGGACTTTCAAGTTCTACAGAATCAACCTCAATTGTCCTCTGATATCCATGATGACCCACAATTCAACGAGACGGCCTTTTTACAGTTGTTGCTGTCAGTTATATTTTGTTAACTGTCCTGAAGCTCAGGACTTTCCAGTCCTACAAAATCTGCTACAAACACTTTTCAATCTATACCTGCGGTTTACGGGAATTGTTATCGATGGTACCGTAATCCGGGGTATCATTGATCAGCGGGGTAACATTGATCGGCTTGATTCACCTCATGAAATGTTCAAACAAGCATTTTACATTGAATCAGTTTCTGCTATGGAATGGTATATCGTAATCTGCTATCATTTAGCTATTAAATGACATGCAATTTATGAAAATTGAATTTCATAAACATTGAATTAAAACGATTTTTCCATAACTGTGTTTCGTAACGCAATGAGATACATTGTTAAACATTCATGCTTGGCGTGAATACTAAATACAATATGAGGTTCTAAACCACTGTATTACTTCAATATGATATCCTAGAGTTGGATTTAATAAACGAAACTTTTATGAAAATGCTATTTTTCAGTAAAATATACGATTTATTAAAAGTCGGCTATCAATTCCTTAAGCCATTGCCTACCTTTAGGCGTTATTCGTGGTTTAGAGAATTTTAATCCTAAAATATCTTAAAAAGTACATAATTTGTAAGAATTTGGACAACATATTCGAAATCAACGACCCCGAATTTAGTAGTAAGGGCATTTTCAACACAAATGAACATTGATCACTGACATGATCAATGTTACCCCAAATCAACATATTAAAAAAATAGTTTCAAAAACCTATTTAAACATATTTTAAAGTTTTACAATACTTTTTCGAGTAGCTTTACACATACTCAGAGGACCAGTACTTGTTTTAAAAATATAAAACTTGTAACGTTTGCTTTAACAAGAGAATTATTCAAGAAAAATAGAAAATTCTGATCAATGTTACCCCGGATTACGGTACTTCGTAATGCTACTTTTTGAGCTTGTAGGCATTGTATTGTACGTGGATTTGCTAACTGAACACGACGAGTCGCCGTTCGAACCCGATTGAAGAATGAGACAGCAGACAAACTGACTTATCGCTATGAATGACATATTTAACGTAGGAGTAACACGTGCGTGAGATTCTCTCTTTCGGCTGGTGTGGTTTGTTTTGATCCAATCTGACATTTACTGCCTGCCTACTGTGTTTTTTGATATGCAGCTCTATAGTCCCCCACAAAGTCATCCGTATGGGTGCCCCCCGTTCCCGAGACCGGAGAGGTCCCACGCCAAGCTAAGAACCTTCCCTGGCCCCAAAAATACCCACATACAAAATTTCACGCCGATCGGTTTTCCGAATGCATAAGGGTCAGACAGACAGACAGACAGAAATTCATTTTTATATGCTCTAATGCTGCAAGGGCTGTCGGCAAGAATTGTCAAAGTTGAATCACCCCTCATCATAGCTGGATAGAGAATCATTGTAAAGCAAGCCAAACATATCTAAAGGTCCTATCTGCAGAAGAGAGCCTCTCTTTGGTTTCCCTCTCTTTCATTAATATTCCCAGTGCAGTTGAAACCCGGAATTTTCGACTAGCGAAGTTGGATTTTTCTCCAAATCCGTGCGTCGGACCTAACTTCGGAAGTGATGCGCTGTATAGCGGACCAGGTTTACTATACAGTGTACCACTTCCGAAGTTAGGTTCGACGCATAGATTTGGAGAAAATCCAACTTCGCTAGTCGTAAACTCTGAGTTTCAACTAAATTGAGAATATCTCAGCTGTTACTTTGAATTATGATTGTCTCCTTGCATAGAACGATGGTCAAAACTTCAAAACAATTGTCTTTTGATTTGTACTGCAAAAGTAGTTGAAAAGTGTACCATTACATTGCAATAATTAAAAGAGAAAGTGAACAAAGAGAGCTTCTCAAATGCAGATAGGACCTGTTGAAATGTTTGGCCTGAAAGGTCGATTTACGTAATACGCGTATTAACTTATAAGTCTATAGTTTTACAAGAACGCATGGAAACACCCCTTGAATTGAACGGCGATTCCCAAAAAGGTCAAGCAAATTCCCTTTGTATTCACCTTCAAAGTAAATTCACAATAAGATATGTGAAATGTTTTGAGTTTAGGACTTTCAAGGTCTGCAGAATCGCCATTCAATCTATGATATCTGCCTACCTCTGCTATTATTTAAAATGTACCTCAATTTTCATTGAATCTACGCTTGCTGCTTATCTTTTTTGTTATCCATGGTGCTCCGCAATGTAACCAGAAGTTCTCTTTACGATTGTCAAACATTGTGATGTTTGAAAAATGCGCTGAAGTTCAGAACTTTCAAACTCTACAGCATCTACCGCAATGCTGAAGATGCTGTACGTTTGAGGTTTCCGGTCATTGTTATCCATCGTGATGTACAAGTTCTACATGATCACCTTGCCCCTTTGGAGCTGGGGTGTTTTGCCTTTAAGCATAAAAAATAAATCTATGTAAACTTGCATTTCACAAAGACCCGCTTCGAAATTCGTTGATGAACGCGAGATTTTCGCATTTTTACCAATACAGGTCGGACTCGAATATCCGGAGTAAGGTTCTGATGCTTCCCAAACATATATCTGAGGAACGCAACGCTCTACAAAGCTGCAATTTTGACTGAATAATAATCAAGGTTGGTTTGATAAAATATCAAATTTGAGCTTTATACAGCATTCCGTACCCTACATATATGTTTGGGAAGCTTCTGAATCTGACTCCGGATAATCGAATCCGACCTGTATTCTGCAATAAAGGCACAACTCATAATCAGTATTCTTTTTCAATAGTCGTAGAAAAATAGTCATCCAAAATTTATGAAACAGATAGTCCTTCAGTTCCTTTTCATAATACAACAATCAAAATTCGTTTACTTTTGTCTAATGATGGAATAGTAAATTAAGTGAACTGGTAGGAGGTGCTTCAAGATTCCCAACTTTCAAACGCTTATTCTGAAAATTCACGAGCACATATTGCTCGAAACGATATGTGGTTTGATCCTCAGGGTCTTCTAACAGAAAGCCATTTTTTGAGTACACTTAGTGCACGAAAAAGACAAAAATCAGTAGCAACTTCAGTAAACTTTGATGCAAATGAGACTACGTACATGTGGCATCCGAATCATCAAATTGGCTCAAGATTAGTTTTCTTTTTATCTGGCAAGCAAGAAGAACACGTTGGGCCCCTCCATAATTTGGATGATCAATCATCAAACGAGCAAAAGTTCCATCTAGGCCGGCGGCATCCAGCGCCCTTCACAAGAGAGGAAAAACAAAATACCTCTAAAACGCCCGGATCGGCACTCGGTCACGTCGCTCGGTCGGTTTTGTTTTATGTTGTTTCGCCGGCGGCGGATGAAAATCATTCAACAATCATAATCAATTTAATGGAAATCATTTGCTCCTCAACCCTTCTCTGCTCTATAACACCACCAGAGCAGTCAGCGCAGGGGAGGATCATTCTCTTCCAGTGAGAGAGTCGAACGGATTGACTGTATGGGAAATTCCAATGATTGAGCGATCACATAAAAAGATACAAATTGATACCTCGGTCGTTTCCGATATATTTCCAATAAAGATTTTACTTGTGGGAAGGTTTGGGCTCATTAGTCCCAATTGCCACTTCGATTTATATGGCCTACAAAAGGTAAGTGCCTTTAAAATTGGGATCATAAACTCGATACTATTGGCTTTGGTTCGATGTTTCTTCATGTGTAGACCGCTCATTTGTAGTGAAATTGTTTGACATATTAAGATCGATTGGTTTTGATGAGAACTGGAACCATTTTCGAGTTTTATCGTCAATATTACCCATTATTGTCGTTCATTTTCATTCACCTCCCGTTCGTCAGACAGTATCACTTTTTATTAAGTTCCCAAAAAGAACATGTTCACTTACCACCCAGTAGCAAGCGAACCATCCACCGTCCAAGCAGCATCTTCCACCAAACAAACTACCATCCAGGTTCTGCCAAGTGTGCATTAAATCCACATCCGGTCGGGCAGAATCTTAAATTATAAGTCCCTTAATTAATGATGACAGGTTGATTATGTACGCACTGACGCCCAGCAGAAGCCCCGCAAAAAGGAAGAATCGAAATATCGCGTTCGCAATACCTACACAACCACCGCGTGCGACCACCACCGGCGGATCCATAGGGACCATGAATATAGGCTTCACCACCGTGCCCCGCCGAAACGGGACTGCTATCCTACGCAGCAGACGAGTTTGATTCCTGAAATCGACCGTGTTGCTGGATAATGTAACCTCCGGCCAAACTGGACCATTTTGCGCCCTTTAATGGATCGCCGACGACGCAATGTGGAAGAACGGTAGAAGTCCAACAAAGTGCCCAAAATTGATTATCATAAATTTGGCATCGCAGCGTGATTTGGAATTATGGGTTTATGGGCGATGGTTAGCTGAATGTTTAGAATTTGAAGTGAGGATGATTGGAAAAAGATGGTTGAACCAAAGTTTGTGGAACTATGTTGAAATTCGGCTCCACCCCATTACCCCGAACGCCACTACCCCGAATGCCATTACCCCGAATCATCCTGGAGATATCCAAAAAAGTGTTGGCCGTTTAGAAGTTGATGGAGATGAATACTCTTAAAATCTCAATTTAGTTGAAAATCGGAGTATTCGACTAGCGGAGTTGAATTTTTCTCCAAATCCATGCGTCGGACCTAACTTCGGAAGTAGTGCGCTGTATAGTAAACCTGGTCCGCTATACAGCGCACCACTTCCGAAGTTAGGTCCGATGCACGGATTTGGAGAAAAATCCAACTTCGCTAGTCGAAAATTTCGGGATTCAACTGCACGGACAATACTAGTGTTTGAATACTCTTCTCCATCCAATGTCCCTATGTTAATTCTATTTTAAAACTGTCGATTTATGTACCGATATTCCCGATCTTTTTTAAACCTGCTGGTCTTTTGAACTTATTGTTATTGCTATGAAAGCTGATATTTTCCCTTCTTTTAAAAGTTGGCTGACCATTCAAGTAAACAGCCTAATAACCATACCCTCACAACATTCGTTTTAAACATACATCTTTTTGTTCCGAATACTTGCTCCAGACCATTCCAACTGGCTAGCTTTTTTTGATGATGAGAATGCCAGAAAGGTATCCAGCTATTCGGCCAAAAAATCATTTGGGCCGGAAGTCATCAGCATAAATGTTAAATTGAAACCAAGAAGTATAGGACAGACAAACTGTATTTACCATAAATTTCCTGTACATTCGAATGAGATGACTTTTCACCATAGATTGCTTGGAGCAACTCAAACACGGTTGTTAACTGGTGACAAACGGTTGTGCTGGTGGCCCAACTGCATTTCTTCAAATATTTGGCTTCTTTAAAAAATAGGCTGTTCTTTTGAGTTTGCAATGTCAACCGTGTACTGTTGCAAAGTTGTTTAGCAGATGCACTGTTAATTTCTTCATATATATTTTTTTCTTTTCATTAGAGGTTGTTCTTTCGAGTTTGAGTGTAATATAGTTTATTTGCAGATGAACTATTAACCCTCTAATACCTAACCTCGGCTTTAGACGGGGTATAGTTTGAGCATTTTTGTAAATTTTGTATATCTCAAAATGGTTTTGGTGTATTTTAAAAGTTTTTACATTTTTTTAAAATCATTGAAAAATAGATGTTTTAGTCACCTTTGACGAATTTCGCGCCAACCCTTTTATGGGGCTGGTAGCACCCTCTCAGAATCAAATGAAACTTGGTGGACATAAACAATACGTGTTTCTAAGCATGCAAGTTAGCACCAAACCACGGTCGTCCACCATAAAGGAAACGCGACCCGGACAGCACACCGGTCAGTGCACCGAGTCGCGAACGTTGAGTGCTTAGGTTAGCAGAAACAGTGCGTAGGTCCAAAGGGTAGTTACTAAGTAGAACCGATCGTGTGATCGATATTAATTTTCTGTGGAAATAAAATTAGTCTTGACTCAACTGTCGTGATGTGCAGTCTTTTTTAAAAACCCGAAACCCTCGGAAAGAAAATTGCTGGCGCCCGAAGCCGGGACCTGATCAGTAATCGTATAAGTCAGCGGACGAAGCCAACCCTAGCTGCCTCTTAGGAGAATTTGGATTCCGGTCCCAGAACCATCACTGATCAACTCAGTGACTTGCGAATCCAAAGCGCGAAAGGTTGCACTGATAGGAACCGACAACCCGGATCAATAGGACTTCTCAGGACAGAGGCGCTGTCCCGCAACACTCTAATGTGTTTCCTGACCATTTTATTGTAAGTAATAACCTAACCAGAAAGAAATAGTGCAAGTAATTAACCAAACCATAAACGCGTTCTCGTCTACTAATAACACAGTGGCAAGCCCGGACCATCCGTAAGCGACCCACTATAATATCACAGATAGGCGCGAAACTAACCCAAAAACAAAACCAAGTTAAACCCCCACGAGCGGTAGTGCGAGTGCAAGTAATTAATTAAGCAACAGTAAACGCGAATCGCTTACTAACAGCACAGTGGCAAGCCCGGACCATCCGTAAGCGACCCACTAAAATATCACAGATAGGCGCGACACTAACCCAAATCTAAAATCAATCAACCAAACCCAAGTGATCAGTGAAAAGTGTTAGATTAAGCTAGCCTCCCTCAAGTGATAGTGCCAATTTTAGGAAGTGAAGAAAAATTGACTCTCTAGTCGATTTAATCAAAAATTTGACCATGTCGAATCCTATCCTGCCGGCACGGCTCAATCCCGTGATGCCCGACCCTCAGGAAAATGCTGTTGAAAATCAGCTGCCGAATCCTGTGCAAAATGTTTTGCCGAATCCAAACCAATCTCGGTTCGCCATAGACCGAACGATCGGATTCGAGGATCGCGGTAAAATTCCGCAAATTGTGAGGGATTTGCCAGACTTCACTGGTAACCCACGCGATTTAAGCCAATGGATACTGGACGTTGAAGACGTGTTAGAACTTTTCGACGATCTGAAAAATAGTTTCCAGTATTATCTTCTAATAAAAACGATCAGAAGGAAAATTAAAGGAGAGGCGAACGACGCCCTCATTACTAGTAATGCTCCCACGCAGTGGGATAGCATAAAGGAAGTGTTAAAATTGTATTACGCTGATAAACGAGACTTGATGACCCTCGATAACCAGCTCAAATCTCTTAACAGGCATAAAGTTGAAAGCTTGGAGAATTACTATAGTAGGGTAAGAGAGCTAATTACACTAATTAGCTCTGCCATCACCATGGACGATCAGTGGCGCGGCCACGAAATGATTTTAATGAGATTGTACAACCAAATCGCATTAGATACATTCATTCGCGGACTCGGAGACCCGCTCTCCCGATTCTGCAAGAATTTCAAACCGCATAGTTTGGCACAAGCTTATAGCTATTGTGTCGATTACTTGAATCTTGATGCTCGTAATGCACCAGTCAACATACCTTCATGGCAACCTATTCCCACTGCAGCACCAAGGCATTTTATGGCACCTAACCCTTCAGGAAAGCCACCTGTTCCGCCGCGTCAGCATACGGCTCAAATTAACCCCCTGCGAATGCCACCAAACCCGCTGCCACGGCGTTTCCCTACTCCAAATTTCACTCAACAAGCTCCAGCGCGACCGAACGTGTTCGCACCAAACAGAACATTCTTTCCACAACAACCACGTCCCGAACCAATGGATTCAAGTACTATTCGTACCCAACAAGTAAATTACGGAAATAGACCAATTGCCCAGCGTAGAGGACCGAGCGACTCTATGAGAGCTCACGATCCTACAGCTAAACGCGTTGCTCATACTGTGGAGGAATATCTAGATCCTGCAGAGTATGAAAAATGGTACGAGGAGCAGCTCGAGCTGAGTAAAGATTTTTTTAATGATGGAGAGGAACTCAACGAACTCGAAAATTTAACCATTGACGAACAAAGTGAAGATAACACCTCGAACACCAAGGAAGAAGCCAATTTTTTAGAGGACACCGAATGGGTCTCGAAATGGTTCGAGTAAAACCCAAAATCAGATCTTTACCGTATATCGAAATTCCAACTTCTAAAGGATCAATTAAAATGCTAATAGACTGTGGAGCAAACGTAAATGTTATTTCAAAAAAAATGGGCACTTTCGTCAGGCATTCCGATAGAAACTATACGCGCACTGAATATAAGAGGGGTTACAGGCAGTGAAAAAGTGAAACAGGGTATCAAATTAAATCTTTTCCAACCACTCTTGAGTGAAAATTTCATGTTCTTAGTGTTCGATTTTCACCCATTTTTTGATGGCATATTAGGTACAGAAATTCTTTTTGAAAATAAGTTTAATCTCATTACTGCAGAGAAGATACTACAAGTAAAATGTGATTCTGGAAAGCTTAAAACTATCCCTTTAAAATTTTACACTCCCATTCCTACTGAAAGGCAGTCAGTCAACAAATCGGAAGCACCAAACATTTTAGAAAAAATCAGAATTTCACACCTCAATGAGACCGAACGGAACTCGCTGATTCCAATATTAAATAATTTAAAAGAGGTCTTTCATGATCCAGATAACAAACTAACCTGCACAACAAATGTTGAATGCGAGATTAGAACAACAGACGATTTACCGATATATCAAAAAACGTACCCATATCCTATAGCATATAAATCAGAGGTCGAAAAACAAATAGAAAAGCTGCTAAATGACGGTATTATTAGACCATCTAGATCAGCATGGAATTCTCCTGTTTGGATAGTGCCTAAAAAAATGGACGCCTCCGGGGAGAAAAAATTTAGGCTTGTCATAGACTACCGCAAGGTAAATGACAAAACAATTTCTGACAAATATCCTATGCCAGAGATTTCGAACACGATAGATCAATTAGGAGGAAATACATATTTTACAACCCTTGATCTTGCATCAGGGTTTCATCAGATCAAAATGAAGAAATCGGACATCGAAAAAACGGCATTTTCAGTCAATTATGGTAAGTAAGAATTTGTTCGTATGCCGTTTGGCTTGAAAAATGCACCGGCCATTTTTCAGCGATCTATTGATGATGTTTTGAGGCATCATATTGGTAAACGTTGTTTCGTATATATAGACGACGTCATAATTTTTGGAAGAACACTCGAAGAACATCTTGAAAATTTGAGAATCGTTTTGAAAACTTTACATGAAGCCAACCTTAAAGTCCAACTCGATAAATCGGAGTTTTTACATCACTCGGTTGAATTTCTTGGCTATATCATAACTGCCAAGGGAATTAAGCCAAATGAGAAGAAAATTGAAGCAATCCAAAAGTATCCTGAACCAAAAAATTTGAAGCAACTTAGAGGATTCTTAGGTGTAATGGGTTATTATCGGCGATTTATTAAGGATTTCGCAAAAATAGCTAAACCCCTAACCAAACTCTTAAGAGGGGAGGGAGACTCCAAGAGTGCCAAAAAAATAGAGTTTGATAACGATCAAAAAACATGTTTTGAAAACATGAAGCAAATTTTGTCAGGTAATGACATTCTAACATACCCTGATTATTCGAAACCCTTTTGCTTAACCACAGACGCATCTAACTTTGCACTAGGCGCTGTATTAAGTCAAGGAACCTATGGAAATGATAGGCCGATCCATTTCGCATCTAGGACTTTGAATAAGACCGAAGAATCGTATAGCGCTACTGAAAAAGAACTTCTTGCCATTGTTTGGGCATTGAAAGTTTTTAGAAGTTATCTTTACGGGCAAAAAGTTAAAATTTTCACCGATCATCAACCACTCACTTATAATCTTTCTCCGAAAAATTGCAATCGAAAACTTATGAATTGGCGAAATTTTATTGAAGAACATGATTATGAGATCATATACAGACCCGGCAAGTCAAATGTGGTAGCAGACGCTTTGAGTCGTATTCAAATCAATTCACTAACGCCAACTCAGCATTCTGCTGAGGACGATGACTCTCACTATATCATTTCGACCGAAGTACCATTGAACACCTTTCGTCATCAAATAATCATCGAATGCACAACCACGAACCCAGAAACCTCCATTACAAACCCATTTCCCGGTTATCGAAGAATTTTAATCAGAAGAACAAGATTTGATGAACAAATTTTGACCTCAATTCTAAAAGAGTTTTGTGATCCAAGTAAAACTAATGGCTTGAACACTTCTGAGGAAATTCTTGGACAACTTCAGGAAGTTTTCAAAAAATATTTCAGTCGTTCCGGCCTACTGAAAATCCGATTCACTCAGATCGTATTGCGTGATGTTACAGACGAAGAAGAGCAAGAAAAAATAATTCGTGACACACATGATAGAGCTCATCGCGGCATCCAAGAAAATAAATATCAAATTTTGCGCGAATTTTATTTTCCAAAAATCACGCAACACTTGAAGAAATATATCCGTGTATGTGATACATGTAACACCTCGAAATATGATCGACGGCCACTTGTAGTACCCATCCAAGAAACACCAATCCCTAACTATCCTTACCAAATCCTCCACCTAGATATTTTCCAAATAGAAACCAACTACTTCTTATCGAGTATTGATAAGTTTAGTAAGTATGGACGCATGATCCCTATCAAATCCAGACACGCCTCCCACATTGGGCAAGCAATATGGGAAACCGTTACTTCTTACATCATACCGGATTCTCTAGTGATGGATAACGAGCGAGCGTTCCAGTCGCCCGATATCAAAGGCAAATTACTCGATTTGAATATTAAAGTGTATCTTACACCTAATAGCAAATCTGAGGTAAACGGTGCCGTAGAGAGATTCCACTCTACCATCTTGGAACTTTACAGAATTCAGAAACAAATCACCCCTCACTTGCCATGTCAAAATATTATTCACATTATTGTTGAAAAAATACAATAACACCATTCATTCATCCACACTCAAAACTCCAAAGGAAATCTTATTCGGGAAACAGAGGGACCCCGAGAGACAAATTGACCCAGACACGCTTGAACAAATACGCAACAAGACATATGACGAGATTATTATCAGACTCAAGGAAGCCCAGTACAAGCAACTTAAAGTAGCCAACAAAGACAGAAAACCAGCCCCTGAACTTCGAACCGGACAAGCTGTATATGTTAAAGACAAAATTATCAAGCCCAAACATAAAGCAATATTTAAAAAGACCTATGTACAAAATAGTAACGAAGTAACCTTTAGAAATGAAAATAATTCCAAGTTGCACAAATCGAATGTAAAAAATTTACTTAACTAATTGTTTGACCTTTAATTTGTTTCCAGAATCCCGGCAGCTCTAGCGAGCCTGCGTATACAGAGTCTAAACCAGGAACATGTAGCAATTGTACATTTATCTCATGCTAAGATCATAGTAGGACAGTCGAAAATTATCAGCAGAATAAACACAACCAAGTTGGAGTGGGCAGTAAATGACATCAAGACGAAACTACTCACACGCAATCACGAAGATCCCGAAATAAACGACTTACTAAGATGGAAAATGGATGAACTTGAAGTAAACCTTCACCAAATTAAACCAAAACATCAACGACAAAAACGATGGGACTCACTAGGTAGAGCTTGGAAGTGGATGTCGGGCTCACCAGACGCTGACGATTTGAACCTCATTAACTCCGGATTTAACAAAATTACTACAAACAACAACAGACAAATATCTATTAATGATGACCTATACGATGGGCTAAACAATATGACGAACACTATTAATAATTTGATTAAAGAACATGATAGGACATTTGAACTTATTCAATCTAGCAATAATCTTTTAAAAATTATCCTCAATCTAGACATCTTGAATCAAGAAATAATTAAGATTCAGAATTCTATTACACTTTCAAAGCTAGGAGTAGTTAACAATAGAATGCTTAGACCTAAAGAAACAGAGCTCATTAATCAGATCCTCAATGATCAGGGCATACCAAATGACCTCTTAAACCAAGCACTCGGTTTCGCAAGCGTCGTCGTAGGAACTGATGGCGAAACAATACTGTACATCATTAGCATTCCAAACCTTAGCAACCCATCATATCAACACCTCAAAATTGTACCAATAATAACGGATTCGCTACGCATAAAACTGGATGGTTCCGAATACTTTCATGGCAACGGTAAACTTTATCTGAAAACTGATGTTTGTCCTAGACTAGGCAATTGGAGCCTCTGCAGCCTCAGCAGTTTGAAAGACGTTACATCAGACAACTGCTTATCGAACATACTCATCGGTCAAGACGGTAGCTGTATTTACGAAACCATTGAACACTTCCAATCGGTAATCGAAATGAGCCCTACGATTATTCTTTTAAACGATGTGAACGATACTCTTTACAATAACTGTGGAATTTCTGACAGACAACTAGTAGGTTCGTTCCTAATAACGTACCAAAATTGCACCATTTCGATACATAACACGTCATTCACAAATCAAATCATGGAAACAGTCGAACATCCCGTTTTCTCACTATCAACTGGCTTGAATGTCACCAAACAACACATCATACAGCGAACCGACATTCATTCATTGAAGAGATTACACCACAGAAACCTGGAACATCTGGAGAATTTGAAGCTTGTAACAGTCACCCACCGCTGGACAATAGTTGGAGGATTCTCATTTACAACCGCTATGATTTTGTTTTTTTGCCATTTACACTCTTTTAAGGCTTAGACCCCGATCTGCTACAGTCCAAATCAACCACGAAGTCAACACCGTTAAACCAGAGGAGTCCATCCAGGGGCATCCCGCCAATCCAGTTTATCAACCACCCTCGCTAAGGGCGTAACCGTCGAACCAGGAGGTTCGACATTCAGAGGGGGAGCAGTTAGCACCAAACCACGGTCGTCCACCATAAAGGAAACGCGACCCGGACAGCACACCGGTCAGTGCACCGAGTCGCGAACGTTGAGTGCTTAGGTTAGCAGAAACAGTGCGTAGGTCCAAAGGGTAGTTACTAAGTAGAACCGATCGTGTGATCGATATTAATTTTCTGTGGAAATAAAATTAGTCTTGACTCAACTGTCGTGATGTGCAGTCTTTTTTAAAAACCCGAAACCCTCGGAAAGAAAATTGCTTGCATACTTTGTTTTTCGAAATTTTTCAAGAGTAACTTTTGAAGAGGGCCTAATTTTTTTTTCATTGATTTTTTTTAAATCGATATTACTCAAAAATGACAAGAGCTACAAAAAAGTGTTGTATGGCGGAGTATCGTGAAATTCTTTGAAGTTTTGAAGAAAAATATCAAAAAATTATAAAACTACTTTCTAAACTGAAAAAAAATGTTTTAAAAATTAAATTCAATATTGCAAAAAAAAAACCCTATGTTTTTAAATCGATGATTTTTTTTCTGGAGAAAGGTATTTCAATTACCTACCAACATTTTCTCCGAACAATGTTGCTGTGTGTAGGCCGGGGCCCGTGGCGTAGTTGGTCACACGTTCGCTTCATATGCGGATGGTCATGGGTTTGATTCCCAGCCCCGGCACTTGCAATTTTTCGTCGTCCCCCGAGAGCAACTGACACTGACCCTCTTCTGAGCCCCATGGCTCAAACGAACCCTGATACCTGGACATCGGCGAACTGCTACTCATAATGGACCCCCAATCGAACTGGAAAGGAACAACGGCCATCCATCATCATCATCCTTGTGCTCATCATTCTACTAGGTATAAAGTAGAAAAAGTGAAAGCAGCAGAAAGGCAACCAGTTCGATAAAGTAGAATAGAATCTAGGCGCTGTACAAAAATGTAAGTGCAGCTGCCAATTGAGATTGCTCATGTAGTGCCCCAGTGGACAATAGAGCTGTAACTTAGGTTAAGTGATTAAGAGTAAAAAATGTTGCTGTGACATATTTAAGGAAAAAAAGTTTTTCTAACAAAAACTTTTTTCATGTCTCCATTGAAAGAATATTTTTCAGCGTGTTTCGTGCCAACATGACCATATATAGGCTCAGTAGCCTTTCATCAGCCGATGAAACTTTATGGATGTATAGAAATTCGTCTATGAAGCAATTTGCACAATATATTTTTTATCTGGACCAACATTTGAAAAGGTCATATATTTGTTTAGTGTGTGGGCATGGAATAAATGAAAATACTAAGCAGAAGATGATAGATTTTTATGATAGCGATGACATAAGTAAAGCTACACACATGGCTACACACTAAAAAAATCTCATTTTTAATAGTGACACAATTGATCGAACTGCCTGAAAAAGGCTTGACATAAACATAAATGTGCCACATTTTTACACTTTTTGTGACATACGTATTAAGTTTATATTGTTTGAGTTCTTCCAGCCATAATTTTAAAACACAGAACTGATAATTTAGTTCTCTATGCTGTAAATTTACGCGATATATTACTGAAATATAATGATTACTGATGTTGAACTGTCAAACAGCACCTTACAAAATCAGATGAAGACTGCAGTCGATTGGAAATTTGTTCATTACGAAGGTGAAACAGCATGAAAACCGCTCATAAATTTAACACCGAGTTGAGCCACAAACCTGGAAATGACAATCCGTTGCCATCAGCCAATGCAGTGGTAAACGAAAACAGCCACGCTCAGTCAATCAGAAGGCGGCTTTGTCTGCTTGGCTGCGATGACGGCTGTCTCAGTACATAAATACATACACGCCGGCAGTGACGACACGACAGCTGAATTGGCAAGTTCGTTTATGGTAGAAGTTGTTCCTCTTTGACTGGCATCTCTTAAACGTGGTGAGTCAGCCGAGAGAGCAAGATCGAAAACTGACACTCTGAGGATCGAAGTTCGATTCCCGAATGGAACTTTTTGTATTTTTTTTGTTTCAATATTCGGTGCTATAAATAGCACAGTTCTCAATCATGCATACAAGCAGCCGACGCGCTGAGTTTTTGCGGTAAAATTACATGAGTCAACCTTTTCCGTTTCCTGTAAAACTAAGATCGCACACAATTTTGCGTCAAATGTGTTGCTTTTATATGTCGGACTTATATGACACAAAATTACAAGATTTTTTCGAAGTGTGTGGTTTATGAATGCTCCCTTAGGAGATTTGCCTTTCTATAATTTATAAGCTGTTCTTTCTAGTTATATCCTTGTAGACCTTATAGACGACCAACCTTTTAACCACATTTTTCTTCTTTTTAAGAATGTGTTGTTTTTTTAAGGTACACACTTACAGAGATTAATGACCAAACTGTCTATTCCTCCTTAAGAGATTTTCCCTTCTTCTAGCAATAGGCTATTTCTTCGAGGCCCATTTTTCGATCGGTCTTATTTTGGTCTAGCCTAATGATCAGTGATACTTTGGCCAAATGTCTTTTCGGCCAAATGAGCCAGTATTGACAGCCAGTATTTAACGGGCCCTTGCTGACAGCTATATCTCATACAAGATCAGCTTTAATACACTATTGTTCGTTTTTTTTTTGTTTTAAGGTTACTTTTTCGATAGGAATCTTCTGATATTGAAGCTGTCAGTAATGTTTTTGAATTATTCCTTCTTTCAACAATGGCTGCTCTTTCTAGCTGTAGTGATAATGCTGTCGGCATCATATCTGCTATTCATTGTATTTTTGACTGAAGATTTCTTTTCCAGAAGTTTAAAATATCAGTATGTTTTATTTCTCAAAAGAAGACCATTTTGAACCAAAATTTATCAATTAGCATGCATCAACCTAAAAATGTTAGGATTTATTTCCATAACAATTTTCTGGGAAATTTTCCCTTCCGCAGTATTCCTGAAAATGGGATTTCTGAAAATTGGTTGCCAAAAAATGCGTCATTCCGCAAAATGTTTTCCGGGTAATGGCATAGAATCAGAAGAATCATGTATTTTATCGCCAGTCATGCTCTGTGTTAAACCATATTTTGCTAACGTTCACTTTATTTCATAATTTTATTGAAAGAGCGAAAAAGTGAAGAAGTGCTTCAAGAGAAATCCCTTTACCAATATCCTTTACGAAATTGGTACGAAAAATATTATATATATAACCTATTCAAAATATGCTTTCGGGGTAATAGCGTTCGGGGTGCTGGCCTATTCGGGGTAGTGGCTTTCGGAGTAATGGCCTATTCGGGATAATGGCTTGCGGGGTAATGACATATTCGGGGTAACGGCTTTCGGGATAATGGCCTATTCGGGGCAATGGCTTTCGGGGTAGTGGCGTTCGGGGTAATGGCGTTCGGGGTAATGGGGTAGAACCTGAAATTCACTTCCCTTGTCTATTGAATGCAATTAGATTTATCAAAATCTGGTCCACTTTTTGAAGCACCGTTCATAAAATTATCGTTATTCCAATTTCATCGACAAGATTTTGCTCTATGAATATGTTTTGAAAATTTCAAACATTTTTGAAGAATACTCAGCAGTCTGTACTTGAGCAGAAAGTGGAAAATCATGATTAACCAATTGAGGTGGTTAGATGCAGAGGGATATAAGTGACACAACACACATTTCCATTAAACGAGGCTCTATCTATGTTTTCCATCAATTTTGCATCTCATTCAAAATGTCAAGAGTTAATGTTTAACTAAATTTTCTCTGATTTTTTTTTACGATTTTTCAATTCAACGTAAACATAATCTTAAAAAAGTTCTGTAACATTAAATTCGATGAAAGGGTCACTTACACCCCTTTGCTTTATGAAAAAAAAATACAAATAGTTTAAAAAACTCATAATTTCAGTATGGGTTCCATTAATCCAACAAAACAACATGTTCCTTAGAACCTTGAGAACATTTTGGACAGTTTGTTGGATACTGGCTTTGATGAAGTGTGATTCACTATAAAGAAGTTTGAAAGATGATAGCTCTCCGGGCGATGGCGAAATTTTCTATTTTTTCGTCAAACAAACTTCCTGAAAGTTGCTCATCCAGTTACATACTTTCCAAAAAATGGTAAAGTTGTCCCAAATTTGAAATCCAACTGGAGGCAATGAAATATCGTTAATTGATAAATGACACAATAAAATAGACCTGCATTCGAAGTGCACGTTTTTTATTCTAATTTGTCAAATTTACTGAAGCTGCTACCGATTTTTTTCCTTTTTCGTACACTGAGGTTATGGAAAGGTTATAGGTTCACTCAAAAATCGACTTTTTGATAGAAGACCTGAGGGTTGAACTACATATCGCAAGTAACAATGATAGCTCAATAACAGCTTATTCAGCTAAAAATCTTAAAATCAAACTTAAGAGCAGTTTATTCACCCATTTGCAAAATGGTCATTGGCAGAGCATGCTCGCAGTTAATAACTGTGTAAGTGCTAATAGAACAATAAGCTGAGAAAAAAGCTTTGTCCCAGTGTGGACGTCATGCCGAGAATAAGAAAAATATCCAGAGATTTCTGAGAAATATCTCCAGATATTCAGGAGTGATTTCTGGAAGATTGAACACATAATGTGGATAGATTTTCGAAGAAATCTATGCAACAATCCTCTGGAATCTCTGCTTTTTTTTTCAGAATTATTCCCGAATTCTCAGATGAATCTGTCGAGGAAATACAGAAAAAAAAACTCAGGAGTCATGAACGAAGAAATCTCTGGATAGATTATGAAGGAACCTATGGATAAATTTCCAAAAATAAATCTGACAGGATTTCCCGGGTTTCGGGTCATTTGGCCGAACGCCATTTGGCCGAATGACATTTGCCCGAATGCCATTTGGCCGTCTCCAGTTAGCCTAGTGGTAAAGGCTATGGATCGCCAATCCGGAGACAGCGGTTGGGAAAATTTTCTCGACTCCCTGGGCATAGTGTATCATTGTCGGTCAAATGGCTGGACACCGACATCCCGTAAGAAACTTCTAATAAATTTTCGATAGAATACGAAACTGTGCTTACTCGACAATGATACACTATGCCCAGGGAGTCGAGAAAATTTTCCCAACCGGAACGGGAATCGAACCCGCTGTCTCTAGATTGGCGATCCATAGCCTTCACCACTAGGCTAACTGGAGACGGCCTAATGGTATTCGGGCAAATGGCGTTCGGCCAAATGACACGAAATCGTGAAATCCTGTTCAGATTTATTTTTGAAAATTTATCCATAGGTTCCTTCATAATCTTGTCCAGAGATTTCTTCGTTTATGACTTCTGTTTTTTTTCTGTATTTCCTCGACAGACAGACAGACAGGTCCAATGGACCCCAGGTATCCCTTTTAGGGTTAACTGAGAGCTTACTGAGGGTTAACTCTGCCAATGACCATTTTGCAAGTGCGTGTTGCGATCGAAGAAAACCCGTTTCTTGAGAGATTTAGGTAATTGATTTCCCATGCATTAATATAAGCCAAGAAATTTCTTCGGAACTGCAATTAGCCCTGAACTTGTGGACGATTTTATGAAATAGATTTTCCGTTGATTGCAATCAAAAGAAAATTCTTAAAATTATATTTCGTGGGTACCGAAGAGACGTGTTCATCAATCCCTGATATTTTTTTTTTCTTTCGAAAAGCGTATGTCCTTCAAAAAGACAACTGTATTGAAACTGTAGCAACGGTTTCGTATTTCTGAACCAAAATTTCCTACTTCCACTCATCACCACCTGCAGGCAAACCGATTATGAGCAAATTTTTGACGATCCAATCATATTTAACAAGTTCGAACAAAAAAAATAAATCAACGACCACACTTAGAACTGCGCCAAACTGGCCAGGCCATAAAACCGTGCGGGTCAGTGCATTCAGTCACGATTTTCCAGTGCGCTACGTGGTCCAATCTGCGAAGAGCGTGGAAAATAAATATTCATCGATGTTTTATAACTCCCAAGTTGTGGCCATTCTGCGCTCGCTGCAACAACCTCTGCTCTCCGCGGCTGGTGCATCATCGACATCGACATGGAACGTCGTCGTCGATTGACCGGTTTTTCTGGTTGAAACAATTCGAAACACGAAAGTTTAAAACGTGGCGGCTCGTCCGGCCGTGCAGTGCTGCTACCCCGGTTCCGAAGACCTCTCCTTGACCGCGCGGAGTCAATTTTTCATCCGTAATGGGCCGTGTGGCATATTGTTGGTTGCTGTTCTCAATGCTGGTGGCGAGGCGGTTCATCTCCGATCTCCCCGAATGCACCAGGCAGTTCATTATTGTCTGGGATTTCTTCGTTCTACTTTGCCTTTCACACGGGCACGACTCAAAAAGCAAACATTACTGTTCCGTCGAAGAAGCGCACAAATTATTCCAACTTTACGAGCTCCAAATTGACCACGAAACAAGATGATTGACAAAGATAGGCATCGAATTTTTCGGGAAATTTGATATCATCATCCCGCGGATGGCCGGAGAAGAGCTAGGCCGCGGCGTGACAACCCACAGGAATAGCGTTGTCACTTGAAACCATGTGGGAGGTCTTCACTGCGATGGGTGCTTTGGACCTACTGAATTGTGACATCTTAACGACCAGCAGATCGGTGATCAGATGAATTTAAATTTCCTAGCAACGCAATGACTAGGATGGAGGAGCAAAAGATCTAGCCATTCGATGGGGGTTGGCTTATGTTACAACAACAGCAGCGTTGACAAGCAGGTTTGATTTTAGTTTTTGATAGGCAGAACCATATAATATTCATGGAGAATAGGAAAATAACTCTGATTTAAAATGTTATATTGTCATGGCCTTAAGAACAGGACAGAGTGCTGGTGTGATACTGTGACATACATTAGTGTGATCATGAGAAATGCCGCATTTTCATACTTGTTGAGAAATTAAAAGTACTCTACGTGTGTAAAGAATTAGCATTAAGGCGAAACTGGAAGCATTTTCTAATTTTTTTGGTTTTTGATTTTTCAATAAATAACGAAGCAATATTTCCAAAATCGGTTTTCGTGCACATGTAGAGCATGGATCAAGGTATCTTCTGATTTTTTTTTTGTGGTGGAAAAAGTTTTTCATTTTTGCAGAAACCATTCTTTTGTGAAATTTTATTCAAAAATGGTTTCTGCAAAAACGAAAAACATTTCCCACCACGAAAAAAAATCAGGAGATACCTTGATACATACTCTACATGTGCACGAAAACCGATTTTGAAAATATTGCATCGTTATTTTATAGAAAATCAAAAACCAAAAAATGAGGAAATGGATCCAGTTTCGCCTTAAGTTAAAATTCACAAATAAAAAAAAATAAATAAAAAAATACTCTACGTGAGCCAACGTGCGCGCGGCCTTCCACGAAGCCGACGACCCCTTCCTGGTTCTCTGCGGAATATAATTTTAGCTTGTCGTTCCTCCGGCATACGAGCTATGTGTCCAGCCCATCGCAGCCTGCCGTGTTGTATTCACTTCACTATATCCATCTCTTTATATACCTGGTACAATTCGTAATTCATGCGACGTCGCCAGATGCCGTCCTCCAGTTTACCGCCGAGGTTTGTTCGCAGCATTTTACGTTCGAAGGCTCCAAAGGCTCTCCGATCAACTTCTTTCAACGTCCACGTTTCATGACCGTATAAAGCGACCGGAAAAATCAGAGACTTGTACAACGCGAGTTTGGTCTTCGTTTGCAGCCTGCGGGACCTCAGCTGGTTTCGCAGACCGAAAAAGGCCCGATTTGCAGCCGCAATCCGTCTTTTCACCTCGCGGGTAACATCATTATCGCACGTCACTAGAGTAGCAAGATAAACAAATTCATCCACAACTTCAAACTTTTCCCCACCTAGCACCACTTCATCACCACCTAGGATAGGATGTGACAACAGAAATTCGCCTGCCTTGTTATTTTTTCGTTTGATTTTGTCGAAGAGGGAAATCCAGTGCTGCCACTTAACATTAATCCAAATTTTTCACACAATTTAAACTAAACGCACCTCGACTGACATTTATCACTTACGTTGTTCTTTTTTATCTTCTCGTTTCAGGTGAGTGTTAATTACATTATTCCCATCTATCCAAGTCCTCTCCATGCAAAAGCATCCCCACAGGAAAACATACCATTACAAAACACCATACACTACAGCTCCCATTGCAGCAGTCAGCGCAGGACTAAGAAACAGCTTGTTTGGCGTGCCAACTCTGCCAACTGTTCAGCAAGTCCCAGGCTCAGCCATCAGGTTAGCGCTCGAGTGTGGTTAAGCCTTCGGCATGCCTCACCGGCGAATTAAACACGTAATCCCGTTTAAAACTGTCGACGAGACATTCAGTCACTCAGTCGTCGTCGTCGTCGTCGTCGTCTTCGTCGCCATCGCCGCCACCGTAGTCGGAGGAAGGCAATGGCAGATAAGTGTGCGAAACTTGAAATAAGCTCCCATTAACCTAACGACTACATTATTACCTGGCTATGAACAACAACACTACGCGGCTGGTGGAAAGGATCGTCTCCACCTTCATCGTCGCGTCTTGGTGGCTCGTCTTGGTTCCGTTGCGTTGCGTTGGTTGATGGAAACGCAAGGTGGGAGAAATCAGTGAGACGAAATGAAATAATGCGATGAAATCTGGTGCTATTCTTTGCACCTTTTTTTTTTGTTTTCCATCCATAACATACCAAACGCCATCAAGTGGTAATGCTCGAGCCTGATTGCCACCTGATGATGCCAGATGTGACGAGGGAGGGGAGACCGAGTGGAACACGTTTATAATATTATGCGATTAAGCTCACGCTTTTGAGAAGAATGACGAGCTAGGCAAATGGGACGGATTTGAGCCATGCGCGACATTCCGAGAATGCTTTCTGTCTAATCAGGATCATATAATCTGAAAATAAGTGTTGGTGGCTGCTGTTGACATTACGTCATCTACTAGCTTCTCCTCTCTGACATAATGCTGCCACTTCTTGTATCTATGCTTAGTTTTCTATGAACAGATATACAGCTGTTAATAAAGACTTCGCCAACTGATCACATTTGAGAGGATTGGAAACAGAGGGGGTTGACCAAACATCGTATGTGATTCTACGAGTGGACATAAAGAAAAAATCATTTTTTTATCAAAAAACTGAAATTTTTAATTTTTTTAAAGTTTTTTTTCAAGAAAAATACATTAAATTAAATATATTTCTTAAATTTATATATTACGAATATTTTCGTATTACAAGTTATCAACATAGATTACCATGGCTTTCTAAATATTTTTCATCCCATGATTGTCCCACTTTTCAGATGACTTTTATGCTTTAGATATTATGAAAACTATCAACGAATGTATTTCTTTTTTTGATAATTTAGCCGAAATTACCTGCAAAGTTTTTTACTTGAATGTTTCTACAGATATGTATGTATGTTATGTACGAGAGCGAATGAGGCACGTTACAAACAGGCGCGGAACAGGCAGAACTCAGTCTTCCGGATGAAGAAGCGCCAGCAGGAAGAACGAAATCGCGAAGCGATGGAAGAGCTGTACCGCGCTAAGGACACACGAAAGTTCTACGAGAAGCTGAACCGCTCGCGCAGAGGCTTCGTGCCACAAGCCGACATGTGCCGAGATAATGACGGGAATATTCTCACGAGCGAGCGTGAGGTGGTCGACAGGTGGCGGCAGCATTACGATGAGCACCTCAATGGCGACGTTGCAAGTACCGAAGGTGGCGTGGTAACAGATTTAGGAGTATCTGCACAGGACGAAAGACTTCCGGCCCTTGACCTCCAAGAGATTGAGGAGGAGGTTGGCCGGTTAAAAAACCACAAAGCCGCTAGAGCAGATCAACTACCAGGCGAGCTTCTAAAATACGGTGGAGAAGCACTGGTGAGAGCACTACACTGGGTCATTACCAAGATTTGGGAGGAGGAAGTATTACCGGAGGAATGGATGGAAGGTATCGTGTGTCCCATCTACAAAAAGGGCGACAAGTTGGATTGCGGGAACTATCGCGATCACACTACTGAGCGCTGCCTACAAGGTACTCTCCCAAATTTTATGCCGCCGTCTATCACCGATTGCAAGAGAGTTCGTGGGGCAATATCAGACTGGATTCATGGGTGAACGCGCTACAACGGATCAGATGTTCGCCATCCGCCAGGTGTTGCAGAAATGCCGCGAATACAACGTGCCCACACATAAATCACTTGTTCATCGATTTCAAATCGGCGTATGATACAATCGATCGAGAACAGCTATGGCACATTATGCACGAATACGGATTCCCGGATAAACTGATACGATTGATCAAGGCGACGATGGATCGAGTGATGTGCGTAGTTCAAGTATCAGGGACACTCTCGAGTCCCTTCGAATTTCGCAGAGGGTTACGGCAAGGTGATGGTCTTTCGTGCTTGCTGTTCAACATTGCGTTAGAGGGTGTAATCAGGAGAGCGGGGATTAACACGAGTGGTTCGATTTTCACAAAGTCCGTTCAGCTGCTTGGTTTCGCTGATGATATTGATATTATTGCTCGTAAATTTGAGACGATGGCGGAAACGTACATCCGACTAAAGAGTGAAGCCAGGCGAATCGGATTAGTCATTAATGTGTCGAAGACAAAGTACATGATGGCAAAGGGCTCCAGGGAGGAATCACCGCGCCCGCCACCCCGCCACCCCGACGGTGATGAAATCGGGGCGGTTGAAGAAATCGTGTACTTGGGCTCACTGGTGACCGCCGACAACGACACCAGCAGAGAAATTCAGAGGCGCATTGTGGCAGGAAATCGCGCTTACTTTGGACTCCGCAGAACCCTACGTGCAGAGTACCAACGCGCCCTTGGAGTTTTCGAACGGAAGGTGTTGCGTACCATCTACGGCGGAGTGCAGATGGAAGACGGGACCTGGAGAAGGCGAATGAACCACGGCTGCATCAGCTGCTTAGAGAACCAACCATCGTCCATACCGCGAAAATCGGGAGGCTACGGTGGGCGGGTCACGTCATCAGGATGTCGGATAGCAACCCGACTAAAATGGTTCTCGAGAGTCATCCGACCGGTACAAGAAGACGTGGAGCGCAGCGAGCTAGGTGGGTCGACCAAGTAGAGGACGATCTGCGGAGAGTGCGAAACTGGAGACAAACTGCCATGGACCGATTGGAATGGAGGCGGCTACTATGTACAGCAGAGGCCACCCCGAAGGGCCCATATAGCCGAGGCGGTAAACGCACGGGTATTCAGCATGACCATGCTGAGGGTGACGGGTTCGATTCCCGGTCGGTCCAGGATCTTTTCGTAAAGGAAATTTCCTTGACTTCCTTGGGCATAGAGTATCTTCGTGCCTGCCACACGATATACGCATGCAAAATGGTCATTGGCACAGGAAGCTCTCAGTTAATAACTGTGGAAGTGCTCATAGAACACTAAGCTGAGAAGCAGGCTTTGTCCCAGTGAGGACGTTACGCCAAGAAGAGGAGAGGAGGCCACCCCGGCCTTAGCCTGATTGGTAAGGTAAGTAAGGGTTTTGTTTAGAAGTTTTTACTAGACAGTTCGAAACTCTGATGTTTTTTTCAAAAAAAAAAATGCTATGTTAACTTCAAAATTGGTATGCAACGCTATGATTTTATACTTTAGGTAGCCGTCCCCAACTTGAAACAAGTGATTTATTAAAAATCATATAACAGAGAACTGTCATAAAAAAGAATCACATCAATACGACATAATTTGTATCGTTGATAAATCTTGTTTTCTTGAGTCAATATTGTCCACGTGGACATTTGACAGACCCCCCCCCTCTAATTTGTCCACGTGGTATATGGACGGCCCCTTCCGTGTAAAATGTTGCTACGAAATTCCGTTCAAAAAACATTGATGATTTTCTAGAAAAAGGCACTTTACACTGTTTTATTTTTCTTGGTTTACAAAAATATCACCTCTCCATTTTTATGATATGTTTTCTAACATTATTTCTTCTTTTATTTATTTATTTATTCTATCTCTAGATTGTACAATTTGAAAGCTAGATGTACAACTTTTTCGAGGAATGTATGTAGTTACTCTTGGAAATAAAAAAGTTTAGTTTCCAACTTTTTTGAAAATATGGACCACTCCAATTTTCATGTACATTGGAATAAGGGCCTTATTATCAGGAACAACTTTGCTATATTTGTCTCAAAACACATTTGAAGGTGCTGCTTGCATGTTTTCTTGTAAATCAGGTTCTTGGACCACTGCATCATGTTTTCGTGACGATGATTTTAATTGCATTTTTTTCCAAGTTAGGGGATCCTGGGGTAATACGCACCCCCGGGGCAAAACGCCCTCACTTTATTTCGTTATATAAAGAAGTTTGCGTCCTATGCAAGCAAACTAGACGTTAAGTCAAACCGGTCAAGCCCAGGAATTACAAGAACATTCAAATGAAAATTGTGTAAAACGATGATTTTCCACTTTTGGAAATCAGGCCAAACATTTCAATAGGTCCTATCTGCATTTGAGAGGCTCTCTTTGTTCACTTTCTCTTTCAATTATTGCAATGTAATGGTACACTTTTCAACTATTTTTTCAGTACAGATCAAAAGACGATTGTTTTGACCATCGTTCAATGCAAGGAGATAATCATAATACAAATTAACAGCTGAGATATTAACGAAAGAGAGGGAAACCAAAGAGAGACTCTCTTCTGCAGATAGGACCTTTAGACATGTTTGGCCTGAAATATTGTCTACTGCGCTTCAACATGGAATTTAAGGACAAACGTCTTGAAATCCCGCTTCAGCAGTGCATCAGAACTTCAGACGCACAAATCTCAAAAAGCAAGATTCAAACAACAGTCCATTTTATTATTCTGTTCTTGCTCACTTGTAATAAGCTTAAAATAAGAAGCTCAGGTGCGCTGGTTTTGTTTACGAAGAGATTTGTGCTCTCGAAATCGTGAGTAGGTACCAAAGTCGGCCATTGTGGCGGCCATTTTGGGATTCTAACAAGTCTGTCCTTAAGCGATTGCGCGCTGATTATATGGAATCAACCAATTAATTACCATCCGTCTTCTATACTTTCCATTGCTGCCGTAAACAGATGGATGGAGCCGCATGGTAGTTCAGTAAAATTCAAAGCGAGAAATGCCAGAGGTCGTTTTGCCCTACCTCAAGGTGCGTTTTGCCCCAACAGTTTTTCAGCACCTAACACGTAACACTTGAAACGTTGCGTACTTTTTCAAATTGTTTATTTGATTCAGTAAATTTGATAACACGCGGGCCAGTAGTTGGCGGCTCTTAATCAAAAATGTAAACTATCTTTCAAAACGAAAGACAATCATAAAATCATCTTAATATTTTTGTTTTGACCACGTTTGCTTAGGGGTGCATATTACCCCACCTTCCCCTATATGTCTGTTTGTTTGTGAGGACAGTTTCCGGGAAATGTACCAATACAGGAAATAAGTTTGCGGAAAACAGTTTTCCAGGAAATGTTTAAAAATCGGCAAAGAACGATCGTGTAACATATTAAAAAGATCCTAGATCGAATCGAAAATCGAATCAGACACCATGAGAATAGCAGAATAGAATAGCACTCTATTCCTACTGGAAATGGTCGTGTCTAAAATTTAACGTCTTCAGTAGCAGTCAAGAAGAACGTAACCGTTCGTAAATTCTCCTCCCTCTGGGAAATGACGACTCCAAAGGGCGGCGGAAAGCTCCAGAATAAGTAAAAATAACGAGCGAAAAATTACGCTAATTGCAGCTGACAATTCGTTGAAATTTTACGGCACTAAAGGCCAGGATGGGAAAAAGTAAAGCTCATTAGCGATAAGAACGGTGCTTCACGGGGCGCTCGGTCCCTGATGACAACCTCTCTTGGCCGGTCGCCGTTGCGGGCGGAGGGCTTTAATTCGATTAATTATTGGTTAATTTCGTTTTGATAACGTTTTAGAAATTTTAGCTGAAGCGCGCGCGACTGGTTGTGCGGGACGATTTCAGTTCGCATCAAGAACAGAAAATGTTAAGCCGGAAGGGACAGTTCGGAACAGTTGGCAACTGAGAGCAGGCTCTGAATCAATAAATTTTCATTAACGGTTACCAACATCGCAGAATGGACCCTCTGCTCGCTACGATTGAGATTTACTGCACCAATTTTTGGACGATCGAGCAAATTAATGAACAAATTCTTTCATCACCGAGAAGATATGAACTTCGGACAACCAGTTGATCAAACCGCGTTTGGCTACCCATCTGCCTGTTTGGGTAAAAGCCAGTGCCCTGAGTCTCATGGGTCTGCCGGTGTGTTCTCGGAAAGCACTCCACAATCCACAATGGGAAGAACAGAAATAAAATTAATGCTCCTGTCTTATCTGAAATCGATTGGTCGTATGTACATATCGGTCGGTAAACATATTGAAAGAGAGAGGTAGAATGGTTGGAGGTCGACCGACATGAGCTGCAAAAGGTTCCAGCCCTCCTGCCGAGACGAAGTCGGTTTGTTCTAAACTCCTGCGGCACGCTGCTGGCTGCCATCAAGAAGACCTGCAGCTGAGATAAAACAAGCACAAAACAGTAATTAAATTTGTTAATGAGGCGTGATGATGTCGATTCGGGTTTCCTCTTGTTCGGTGGCGTTGTTCAACCAGTGGAACCTATTGTTTTCATCGCCGGTTGTGTCAATCGGGGTTCTTCATTATGTGCTGCTATGTGCTCATGTTGGTCTTGATTGCTCCCCGCCCACGGGTTTTAATCGAGCATTTAATTGCTTCTTGAGAGGTGCAAATAGTGAGCAATTGTTGGGTGGAAAACTGGTTGTCTGGTAGTGGAACTACTGATGTCGTTACGACGGAAAGAATTTCCTGCCAACAATTTTGCAGATTCTATCCCGTATTTAATGGGATTTCCAAAGATTTGTTGGTCATCATGATCGATTATTTTCAATAGAGAAACTTTTGGAGCGGACCGGACGTATGTAGCTGTACAAATATAATAAAACTGAATCATGAATTCTTCGTCACAACACTCCGTTTGCAGCAGCAATCTTTGGATGCGTTGTACTTTGACCAGATTGTCCGGCATTCCAACATTCGCAACCTTCCGGATGTCAGGTTCATCGTAGAGTGCAATGAGCTTGACGTTACAGGAGCTATTTTTAATTTCTATTGATGTGTATTAAAACTTAAAGCTAGCTTTAAGGACCAGGACCTCTTTGAATCCCGTTGAATTGCCCTTCAAATCCTCCAAGAATGCCCCTGAAGTGCATGCACTAAAGACTCCCTGATATCGCCTCGTTAACCCTCGAGTCTTCAACAAGTCGCGTTTTCAACCACCCACAGCGACACCACGCTCACACGGTGTACAACAAGCTGTCGCGTCGTGTACTGAGTAAACACGCCATACTCATAGTACACGACGCGACCGCTCCCGGATCTACTTTAAGCTCTAAACAATAATCCCATTATATCATGCTCCTTGTACTACTAAAATATATAATCCTCGTTTATAACAGAAATCGTGTGAATAAAGTTCTGTCTTCACCAACTAACTCAACATTCACGGCCACGCTGTACATATTTCGAAATCGTGATACGAAACCCCAGTTCTACGGAAGTGTGGTGATCTCCTCAGTGTCTACCGCTGCCGTCTCCATCCGTTTGAAGACCGAATTTCAGTCCACGTATCTCCAGTTGGGAATTCAGAATCGGGAAAAAACTACTCTGTTTTACACGCAACATTCCCTCTTTAGTTCCTCTGGAGCCACCATTCCCTAAATTCCGATGAAATCCCCTTTGAAGTCTCTCTCTGAGGCTCCCCTAAAATCCCAGAAAGCCCTTTTAGCCCCATCTGAAACCCTTAACTCAACCCCCACCCAACGAAACGCACCTTATGCAGCGCTATAATGACGAATCCGCGGTCCTCAAATAAGGGGCCGTCCATATACCACGTGAACAAATTAGGGGGGAGGGGTCTGAGAAAAGTCCACGCTTGTCCACGGAGAGGGTGGGGGTCTGTCAAATGACCACGTGGACAATATTGACTAACGAAAAAAAAAAGATTTATCAACGATACAAATTATGTCGTATTGATGTGATTCTCCTTTATGAGTTCTCTGTTATATGATTTTTTTTAATAAATCACTTGTTTTAAGTTGGGGACGGCTACTCCAAGTTTAAAACCATAGCATTGCATACCAATTTTAAAGTTTACATAGATTTTTTTTTTTTTGAAAAAAAAATATCAGAGTATCGAATTTTCTCGTAAAAACTTCTAAACAAATTCCTGAAGTTTCAAAATGAAGCGTAGATCGTAACAGTCATTCCTATCAGAGTTTTTGTTATGTTTGGATTTCTGTGAAAATAAATAAATAAATAATAAATAAATTTTCGAAACTTCTTCAATGTTATGAAATACATACAGGGGATAGACAAAATGATCGGGACAGGCAAAATCTTCCCTTCTCAAAAAAATTTCAAACAGCTGTAACTTTTCGAAAAGTACATCAAATATTCTCAAATTTTCACTGCAAGTTGATCAACTAGTTGTGCATCAGTGAACAAAATTTGGAAAATATCGGACTATTCTGCTCGAAGTTATAAAGATTTCAGAAAAAGCTGTAATTATCCGATAGTCAACTTTAAGCTGTTATATCTCCGGATTCAATGAACCGAATGCAATGAAATTTTGACTATTTATGACTTATATAATGAGCTTTGAAAAACCGTTGACTTAACCTTCGCGTACCCAACGTCTATTTCAGATGATTTTCGAATCTTGAATCAGCTATGAAAAAGGTATTTCCCAACCGATTTTTTTGAAGTCGATTGCATTCGCTCCAGGTTTGTCCAAATTGTCCAGAACTACCATACGGAACCGGTTCACCCATCCGTTCCGGAGTTATTCCAGATTCCGTTGGGGTCATGGCCGGCCGGAAAATGACACATTATTGTATTTTATTCTGAATCTATAATTATTTTAGAAATTTGCACATATTATACGCCACGAATACAAAAACTATATAACTGCAAGGAACCATTGATTTGAAATGACACAATCAAGCAGTCTCATGAACCGGATATGTCCCGGGTGCCCCCAGGGATGTGGCCAATGTGGCCATTCTAGCAACATTGTCAGAATCATTCATGCAGCACCTCGAACTTCATGATTTGTCGAAACATGAAGGAAAATAGTCCTTCCATGCTCCTAAGACCCCTCTGGAACGGCCTGGCCATACCCGGAATGGCTCAAACTTCATGATTTGTTGAAACCTAAAGGAAAATAGACCTTATGGCCACTTGGGACCGGTCTGGCCATACCCGGAATGTTCCGGATGCCCTCAGGGAAGTGGTCATTTCTCAAACATAGTCAAAATCAGCCGTGTGACACCTCAAACTTCATGATATGTCGAAACATGAAGGATAATAGTCCATTTAGGTTCCCATGACTCCTTAGAGTGGTTCTGGCCACACCAGAAATGTTCCGAATGCCTCCAGGAAAGTGGTCAAATTGACTATTTCCACAACGTTGGTGAAATGAATCGTGCCGCACCTCAAACTTCATGATTTGTCCAAACATGGAGGGTCCTTCTAGGCTCCTATGGCCCCTCTGGAACGACCTGGCCATACCCAGAAGGTTCCGGGTGCCTCCAGGAATGTAACAAAAGTGGCAATTTCCACAACATTGTCAAAATCAACCACGCCACACCTCAAAGTTCATGATGTTTAAGCATAAAAAATAGTAATTCTAGGCCCTTATGGCCCCTTGGGATCGGTCTGGTCACACTCAAACTATTCCGGAAGGCCGCAGGGAAGTGGTCATTTCTGAAATATTGTCAAAATCAGCCGTACGACACCTCAAATTTTATGATATGTCGAAACATGAAGGAAAACAGTCCTTCTAGGTTCCCATGACGTCCTGGATACACCCGAAATGTTTCGGTTGTCCTCACTCCCTCAACTTTGGTCAAATCAATCATACTAAGCTCTAACTTCAAGATTTTCCGAAACGTGAAGGAAAATAGTATTTCCAGGCTCCCATGCTCCGCCATTTCAACAATGTTATCAAAAATCAACCATGAGATTTCTAATTTCATAATTCGATGAAGCGATGAAGTCATTCTGGAGAACTTCAAGCATTTGAAACTGAGCCCGAAATGTTCGAGATGCCATCTTTATAGTGCTGTAGTTTTTTTTTTCGAAAAATAAAATATAATAAAGAAGATTTAGAGCAATGAGTATTCGGGATCAATCTGGTTGCATAAAATATGCTTCGAAGAATTCACAAAAATGGTGATGATTACAATGTTGAGAGCATCAATCGTGAAATTGAGATATGAGATTTTTGAGACATGAATAGAATGTTGTATATGAACATGCATGGTCTGAACTTTGGTTATATTCAGGATGCCGGGTAAAATAACGTTAATTGTTAAACTTTTAAATTTGCATGTTTCAACCGTTTGCAACATTCATTTGTTTTCGCTAGCCCAGCATTCGCAACAAAATTTTTGCATAATTCCGCTTGTTCCATGTTCTCTACAAATTGCCTTGAGATATGAGGAGCATTTAGTATGAATTTTCACACCCTTGGATCAGTTAAAATCTTTTTTATTTCGATCGGATACGAATCTGAAATCAGGATGCAAAACCCTCTCTTGTAAACCCTTATAAAGTTGGCACAACATCAAATAAGCAGTATAAGAATGGGTTTTGCATGCAATGCTTGAACACTTATACCGCATTTAGTTCACCACTGGACTGCGCACTCAGTCTTCATAAGTGCGAAAACATAAATAAAAATGCGCGCTTGCATCAAATCAATTTGATGTCTTCGGCACAATATTTCTTCGATCTATGCTGAATAAGTGCTCTGAAGACACCGAGTTGATTTGTTGCAATCGTGTACTTTAATTTGTGTTTTCACATCTGTGAAATCCTGTGAAAACGAGTGCGATAGTCCAGTGGTGAACTAAATTCGCTATATAATAATTGGACAAATTATCGTTACTCGAACACATAAAAAAGTTTTTGTCAACGGAAGATAGTTATCATACATTTCCTCATAACTTTTCATATAAGCGGAAATTCTATCGATTACCTTGCTTGACAAATCGAAAGGTTCTTATCGTTGTTTTGCGTGTTCAAGGGCCAACTCCTTTGCAAGCCAGTCCAGAAATTTACGTTTTCTGGTTTTATTGTTGCGGTAGTAATTAGGGTTGGCTGCTGTGAACAGAGAATATGCATTCGATTCTGCGTTTACGTGCGACACCACCTTTCAACTTATTACAAACCAGAGCCGCATTCGGCTTTGGTGTCGATAATCTAAGCGTCAAATAGTCTAAGGTCTTCAGGATGTTTATTCTCATAGTATCATGCACTTTGAGATATCGCAAAATTGATTTCGACACATTGTGGTAAGGCACTGTCCATAAACTACGTAGACTCAATTTTGGCAATCTCAGATCCCCCCTCCCCATCGTAGACTTTCGTCCATACAAAATTTTCGAAATTTGTATGGACCGTAAACCTTGACCAGACCCCCCCACGTCTCCCCTCCGAGTCTATGGAGTTGATGGACAGGTCCTAATACCTAAGGTAATGTTATCCTCGACCATTTCCTCACGGGGCATACAAGACATTTCTAACAATCAAGGGATCAAGACTCACTATGTTCTTTTATGTTTTGACAAATCGTGAAGTTCGAGGTATCACACTACTGGATTCCACAACCTTCCGGGGGAAATCTGGGACATATCCGGTGTGACGAGGTTGTTTCCAAGGGACCTTGAGAACCTAGAATAGCTATTTTCCTTCATGTTTCGACAAATCATTAAGTTTGAGGTGTTGCACGGTTGTTTTGGTCAACGGTGTGGAAATGGGAATTTTGACCACTTTCCATGGGGCATCCGGAATATTTCGGGTCTGGCCAAAACCACTCTAAGGGGTAATGGGAACCTAAAGGGATTGTTATCCTTCATGTTTCGACAAATCATGAAGTTTGAGGTGTCACACGCTGATTTTGAATATGTTTGAGAAATGACCACTTCCCTGAGGGCATCCAGAACATTCCGGGTATGACCAGATCGGTCCCAAGTGGCCATAAGGGCCTAGAAGGACAATTTTCATTTATGTTTCAACAAATCATGAAGTTAGAGGTGTCGCACGGTTGACTTTGACAGCGTTGTGGAAATGACCACTTTTGTCACATCCCTGGGACACCCGGAACATTCCGGGTATGGCCAGGTCGTTACCGAGGGATCATAAGAGCTTAGAAGGACTATTTTCCTTCACGTTTTGACAAATCATGAAGTTTGAGATGCCGCACGATTGATTTGACCAACGTTGCGGAAATGGGCAATTTGGCCACTCTCCTGGGAACATCCGGAATATTTCGGGTGTGGCCAGAACCACTCTAAGGGGTCATGGGAGCCTTAAAGGACTATTATCCTTCATGTTTCGACAAATAATAAAGTTTGAGGTGTCACACGGCTGATTTTGACTATGTTTGAGAAATGACCACTTCCCTGAGGGCATCCGGAACATTCCGGGTATGGCCAGACCGGTCCCAAGTGGCCATAAGGTCTATTTTCCTTTAGGTTTCAACAAATCATGAAGTTTGAGGTGTCGCACGGTTAATTTTGATAATATTGTGGAAATGGCCACTTTTGTCACATCCCTGGGGGCACCCGGAACATTCCGGGTATGGCCAGGCCGTTCCAGAGGGGTCTTAGGAGCATGGAAGGACTATTTTCCTTCGTGTTTCGACAAATCATGAAGTTCGAGGTGCTGCATGAATGATTCTGACAATGTTGCTAGAATGGCCACTTTGGCCACATCCCTGGGGGCACCCGGGACATATCCGGTTCATGAGACTGCTTGATGGTGTCATTTCAAGTCAATGGTTCCTTGCAGTTATATAGTTTTTGTATTCCTGGCGTATAATCTGGAATAACTCCGGAACGGATGGGTGAACCGGTTCCGTATGGTAGTTCTGGACAATTTGGACAAACCTGGAGCGAATGCAATTGACTTCAAAAAAATCGGTTGGGAAATACCTTTTTCATAGCTGATTCAAGATTCGAAAATCATCCGAAATAGACGTTGGGTACGCGAAGGTTAACCTAAAATTCTTAACACGGAAGAAAATTATAACGAATAGATTATTTTTCTAATAAAATACCAAATTTTCTTAAATTTCAACATCGTTTCAAAATTCAAGATGCAAATTATAGTTCATTAAATTTCCCTCTGATTGTCTTGAATACAGATATGTTTTGAAAGAAAGTAACAACATAGGCAGCAATTCATTGAAAAAGAAATAGAGTGCATATTAAAAATAGACCAATTTACCAAATAATCATAAAATTAACGAAATCGCTATAACTTTTTCTCTTGTTAATAATTTCAAGTTGAGTCAAACGTTTTTCCGAGCTCATTATATAAGTCATAAATGGACAATATCTCATTGCATTCGGGTTATTGAATCGGGAGATATAACAGCTCAAAGTTGGCTATCGGATAATTCTACCTTTTTCTAAAATGTTTAT
Organism: Aedes albopictus; assembly: GCF_035046485.1. Classification (NCBI taxonomy): domain Eukaryota; kingdom Metazoa; phylum Arthropoda; class Insecta; order Diptera; family Culicidae; genus Aedes; species Aedes albopictus. The sequence goes on from NC_085138.1 coordinate 188,362,739, forward strand.
AACTTCGTGCAGAATAGCCCGATCTTTTCCAAATTTTGTTCACTGATACACAACTAGTTGATCAACTTACAGAGAAAATTTGAGAATATTTGATGCACTTTTCGAAAAGTTTCAGCTAATTGGACATTTATTGAAAAGTGAAAATTTTGCCTGTTCCGATCATTTTGTCTATCCCCTGTATCTGTAGAAACTTTCATGTTAAAAACTTTGCAGGTAATTTCTGCTAAATTATCAAATAAAGAAATACAATCTTTGATAGTTTTCATAATATCTAAAGCATAAAAGTCATCTGAAAAGTGGGACAATCATGGGATTAAAATATTTAGCAAGCCATGGTAACCTATGTTGATAACTTGTAATACGAAAATATTCGTAATATATAAATTAAAGAAATATATTTTATTTAATGTATTTTTCTTGGAAAAAAAAACTTTAAAAGATTTAAAAATCTCATTTTTTTTCTGAGGTTTCTGAGGTCATCAGGGGAGGAGGTAGGGGTCAGTGAAATGTCCACACTTGTCCACGCTTGTCCACGGGGGGGGATTTTTCTGTCCACGGAGTATATGGACGGCCCCTAACAATGGCGCACCTAAATGACTTCGAACTGGCTAATGGCGTTGCTCTCTTAGCTCAACGGCATCAGGTCTTACTATCAACGTCAGCAAGATAGTCACGATAGCTGGGCAAGCAGCATGTTGAACGCCTCCAATATCTTGGTAGCCAAATGGTGTCCGATGCCCGAGCAGAGGAGAATATCAAATTAATAACTACGAAATCACATAACCTGTTTTTATGTCTTGTTTTGTTATTATTTAATTATCAAGGCATAGCTTTTCCATAACAAATGTTGTTGGACAATCTCATTTAGTTATAATCAAGCTATTGATATACATTCACTCAATTATATTTCAATAACATGTTTTGTTGAAGTACAAGTTTTATTATTGTTGTACTATTATCAATTTATCAACAATAGCACAACAGTAACAAGTATTGAAATCAAAGCGAAAATTCGATAATAATGATCTGTCCTTTTGTTTTGTTTCCCTTTTGTATTCAGTTGGGAAGGAAATTTCAGAACGAATCCTCTGAAAATTCCTTAAATAATATTTGGGAAAACATTTCGGAATTCTGGAGGAACCCTTCGATACCCTGGAGAAGGCTTCAAAAGAACTCCTGGCACAATATTCATAGAAATTCCAAAGTAATACGTCTGAACAATTATTAGAATTCTTGTCAAAATCTTTTGAAAAACTCCAGGTGAACTCTTCGGGAAAAAAAAACTCCTGGTGAAATTCTCAAAGAAATTTTCAGAGAAATCTGAAGATGAAATTCGGGACAAATAATCACGGGGAATTCTGAAGAAATCCGTGAAGGTATTCTGTTCAAAATTCTGTAGGAATTTCTAGAGAAGTCTTTGAAAATCTGTGAATGATTTCGTGTAAGAACTCTCGGAGAAATTTCTGGAAGTAGTATTTTTCGATCATTGTCAGTATTGTTACTCATGTTATTTGTGGGTTCTTGAGACAAAGTGAATAATTTTATATAATAAGTATCATAATATACTTAATTACGATTTTGATATAATAACAATTTTGCTTTCGGCTTATTATCAATAACATATTAATATTAAAATTTGTTATTGAAATATTTTCCAAAAGCGTTGTTATTAAGTTGTTATTGAAACTAACAAAACAAGTTATTAAAATGGTTTTTCAAGAACATTTTTTTGTTATGATATTTGTTATTTTGCCGCTTATGACAGACAAGTTTATAACATAATCTGTTATGTTAATTACTTAAAAATAATCGATTTTATTATTCAGTTATTTTATCCAAATAACACAGGTCCTTATGCTGTTGTTATTCCCTTCTGCTCGGGTGGTGACATGAAGACCGACATAGGTGCACGGATCAAGAAGGCGAGAGCTGCCTTTGCGAGTAAGAAATGTATGGAAAAACAATCAGATTAGTCGACGCAACAAAATCCGAATTTTTTAACTCGAACGTGAAATCTGCGCTGTTGTTCGCCAGTGAAACTTGGTGTGTACCAGTGGAGAACACTCAATGGTTGCAGGTCTTCATATATAAATGCCTGCGGTATATAATTCGTGCAAGGTGGGCTTACAATTGGATCATCAACGTGGAGCGGAGCTTCATCGTCAATGTCATCAACAGCCGAGAGCGATCAAAATTTGGGAGTAAAAGTGGAGGTGGGTCGGCCACACTCTACACAGGGGCGGAAACGAAATTTGCAAGCAAGCGTTAGATTGGAACCCAGTAGGACATTGCAGCAGAGGCAGACCCAGTCGGCTCCAAAGGCACGTCGTCATCCTCCATTTGTATTTGCTCTACACAGGTAAAATTTTCGTGTAATTTTCCATTTAATTCGATGCACATATTTGGAGCATCTAAATAAATGCAAAATTAGGTTTGATTTTAAAATTACACGACTTGAAATTGGAGTCGTGTAAAATTAAATTCGTTTAAAATTAAATGATGCATTTGTTTCTAGCGCCGCTGTATTTTTACACGAATTTTTGTTTTCCTCCGGCCAAATAATTCCGCAATTGCCCGTTTTCATTTGAATTTATAAAAAATCATCGCTCTGCTATGGCACTGTTATTGTAGTATCTGTAGAGGCTGTCCAAACTGTTTGCCGTTTGTTTTGTCGTACTTAACGCAGCCGTACGAAAAAGGAGCATCGAAAGACACACGGGCGATTGGAGCTGGAGGTGCCGCTGAAGAAGATGTTTCTGTGTGATTCGACAAATTTGTATCAGAAATTATACTCTGATACCACATATTCCATTTATGTCCTTTAATGCACTCGCGTATTGAAGATAGTTCATTATTTAAGAAAAACCATGTAATAAACCGAACAAACTGTGTGTCTTCCAATGCTTTTCGTACGAACAACTTTTCCGGTCGCCAGCAAAACAAAACTGAAACAGTGACGCCATTTGTAAATCGAAAGATGCTGTATATTTACACGACGGTTTAAATTTGTAGTTTCGTTAACGGAAAATCGGGTGTCATTCAATTTCTTTTTACATTAAAAGCTGTGAATACATTGTGATGGAATATTGAGCAGATAAAAATGTAATATTGTGTGTTTTTCAATGCTCCAATTATGTGCATCAATTTAAACTCAATTTTGAATCATTTGCTTGTTTAAATTCGTTTAATTTCACAGCTCACATGATTTACATCTCGTTTAAATTTAATTATTTTTTTCTGTGTATGTATTCTGTATGGTATGATTTATTCATTTATACCAAAACATCAAAACAAAATTCATTAAAAATATGCGAATATCCACACCGCAAGAAACATCCCCTAGTGTTCGTACTTCCAAACAAAAGCTCAACCAGTGAAAAACGAACGCTGTTGGCACTTCATTTCACTTACCACAAGAGGTCTTTCAAAAAAAAAAATGGAAACCCAACATAAGGGCAGTACAGTTGCATAAACATTACATCGCGCTCTCAAGATCCCTTATACCCTGGGCGGGAAACGAATCACGCGAGATGCTGCAGTGCATGTTGTTGTTTACCCAGATCCGTAGAGGCGGTTCCCAGTCAACAGGTTAATTTGAATGTCGTTTATGAATATTTTATCGCGCTCAATTAATCTCACTTCCCGAAGAGCTGTGCTCTTGTGGTTGCAAGTGAATCGCGTTCAAGGTGGGCGTCTGGATGCAGACTTATTGCTCAGTTCCATACCTAGGTACCCGTTCAATTAGAATTCAAAGCGTGGTGGTGATGGGTTTGCACACCGACTGACTGGTGCAACGCAACGTCCGTCCCGGTCAACAGCATGAGCAGTCACCAGTATGACACGGCAATTAATCTGGGAATCGCTCAGCTGGAAGTGCTGGTGATAGACTTCGCCGCTGAAAAGGAGATGATGACTAGCGAAAATTAATCAGCACGGTTGATTGATTCTCCAACGCAATGTGGTCGGACTTCGCGCGTGCAATTCAATTAAACGAAGTGGCAAATCACCTACCGGTTGCGGCCGCTGCGATGGTCAACGAACAACGACTATCCTATGGTTCGCGGTTGCTGGGAATGCGTGTGTGAGAAATGGGCTTAATTGAAGAGCTTAAATCCTTATTAGCAACGGTCATTTAAAGCGTCCAGCGGGGAACCGGCCTTGATTGAATTAGACACAAAAACTGCCACTAAAGCGCAAATTTGTCTCGGTTGATTTAAGGGGTGTTCATTACAAAAACTGACCGCCGGGTGATGTTGAACTTGCACAACGTTGGATGCTTCAAATTATTTGTCTCGATTTTTTCGAGTAGCATCACCTTCGAAGCATTGGTGCCTCCTCTGGAAGATACATGGCGTTTAGAAGAAATATAGTTGGAAGTGTATGCCCAAAAGCACCTTCAGAATCGTCGGCGACGGCGGTACTGTCTGGCTACGTTTGCTGCGTACTTACACGCTGAACTCTGGAGCTCCATTTGTGGACAGGGCGCTGGAGCTAATCCTCAATCAATCTTGCTTCGTGGTTTGAACGTCGGACAATTTCCAAGACGTTAACCTCTGCTTTATTACCCCACTAATAATCTCACGCGCCACCACCAAAGAATAACCGAGGATAATCGGGAAATTAAATAATAATAATAAAAACAACGGAATCGTGGCATTTACTCCAGCCGCGGGCAAGCCTCAAGCCAGCGATACTTTAACTTTCTGAATCTGGTCAAGCCAATTCGGGTGGAAAAGCGTTAAAAGTCATCATCATTATGCTGAGATGTTTTGTTCTTCTCGCCTTTCGTTTTGATTGGCTTTCCAATGCAACTTGCTCGGGTACCTTTCGTACCTCTCACGTGAACACAGATTGAAGCTGGTCGATGTTTGCTTTAATCACTTTGAAATACAATTAATTATCATCATCAGCGAAGCGGCACGTTTTCGTTCTTAAATGGTAATCTTTACAACAAATTAGGTGCATTCGAATGGAAGGTGAGAAATGGAAGTAGGTGTAATTTATTTAGCATTACATCAAATTCAAGATAACAATATTTCTTCATAATACACGGTTCGTGGCTGCCGCTCTCCATCCTCGATCACGCCAAGTCACGCTTCACCTGGTCCGCCCATCGTGCTCTCAGCGCTCCACGTCTTTTTTGTACCAACCGAATCAGCCACGAATAACAATTTTGCAGGGTTGTTGTTCGGCATGCTTGTAACATTCCCTGCCCACCGTATCCTTCCGGCTTTGGCCACCTTCAGAATCCGGGGTTCGCCGTAAAGTGCAGCGAGCTCGTGGTTCATCCTCCTCCGCCACACAACATTCTCATGCACATCGCCGAAGATCGTCCTTATCACGCCTCGCTCGAAAATTCCGAGTGCTTGCAGGTCCTCCTCGAGCATGGTCCATGTCTTGTGTCCTTAGAGGACCACCGGTTTTATTAGCGTTTTGTTTGGTGCCTTTGGTGCGAGGGTGAATCTTTTTAGATCGCAGCTTGATGCGCCTTCGTAGTTCACGGCTAGCATTGTTATCAGCCGTCAGTAAGGATCTGAGGTAGACGAATTCCTCCACCACCTCGAAAGTATCACCGTCTATCGTCACTCGTCACACTACTACCTAGAGTCTAGACCAGTGTTTCCCAAACTTTTTGGAGGTATCGCCCCCTTGGAGCTTGAGAAAAACTTTTTCGCCCCCTGCCCTAAGTGAAATTTATTGTTTCCTGAAAATTTACTTAGTGGAAGCCTTTGAAAGCTCACTATTTAACACTACTGTGGAAAACCTGGTATTTAGTGTATCTAACTTAGTATCGCTCTGCTTCTCATTGAGTTTTTTTTTTTTTGCAAATGCATTGTTTGTTTGCATTGAAATGAAGTGCAACCATTCAGATTAAGCTTATGCCACCCATTTAGGGAGATTTTGGAACATTTATGTTTAGTAGTGCCCAATGAACAAAATAAGGTCAAGTGTTTTCTTGCTCCGCGTATTTTTGAATGCAACGCCGGAGAATAGGTGGAAAGTGTTAAGGTACACCGGGGCAAGTTGAAACGGCTGGGGCAAGATGAAACACAAAGTTTTGAAATAGATTTCGAAACAATTTGGAATTTTTTTCTTCGCTAAAAGATTGTTTGGATCAAAAACATTGTGTTATGGCGATCAAACTGTTTATCATCATTAGAAAACATCATGTTAATCCGCTGTTTCATCTTGCCCCACCCGTTTCAACTTGCCCCGGTGTACCTTATTTCATGCTATATTTTACGTATTCAGCAAGATTTTTGAAGAAATGTTTTAGTGTTAGATTTTCAAGATATATTTTGTGCTTTGTTACGTGTGGATAATCGTAGACTTCAACTGTGAAAAATCTGCTGCTGAAAAATGGTTTCCTGCTTGAGGCATTGCGGATGAATTTATTTTCCTTTTGTCATTTATAAACTGAGCTACAGGACACGAAATACGAGAAATGCGTTTCGGATGAAAACCAGTTATCAAAATTCAGCCACTGGACGTCCGTCCCTGAAGCAGACAAATCGTTCCTCAAACGCATTTAACGATGGACCTTTCAAATTTGGTGAGAATGTTTCATGCTTCTTCTTTAACTTGTTCTGTTTTTAATACACTCTATTGTTATATAACTACATATAGGTTGAAAATTCGCTATTTTCAACATCCTTTTATCTATTGGAAGCTGCTTCAGTTCTGGGCTCTTTCTAAGTTGATGGAGGGATTTATAAATGCTTGCAAGGACTTGGCCAGGTGTGTGGAGCTGAGTGTGTCTATGGCATTGTAGATAGTAGCGAAATCACCAATGTCAATGGATACATTCAACTTTGCAACTCCATCCAAGATTTGTGCAAGTAATCATGCTATGTTATGCTATGCATTGTTTGTTTGCATTTAAACGCCAGAGACGAACCAGCCAAGGGCTGAAAGTCTCTTTAATAAAGTCAAATCAATGCTTTTAAAAAAACTGCACTATTGTATGTAAAACCAATACGTTTTGAAATCTTGTTTATGCTATACATATTCTTGAACAAAATCGAGCAAAACAGAACGGACTGTGAACATTCACGACCACTCGTTATCCTCAACCAGATGTTTTACCAGTGTTCTTCAACACCTGAGATGTTTGGTCACCCCAAGTACTCAATTAAGAAATTGAAAATCAATTACAAAAATATGTTTTGCAAAAAATACAACTTAGGAATATATTGGTGTATTTCCAAATGTAATTGAAAATAAAAAAGTCAGTGATGCGAATTGAAAAGCTTCCTATGAATTGGAAAACATTTTATTGTTAAATAAGAAGACATGCATCAGTCATTACTCGGTTTTGAGGAAATTCAACGCTAAATTTGTGGGAAAAAATCAATATAGCTTCTAGTAATAAGCAACGTTTGGAATTCCTCCGGGAAGCTTCTCTTAAATATTTTCAAACAATGTGAGAGGAATTTCATCCGAAAAGTGTTCTTAGATTCATTTTAAACTTCATGTTTATGATTTTATTTCCATGAAAAATAAACCGCGTGCAAATTAAAAACAAAACTTTCTTATCAAGTAAAAAAACCCTGTTCCTTCCATAATTTGGATAAAAATCAATCATGAATTTTCGCCAAAGAAGTTTTTTATTTATTAGATTTCCAGAATCACTAGGAATTCTCTTGGAAATTAATATAGCAGTTTTATTTGTTTTTTTTTCTTGGAATTTTGCCAAAAAATCCATGTAAACATCAAAAAATTTGTAACATTTAGCCTGTCTCAAAACAGACATTTTCCAATAATCATAGAAACAAAAAAAATGAAATGTCAGGGAATTTTAATGATTCAGTTGACATTTAATACAATACATTTTAATGCTTTTGACATTTCTCAATCATTTGAAAAATCGCCCCCTTTTTTAGTATTTTCGCCCCCCAATTTTGGATTTTAAATTTTCGCCCCCTTCGGCCTGATTTTCGCCCCCTGGGGGGCGATTTCGGCCACTTTGGGAATCACCGGTCTAGACGGACCCGGTCGTGTTCGGTTCCGCCTGTCAGCATGTACTTTGTTTTGGACACATTCACCAACAGTCCCACCTTTGCTGCTTAGCGTTTCAGGCGAGTGTACAGTTCTATCACCGTTCCAAATTTTCTGGCGATAATGTCCACGTCTTCCGCAAAGCACACAAATTGACCGGATTTTGTGAAAATCGTACTCCGGCTGTTGAGCCCGGCTCGTCACATTACACCTTCCAGAGCGATGTTGAAGAGTCCGTCACCTTGTCGTAGTCCCGGCGAGATTCGAATGAACTGGATTCGCAGTTTTGCACACCGTCCACCGTTGCTTTAATCAGTCTAGTCAGTAGTTTCCCAGGAAAGCCGTTTTTTCGTCCATGATTTTCCATAGCTCTGTGCGGTCGATACTGTCTAATGCCGCTTTGAAGTCGATGAACAGGTGTTGCGTTGGGACCTGGTATTCACGGCGGAGGATTTGCCATACGGTAAACTTCCGTTCCGTTGTCGACCGGCCGTCGATGAAACCGGCTTGGTCACTTCCCACGAACTTATTAACTATAGGTGGTAGACGACGGAAGGTGCTCTGGGATAGCACTTTGTAGGCGGTATTCAAAATAATAGTCGCTCTGAAGTTCTAAAATTCTAAATGGTCGCCTTTCTTGTGAATGATGCAGATTACCACTTCCATCCACTCCTCCGGTAGCTGTTCGGTTTCTCAGATCCAGACTTTCAACCGGTGCAGACAGGTAGCCAACATTTCTGGATCCACCTTAATGATTTCAGCTGCGACACAATCCTTATCAGCTGCTTGGTCGGTTCTGAGCTGGTGAACTTCCCTTAGCGTGGGAGTCAGCTCACTTCCGTCCTCTGCTACATTGGCGTAGTCGTTCCCTCCGTTGCCGTGATCTCCTGTGCCTACGTCATCCATGCCATTCAGGTGCTCGTCGAAGTGCCGCTTCCACGTTTCGATCACCTCACGTGCGTCCGGCAAGAGGCCTCCGGCCTTATTCCTGCATATTTCGGCTCGCGGCATGAAGCCGTTGCGGGATGCGTTGTGCTTTTCGTAGAACGTCCGTCTTTCATGGAAACGGTACAGCAGTTCCGTTTCCTCGCATTCCGCTTCTTCCAGGTGGCGATTTTTCCCGCGAAAGAGGCGAGCCTGATGCTTCCGCTTCTGTTTGTAACGTTCCACGTTCTGCCGGGTTCCATGCTGCAGCATTACCACCCGTGCTGCGTTCTTCTCCTCCAAAATCGCTCTGCACTCCTCGTCGAACCATTCGTTTTGTCGACTCCTTTCCACGTACCCGATGGTGCTCTCGGCTGCGTCGATGATGGCTGCTTTTATTGTTCTCCAACGGTCTTAGAGAGGGGACACATCGAGCTCTCCCTTGTCTGGCAACACTGTTTCGAGATTCTGTGCGTATGTGACATTGCTTCAGTTCCTCAAGGTTGTACCGTGGTGGTCGCCGGTACCGTACATAATTGATGACGTTAAGTATTGGGCGCAGTTCCGTCTGCTGTGGTGATCTCCAGGTGTAGCGATAAAAGAGGCTGTGTTGGACAAAGGTGTTACGTATGACGATGTTGAACGTCGGTGTTCGGTGTCGGAGGAGTTTGGTGCGAACTCTTTGCGTCTTTTTCCTAGCCCCGAGCATCCTAGAGATCGGCTTGGTATTGTGACATCACACGCACACCCTAGGGTTCCGATTAAACCGTTCCCGGAGAGGTAATCAAAATTACCTCCATGAGGAATCGTCTCCAGTTAGCCTAGTGGTTAAGGCTATGGATCGCCAATCCGGAGACGACGGGTTCGATTCCCGTTCTGGTCGGGAAAATTTTCTCGACTCCCTGGGCATAGTGTATCATTGTACTTGCCTCACAATATACAAATTCATGCAATGGCAGGCAAAGAAAGCCCTTCAATTAATAACTGTGGAAGTGCTCAAAAAGAACACTAAGTTGAAGCGAGGCAGGCCAAGTCCCAGTGCGGACGTAGAGCCATAAAGAAGAAGAAGAAGAAGAAGGAATCGTCCGACGAATGCCGGCTTATCGACGCAAGAAGTCAGTCATCCGCGATGGCTACCAATGAGTCTCGGATGCGCCTGCCTACCTCCATTCTCAATATTGTAATGAATCTCTAGACGGTGACTATGCATGTATCGTACGCATCGTCAACACTCCAGTCTGAGTTAGGGCTTCAACACGGACTCCAAAAGGCCACATCGATGATGGAATCTACGCCTTTCCTACTATACATACTTTTGTCGACTACGTTTGCAACATCCACGTTCAGTTTGGTCATAGATTCGACCCACCAAGCTAAGCTTCTTGACTTTACAGATTCAGTACGGCCTTACTGATTGGTGTTTGACCGATTAACTCATCAAGTTGTTTTTCTATTATCAACTCTACTATCATCATTGGCGGTATACTACCTCAATGGCTATTCATCGCTTGTGTGATGTATGTGACCATCCACCTCTCAGCAGTTTCAGGACGGATCACATAACATCTTGGATTGGGCTTCCCTGTTTGGTGGTATTCACCCCAAGAACGTAAGTTTTTCCATTTGGGTGCATCCAGGTGTGTTTTGTTACTGCTGATGACGTCTACACTTCAATAGTGGTTAGGGTTAGTTTAGTAGAAGTTGCGACTGATACCTAATATTGGGACCCTTTGAAGGGCGACGGAGCCATACCATGACTTCCAGGTGGGAGTCTTTGATGGGCGGAATTCAGTGGAATGACGTTTCAAAGGGAGTATTCCGGGTTTGATGGCTTGCTGGGCAGCGTGGTGGGCTGGAGTTGGTGCTCGGATGCCCTTGGCGGGCCGGAAGGTTTGAAGCTAGGTTCTGCACACCTGGTGAGGGATCTGGGGCGGAAAAGAATCGCCGTCGCTCCTGGCTTTTCTGCCGGCGTGACTGCTTTGTGCTGGTGCTTAGACTCCTCTAGCGGACCGACATGTTTGGACTCACCTTACCGGTCAGGCTAAGGCCGGGGTGGCCTCTGCTCTACATAGTAGCCGCCTCCATTCCACTCGGTCCATGGCTGTTTGTCTCCAGTTCCGCACTCTGCGTAGGGTCCGCAGATCGTCCTCCACTTGGTCGACCCACCTAGCTCGCTGCGCTCCACGTCTTCTTGTACCGGTCGGATGACTCTCGAGAACCATTTTAGTCGGGTTGCTATCCGACATCCTGATGATGTGACCCGCCCACCGTAGCCTCTCGATTTTCGCGGTATGGACGATGGTTGGATCTCCCAGCAGCTGATGCAGCTCGTGGTTCATTCGCCTTCTCCAAGTCCTGTCTTCCATCTGCACTCCGCCGTAGATGGTACGCAACACCTTCCGTTTGAAAACTCCAAGGGCGCGTTGGTCCTCTGCACGTAGGTGTAGGGTCTTAATAATAATATAAGCCAATTCCACTTGTTACACTACATTAGCACTTTCAGATCGGTAAGTTGGCAACCTTGGCGACAGACAGTTGTAGAGATCCGTGGAGAGAAACGGTAGGAGAATAACAGAGCGTGAGATAGTCGCGGACGCGTGTTTTGGATGCGGGTGAATTCGAAGCGAGGAATAAATGTAAGTTATCAACATCGACAAACTGTTTTAATTAGATTTCGAAGCCGAAACCTTACATTTGGCGACGAGGATCAAAATTAAAACAATTTTCGGTTTTAGTTCAGGAAAGCGAGTGAAAAAGCGGGTTGTTGCGAACGGCGAAAATTCCGAGTACAGTGAGCGAGAAGAAAAAGGGGCGCTGCTTCTGCCCTTGACTCCCAGCAGAAGGTAAGCGTGGAGGTTATGTGCAACATGAAAAAATGCTTTCGAAAAGCTTCGAAAACAGTGTTAGTGAGAATCATCGATATTGTTGTTGTTGTGTGTCTTTTATTTCACCATGGTGCCAATCGAGAAAACGAAGAGAACGTCACGAAGTTGAACGGGGAAACAAAGTGAGGTTAGTTTGGAATTGCAAAAAAAAAGAGAAACCTATGCTAAAGAAGAGATGCTTGTGTGATGATCGGGGAATCGAAATATTTCGGTTATGAGAAAAGTGAAGGTTACGTACCAAGTGGAATCAAATCAATTGCACGCATAGCTGAAGGTGGATATTGCACTGTACTGAAATAGTATACCGGATGAGGGGCAATAGAGAAAATGCGGTTGTGTACCAGAAACAGAGTGAGAAAGAAGAAAATGGTTAAGTACCTTTTTGTTTTTGGAAATGCTGGGAGATGAGAAGAGAAGGTTGTGTACCACCGGAGCGATACTGGATATTTTGTGAAGGTCATGTGAAGTTCTGAAGATAAATGAAAAAAGCAGGAGGAGAGAGGTTGTGTACCACCAAAGTATACGTTCCTGATCAACTAATGTATTTTGTGAAGTCCGAGAGAGATAGGTTGTGTACCACGAAATGATGTGCTCCTGATTGATCGACATTTTGTGCAGAGCAAGAAAGAGAGAGGTTGTGTACCACTAAGAGATGTGCTTCCGATCTATTGATGTATTTGGAGAGAGATATGGTTGTGTACCGAAAACTAAATAAATTAAACGTGAAAAAGGATAAAAATATTAAGCAAACAGTGCACATTTATATTACTTGGCTGTTGTTGTTGTTTTTTTCCCCTAATCATGCTCTATATTGAAGGACGACAGAACTTGATGTAGATTCAGGTGTTCTCATTGGGATGTTGCAGTTTTAAAAAGGTAAGTGGAAAATTTTATTTGATTCCTCTGATGGAGAAAGGAAGGCATATTCCAAATACATGACCAGGAGCAACATTTTTTATACTATGTTTTTTTTTTCTTCAACATACTGGGTAATGTTGGGCTCCGTTATTTTCTTGATCCTGATATTTTTCGACAAATATTTATTTTGTGAACAAATATGGTAAAGTAAAAAATTTTACTGGCACACAACAACAACAATGACGATTTTGGTTTCTGTGCACAATCATGAAGATACAGGAATCTCAATTTTGTTTACATTACTCCTTAATATTTCTAACACAGGATGAGCCTGCCAAGCCGTATCAAGCCATTCGATGTTAGCATCGAATCAAGTAAACTACCCTCCGAATGGGAGATATGGAAGTTGGACTTGGAGTCGTTTTTTGTTGCACAACGTATTGAAACTCAATCGGAGAGACGAGCACAGTTGGCGTACTTGGGTGGTCCTGGGCTCCAAGAATTGCTGCGCCATCTTCCAGGCGTAAACCAGGTTCCACATGTCGCATTAGATCCCCCTTTCTACGATGTGGCGATCAGATGCCTGGACGAGTATTTTGAGCCATTCCGTCGCAAGACATATGAACGTCACTTGTTCCATCAAATTACCCAATCTCCTGGCGAGCGGTTTGCCGATTTTGTTATGCGGCTCCGCAAACAGATATCAAGATGTGGGTATGATACAAATGTAGTAGATGAACTCATTGCAGACAGAATCGCGCAAGGCGGTGCCTCAGAAGACTTGCGCATTAAACTTCTGCAGAAAGATAGAAGCTTGGAGGAAGTTGTTGCTTTAGGAACAAGCATGGTTGAATCAGCCGAACATTGCAAAAAGTTTTTTCAACCTGCGCCATCCATCGAACCACGGGAGATTAACAAGATATCTGAACGGAACCCAAATTGGAAACCTCGAATCGTGAAACGAGAAGGCATGTTTCAGCCTCGCTATCAGTCTCGTTATGACAACCGTTCAACTGAACGTCAAACTGACCGCTTTATTTGCTACAGCTGTGGCCGCAAAGGCCACGTCCAAGGAAATGATCAATGTCCGGCAAAGTACACAAAATGCGCTAATTGTGGACGGCTTGGCCACTGGGCCAAAAGATGCTACTCTCGTGGCGATTCTCAAAAACGGCGCCAACAATCACCTGGAAGAGGGCTGCCACCGCCGAAGCGAATTCGTGCGATTACTGAAGAAGATGATAAACAGCAAGCATCAGACTACATTTTTTTCGCCATGGGTCGGAACGTATTTGAGTTCAAGGTTGGCGGGGTCAGTATCCCGATGACTATTGATTCAGGAGCTGATGCGAATGTGATTACAAGTGATGTTTGGGAGCAGATGAAAGATTCTGGTGTAAACGTTGTGGACATGACGAAGGCAGTAGACCGAACCCTTATTGCGTACGCATCGAACGAGCCGATGAAGATGAAAGGAATGTTCCGCGCCGAGATCGAGGCAGGGGGCCGAAAAGCTGTCTCGAAATTCTACGTTGTAGAAAACGGCCAACAGTGTTTGCTGGGGGACAAAACAGCGAAGGAGCTACAAGTATTGAGGATCGGACTGAATGTAAATTCGGTGCGTGCTGAACAGAGACAACCTTTCCCAAAAATCCGAGGAGTAACTGTGGAGATCCCGATTGATAACAACATCCAGCCTGTTCAACAGCCTTACAGGCACCCTCCAATAGCTTTGGAGGAAGAAATTGGAAAGAAGCTTTGCACATTACTACAACAAGACATCATTGAACGCGTTGCAGAGCCATCACCGTGGGTTTCGCCGATGGTCCCGGTGACGAAAGATTCGGGAGAAGTACGTCTATGCATCGACATGCGTCAGGCGAACAAGGCTGTACTCCGAGAGACCCATCCTTTGCCTCTAGTTGAGGAACTGCTGGGATCGGTCAATGGTGCTGTACGGTTCTCAAAGATAGATATTAAGGACGCCTACCATCAGGTAGAAATTTCAGAGAGATCACGACCAATTACTACGTTTATCACTAAATACGGGCTGTTCAGGTAATGGGGGAAGTTTTGCGTATATGATTTTTTTTTCTTCGGATGAATTTGTTATTTCTGAATTTTAAATAGATGAAATTTCATGAGAACATCATTGTTTTACTTCCATTATCATTTTTACCCAGATATAAGCGCCTAATGTTTGGTGTAAGCTGCGCACCAGAGCTATTCCAGAAAGTTATGGAATCGATTCTTGCCGGACTTGAAGGAGTAGTTGTGTATCTCGACGATGTGATGGTGTATGGTACAAACCAAGAAGAGCACGATAAGAGATTGGCTGCTGCCCTGAACAGATTGTCTGAATACGACATTCTGCTGAATGATCGAAAGTGTGTATACAATGTTGATTCACTAGAATTTCTGGGACACGAACTTTCTGCAAAGGGAATTCGGCCGAAGGAAAGCAGGTTGGCTGCCATTCAGCAATTTCGGGCGCCTCAAAACGTATCCGAGCTACGAAGTTTTTTGGGGCTAGTTTGCTACGTGGGTCGATTCATACCACATCTAGCTTCAAAGACCGACTGCTTGAGATATTTACTTCGTTCAAATGTACCTTTCAAATGGACAGACGAGGAAAGTTCGGCGTTTCAGTCCATAAAATCTGCCATTTGCAAAATTCAGTGCTTAGGATTTTTCAACCCCAAAGACCGCACAAAGCTCATAACCGACGCAAGCCCGACTGGCTTAGGAGCTGTACTCCTTCAAGAAGACAAAAATGGTCAGACGAAGATAATTGCTTTTGCCAGTAAGGCTCTAACGGATCTAGAAAGAAAATATTTTCAGACTGAAAGAGAGGCACTATCACTTGTTTGGGGTGTCGAAAAGTTCCAATTATATTTGCAAGGCAGAAAGTTTGTACTGCTGACTGATTGCAAGGCACTCAAGTTTCTATTCAGCACAAGATCAAAACCCTGTGCGAGGATCGAGCGATGGGTTCTTCGGCTACAAGCTTACTCTTACGATGTGGAACATATCCCTGGAAACGCGAATATAGCCGATGCGGTTTCGAGACTATCTGTATCTTCTCCTAAGCATTTTGATGAGACAGCCGACGCATTTATTCGAAGTTTAGCCGAAAAATCGATGCCAGTCGCAGTAAAGTACGATGAAATCGTAGAAGCAACTCACGGCGACGATAATATTCAAAAGGTTTTGACTGCTTTACAATCAACGTCGACTGATGAGATGCCGAAGGAATTCAAACCATTTGGAAACGAGCTCAGCGGAATAGAAGGAATTCTTCTTCGAGGAAATAGGCTGATCATCCCTTCATCTCTTCGACAACGTGTTCTCGAGGCAGCACACGAAGCACATCCTGGAATTGCTGCTATGAAACGCCGTCTTCGTCAAAAGGTATGGTGGCCAGGAATCGATAAGAATGCAGAAGACTTTGTGAAAAATTGTAAGCAGTGCATATTGGTTGGTTCTCCAGGGGTACCGGAGCCAATTCATCGAACTAGGATGCCGGAAAAGCCGTGGACCGACATTGCAGTAGACTTTATGGGACCGCTTCCATCAGGTCATTCCGTATTTGTCATGGTCGATTACTACAGCAGATTCACCGAGGCGGTGGTGATGAGACAAACAACGGCAAAACGAACCGTAGACGCATTGCACGAAACCTTCTGTAGGTTTGGCATGCCCGAAACCATTCGATCTGACAATGGCCCGCAATTCATAAGCGAAGAAATGAAGTCATTTTGCGAACAGTACGGGGTGAAACTTTTGAAGACCACACCATATTGGCCACAGGCAAATGGTGAGGTGGAGAGAGCCAACCGTGCAATAGTTAAGCGGCTAAAAATCAGTCAACTTTCGCAAAAATCTGACTGGATATGGGACTTACGATCATTCCTTCTCATGTACAACTCTACCCCACATACGACCACGGGAATTTCACCATCAAGTCTAATGTTTGGGCGTATTTTGCGGGACAAAATTCCGGTATTCGCTGAGGAAGGTCGTGTTGAAGACGAGGAAATTCGAGACCGTGATTGGACAAACAAAATCAAAGGGGCGGAGTATGCAGATGCGAGGCGAAGAGCAAAACCATCTACTTTGCAAGAAGGGGATACGGTCGTGGCAAAACGCATTGTTAAAGAGAATAAGCTTTGCAGCACATTCGATCCGGACGAATGCAAGATAGTTAGTTTGAATGGATCAGAAGCAACTTTACAGTCTACATCTGGCCGACTTTTCAAGCGAAACGTCGCACATCTGAAGCATTTCCCACGAAACGATCAAGCTGGAGCAAGCCCTACTGAAGAGGAAAACTTTTTGGCTGATGACGACATAGAGCCAACAAATGAAATGAATTCGAAGGCAGTACCGGATCGTCCAACGCGCATTCACCGGAAACCAGCTTACTTAGATGAATATCGGACATGAACAGTATGTAAAACAATAAAGTCAAGGGGGGATGTAGGGTCTTAATAATAATATAAGCCAATTCCACTTGTTACACTACATTAGCACTTTCAGATCGGTAAGTTGGCAACCTTGGCGACAGACAGTTGTAGAGATCCGTGGAGAGAAACGGTAGGAGAATAACAGAGCGTGAGATAGTCGCGGACGCGTGTTTTGGATGCGGGTGAATTCGAAGCGAGGAATAAATGTAAGTTATCAACATCGACAAACTGTTTTAATTAGATTTCGAAGCCGAAACCTTACAGTAGGGTCCATGTTTCGTGCCCGTAGAGGACGACCGGTCTAATCAACGTTTTGTAGATGGTTAACTTCGTGTTACGGCGAACTTTATTCGATCGTAGAGTTCTGCGGAGTCCAAAGTAGGCACGATTTCCTGCCACAATGCGCCTCTGAATTTCTCTGCTGGTGTCGTTGTCGTCGGTCACCAGTGAGCCCAAGTACACGAATTCATCAACCGCCTCGATTTCATCACCGTCGATAAGAATTCGGGGTGGCGGGCGCGGTGATTCCTCCCTGGAGCCCTTTGCCATCATGTACTTTGTCTTCGACACATTAATGACTAATCCGATTCGCCTCCCGAGCAGGAGAGAATAGCTGAAGAATACCAAACTCAGGTATGGAAAACCGAATACCTACAACCTGAATGAGGTATTGAGTAGCTCTGCATAAGAGGTAAAATACCTAAAATAATAATTGGTGTGTATTCTATGCATAACACGTGAATAACGACATCAGGTATGGCAATACCTAAATAATAATCGGCGACTTTTCCATACAAATAATGAATTTTCCATAATTGAATAATACCTCAAGCAGTCCTCAACACCAAACCAATCACTCGTTGTGGTATTTTATCAACACCTACAAAATACCAAAATAAGTTATTTCCAATACCTGGATAATCCACCAATACCTTGTCTTGGTATGATACCTGACTTTGGTATGCTGCAGTTATGTATCAGTTATTCGTTCCTGCTCGGTCTGGCTTCACTCTTTAGTCGGATGTACGTTTCCGCCATCGTCTCAAATTTACGAGCAATAATATCAATATCATCAGCGAAACCAAGCAGTTGAACGGACTTCGTGAAAATCGTACCACTCGTGTTAATCCCCGCTCGCCTTATTACACCCTCTAACGCAATGTTGAGCAGCAAGCACGAAAGACCATCACCTTGCCGTAACCCTCTGCGAGATTCGAAGGGACTCGAGAGTGTCCCTGATACTCGAACTACGCACATCACTCGATCCATCGTCGCCTTGATCAACCGTATCAGTTTATCCGGGAATCCGTATTCGTGCATAATCTGCCATAGCTGTTCTCGATCGATTGTATCATACGCCGATTTGAAATCGATGAACAAGTGATGTGTGGGCACGTTGTATTCGCGGCATTTCTGCAACACCTGGCGGATGGCGAACATCTGGTCCGTTGTAGCGCGTTCACCCATAAATCCAGCCTGATATTGCCCCACGAACTCTCTTGCAATCGGTGATAGACACGACAGGTTTGGAAGGACTCTTGAAAATTATGTGAGAGCTCTGTCACGGACGAATGGACGAAATGGAAGCCACGTGGGCTGGTGGTTCCTGGCTTGTTGGCTAGCGCGGCTGCCTGATGTTGGTGCTTGTGTGCCTTTGGCGGACTGGCAGGTTCAGAAGGGTTCTGGAGTCACTATCACTAGTCTCTGACCGTTGTCATTGGTAGGGGAGTTAAGACTCTCTTTGGACGGAAAAGGTCCTCTGTTGTTGAAGCTATAGCTGGAAAATGTGTGTCTCATATCACGCATCATCATCAATACCAAGCGCAAAATACTAGATATATGTGCAATGCAAGTTTTTCCTGATAATCGTTCCTTAGAAATGAATATTTTCCTACCTAATCATAATTGATCATCATTAGTGTATGACAGGCCAGTGAAGTGGTCCTAAACCCAATTCCAAATCGTGTGTGCTCTGCAGATGCTACACCGCTCCCGAACGAGCAGCGTGCCATTTATGATCCTCCTAGTCGTCACCATACCGCCATTATCGCGTGGAGAAAGTGAGCCACATTTCATTCATTAGTATGTTTTATGTTCCTCCACATCTCGTACGGTTGTCGCTGGATCCCAGTAGTAGCAGCAGCAACAAAAAGTCCCATAAATGTGGAGCATCCGTCGACGTACCAGTCAGTGCAGCATTCGTCTCTAATTTTGAAATTTACGGCGAGTTGCCGAGACAGTGACCATACAACACGATAAATGACGTCTGTCTTCGCAGGCAACCAACTCCCATCATGTAGCTAGGTACCGACCGACCGGGGTTAAACTCATCGTATGGAAATTTATGGAGAGCGGCTTCGAAGATTTATGATGTTTACAGAGATAATTTGAACGCCGTGTTTATAAAAGTTGAAATTTATTCAAATGGCAGAATTATGATTTGGGATCCTATTGCACTACCCATTATATTATTTTAAATTGTTTGGTTTTCGGTGGATATGGAAGGAGTAAGCTTGAATTGCACTGGTAATGATTTAATCATCTCAATCATACAGCAGAAGTCTGGAAATTCAATCATCAACTTTAGCTGTCCGTTCTTTTGCTCAAGATTGGTTCATAAATTTCATCTTGCTACCAACCAACAATGCGTTTATATCACTGGAGTCGGAATAAAAACAAATTCTACCCTGGAGTTATAAATTTCATCATGTCTTAAATCAGCACAGCTTCAAAGAACGAATAATAAATGCATCATCCTCTCATAACATTCGTTCTTTCTGATGCGTGGTGCTTGCTCCTGACACGGATTTGCTGCACTCCTTTTTCGTGGTGCATGTTGGATCCGAGCCAAGTTCAAATTGAAACGATCATCTCTGGCGAATTGTTTCTCTTTTCAACAACATCTCTTCTTCATAGTGACAGATAGAAGGATTGATGTAGTGGAAAATTCGTTTGTTATCTTCAGTTTCCGCGGTATATTTTGCCAACTGCACTTAAGCATTGAAAAATATCATGCTCTGCAGCATTTTTTTTATAAATTTTATACAATTGTACTATTTTACTTCTTATTAAAACTTTATACAATTTCATTTAAATTTCGATAGTTGATGATTTTCGACAATACATGGCCGATATTTGCTCTGATGCTTACCAAATAACCCTTTCCCTAATATTGACAACTTTATATTTTGATGAATATATTTACACCATTGTTTATTTGTTAACACTGCGAACCGTCTCAATTATTGTCCAGGATTCCAGGTATTGCAATTGATAGCATATCAAACCAAATACGGAAATTATACTGAGCAATGCAGTGAGCATCAGTAGTATTATTTGCAAAACATACATGTATTGAGGTCATCTCGTGCTACTTTCGAAATTCTTGTAGTGTTGCTACACTAAATGCTAAACACCTAACACAATCGCAGTCACTTATTATTCCGAATTCCATACCATCTGGCTTACCATGAGAACCTATACGCTCCAAATGCACCACAGTGGGTCCGTTTCACATGTTTGTGCCACCTGCTGCGAGACGTGCTGATTTGAAAATTGAATGATCGCACTGCAGGAAAACAAAATCTCCATGTGTGGTCTCCACTACCGCCGAGCAGCAACAAATAGCCATTCCAACCAATAAACATCGATAGCGAAATCGACAACGCAACGGCGGCGACTATTGGAGGAACCCATCGATCATTTGCCATGTGGACGGTTTGGCATTGAATAATAGCGCCGAATGCTAAGCATCTTCTTTTGAATCATAAATGGGCGTACCTGTCGATTCGGAAATGAAGGATTTTGAAATTTAGATCTTCTTCTCAGATTCTCAGAAGAGGAATATTTTTTTCCTATATTCCAGCCGGTTACTATTGAACAAAGCAATAAATATTGATAGACATATTTCTCCACACAAAAGTGTAGCGGAGGAATATATCGCCGGTTTCCTGCAATAGGGTCATAGCTCAAAATTTGTCATTTTTGAAAATTTGATGACATATGTTGAAGAACCATGTAAACTTTCATCTCACAATGACCCGTTTCAAAATTCAGTGAGAAACGCGAGATTAACGCACCTAAAACAATGTATAATAAAGGCACAACTCAAAATCAGTCAAGTTTTTTCAATAGTCATTGAAAAATACTAACCCGAAACTCAAGAAACAGATAGTCTTCAGTCCCTTTCCAAGATACAGAAATCAAAATTCGTTTACGTTTTTGTCAAATGAGTGAAATAAGCTCCCAATGTACAAACGCTAATTCTGAAAATTCACATATTTAGAATTGTGTCACTATTGCAGGAAAGCAACGATATCGTCGGTTGTTTACTTTTGCACATGGCACGCAGAACAAAATTTGGAGATCCAATCACTCATAAAATATTCGCTAATCGATAGATGGGTTGATGGGTTGAAAAATAAAAACAAATCAATCATGATGACTGGATCCGACCGGTGATGCTATTAATACTAGAAAATTTTCAAATATTCCAGCTCATAAATATCATTAATGGTACGGGGTTCTACGATGGACCAGAAACCACTGACCGGCAGCAATTGGCAACGGATATCTCCGGTTCGTAAAATGTTTTACGAGTTCAATTTGCATGATGAGCCACCACCACACCACCAGGGGACGAAAGAGTGTTAATGACTTTCAAATGTCTCAATTGGGGAGAGGTCAGTCCGATGATGGTGGTAGTGGAAACATAAAGCTGCTTTATGACCAACGATTTGCATTCCAGGTTATGTGGCAGCACTACAGGCAATGAATGAACTTCGAGAGTTCGTTCGATCACCAATAGTTAGCCATAAAACAATGCAAATCAGTAGGATCATAGTCTGTTCCCAGACTACAATTGGATTTGCTCAATTAGCTACTGACCAACTGGGAAATACTTGAAAATTAGAAGTCACAGAATGTTGATTAATTGGAAAATTGAGAGATGAAATTGTGAAGAAAACCGCGTTTTGGTGGGATTCGCGCCCACGACTCCGTATTTGCCAGACCGGCGCTTAAACCAACTAAGCCACAGAACAGGTAACGATTCAGTGGAAAAGAAAGCCAAACTGACTCTGAACCAACACCATTAACACTCCTATTTTCACAATTCCATCTGTCTTTCGGCCTAGATGCCAACCACTCAACACTCTCGCAATTGTACCGGTATACAAGCGAGAGCGAATTGTTTTATAATACCGAGACTTACTCTCGCACTCCGCATACCTAGACACCGAACCGAACTATTTAGTATGCGTCGAGTCGAGCGTTTGGTTTGGTCACACGCTCACGCTCGCACTGTTCTATGGCTTAGTTGGTTGAAGCGCCGGTCAAGCGAATACGGAGTCGTGGGTTCAAATCCCACCAGAACGTCAGAATTTCATCTCTGAGTCGCTCAATGACTTCTGTCCTTCTAATGAGCCTTCGAGACCCGAAATAGCATGTGATTCTGTCAATTATTTCAAAACTCCGTACGAGAATTGTTTCAGGAAATCATCCTCGGTTTTTTTTCACAGATGTTTTCAGCTTGTCCTTCAGAAAATCAAAAGTTCAGAGTACCTCCAGAAATTTCTCCACGATTTTTTCTGGAAAATCTTCCACAGGCTCCTTTTGGAGTTCTTTCAAAGTTTTCTTCAGAAATTCTCTCAGGGATTCTTTAAGAAACTTTCCTGGAAATTTCTTCAGAAATTTTTCCATGAGATACCTTTATAAATTTATACTTGCTTGATACTTGATGGGCTACAACTCGTAGCGGTAAGTCTACGCCGAATGAAGTATTCGCCTTGACTGGCCTCGGTCCTGGGCCAATCGCTTCCAGTCGCACTGAACGTTTAGAGCACACTTAGAAAAAATCATGTAAGTTTCCGTCACTCTGGATGCACATATTCAAGCAACTCATATGACGTAAATTTAAACGTCCAAGTGACGTAATTTTCAGTCACATTTAACTGAATATTTAGTCATATGAAACGTAATGATGCACGATTCACAAATTCTTTACGTCACACCGAACTCAGTTTTACAAGAATAACATATTATTAAGTCAGAAGACCTATAAATTTACGTCATTAAATTGTTTATGTTCTGTGCAATAAATTTACGTCACGAGTAATTTTGATTTTTTCGTAGTGTAAGTACTTAGGTCCTCATCAACTGCAAAAAGCCAACGTGTGCGGCCTTCCACGAAGCCGGCGACACCTTCCTGGTTCTCTGCTGAATATAATTTTAGCTTGTCGTACCTCCGGCATACGAGCTACGTGTCCAGCCCACCGCAGCCTGCCGTGTTGTATTCGTTTCACTATATCCATCTCTTTATATACCTGGTACAATTCGTAGTTCATGCGACGCCGCATGAAAAAATCTCTGAAAAAACCCGAGGTAATCCTACCGAAACAAATAACATCCTTTAATTTTTTTTGAGAATTTCTGAATAAATTATTGAAAAATTGAATGTTTTAAAAAACAATCTTTGAAAAAAGACCTGAAAGAACAGGATAACTAAGAGGAATACCCTCTGCATGTATTTGCATGTATTCATAGAAGGATTTCTTAAAAATTTCTTTAAAAAATCTCACGGAATATATTCTGGAGTAATTTCTGTAAGAAATGCAGAGAATCTTTGGAGAAATATCTAGAGGATTAACCTGAAGTAAGGTCTGAATAAACTCTAATCAATCGCTGGAGGAATACCTGGAGGAACTTATGAGGAAATCTATGGAGGAACTTTCAGAATCTCTTGAACATTTTCTACTGACAATTCTAAATAAATTTCTGGGGAATCTCTGAATATATGGAATATACATAAGGAAATTTTAGAGGAATTTCAACAATAATTCCTGTAAGTGTTCAAGGAAAAAAATCTAAAGGAGACCTCTAGAGGAATTTTTGAATGAATCTCTGAAATAATCTCCAAATCTCTGTCAATTTCTGGAATTGCACCTTTAGAATAATCTTGAAGAAATGTCTAGACTTCTTAAAAAATTTCCAGAAGAATTCTGATGGTAAATTCTTACAAAAATATTTGAAGAAACACATGAAAGAATACGTGCACGAACTTTCGTTGCAATCTTTAAAGGAATTTTCTAAATAATCCCTTAACAGGGGTTCTCAAACTTTTCCAGCTAGCGACCCACTTTTAATTGTAATAAAATTGGGCGACCCACCACTACATATTTTCTTAAGATAAATGCGGACTGATTTTCAAATTAAACACACTTTATCATTTTATTTGTGATAAGTATAAGTTCAATCTTGGCCAAAATGAGCGAATAAGAGTAGTAATGTTAACTTTTTTTTAGATTTACCGTCTACCCTCGTTGGTTTGACCGCATCTAATCTGAACACTTGTTAATTTGACTCCCTCTAATCTGCAAATTGTTCAAACTAAAAAACAAAACAAAACAGCAAAAAGGGTTACCATCAATGTGTGCTTCGATGCTCACAGGGTTACTATAGTAGTAGAGTAAAAATCAGAATAATATCATCATTTGATATTCCTCAGTGAAGTACTCAAGATCATAATTAGCCATTGGTTTGTTTGACATAAGAGATAAAAGATCAAAAATAAGATCAAAAATTAGTATGGGGAAGAACATAATAATATCTCATTTTGATGTTATAAAATCAGACTAATATCTGGGGAGATCTGGGCTGTAGCACATCTAACCAATATCATAAAATGATCTGACAGATGGGTTAGAGTAAAAAAAAAATGGCCGCAACCAGAATCGAACTTATGACCTTGTGATTTATGAGCAGTGACATTACCACTGCACTACGACTCATATCTGAAAATAGGAGGTAACAAGAGCATCAAGTTCTACGTTTTCCAAGGTGTTTGCGAGTCATGGTAGTTGTGTTGGTTTGGTCCCGCCATGTTGTAGATGAGTGTGTGAAAGAACTAATTATGATCTTGAATAGTAGTTTTCAGATCTTACAATTTTCGGATGTTATAGATGAATGTGTCAAAGAACTGATTTTGATCTTGAGCAGTAATTTTCAGATCTTTCGAATTCTGGATGCTGCAGATGGAAATGTGAAGAGCTAATTTTTATCTTGAGCAGTATTTTTCAGATTTCTCAATGATAAATGTTCTATTTCAGAATATTAATATAGTTTCCACCCAAAATTTGTAAACTGACGTGATGGTATGGAAAATAAAAATGAATTAAGGCTATTTTGCATATTTTCCTAAACTAAGAGAGCACTTTTCTCTAGATGATTTCACATTTCATGCTCTTTGTCTGAATTGTTAACAAAGCTAGTGATCCAAACTTTAAAAACGACATGCGTAGAAACATGTTTGGTTTATTTTGCCCCTAAAGCACGACGAATTTCCACCAATACACGGTAAAAAATCTGCACTGTGATATGAACTGATTGGCACTTGAATTCGCACTACTGTTCAATCAGTTTGTTATCAGTTACATATCATTTGATAAAGAACATCCAATGCCTCTTCAATTTTAATGTAACTTCACATCAATTCGTTGTTGACAATGTTTTGATTTCAAAACTAAAATTAAAAAAAAATGTGTACAGCCGCACCCAGATTCGATACCAGGACCTTTAGAGTCACGATCAACTATTTTACCACTACACTGCTTCACATCTGTTAGAGAGGTGCGAATCGAAGCGAAGCACTTTCTACCGCCTGTCATCTGTATTTACTTTCATGCTTAAAACAGTCATTACCAAATCAACAACTTTTCACTTTGGATCGTATTGCTTTTTACAGTAGTGCAAATCGAAGGGATTTTCTGTTGATTTCTCTGGTGGGTTTGTTTTGGTCCTCAAATCAACACTGACAGCATTGCGATCTCAAAGGAAAAGCACTTCTGATCATGTTGATTACGACAAGGAATAGTTAAGGGATTTTTCCCTTACATCTAGCGTGCAGAATTTTTACCGTGTAGGACGCAATCAGTGAAGTACTAGATTGTAGTAATGAGCTGAATTTTTATATGGTGAGAAGGTAAATCCTGGTAAATCTATTATGTACTTCACTGAACGTGCTCTATTGTGAACTGTCGCCCAGAAAAGCTTCTGAAATATTTAGAAGATCGTAGTCGTCTGTCGTCTGTTCGTATACCCCATGCAGAATCGCTACGCAATTCGTTGGTTGAAACTCAAAAAGCTTGTCGTCTGCAGCGGTATGTTTTGTTGAATCTAGAATCAAACGGTCCGTTTTTCGAAATTGACGTATTTTGCTTAGCGAGCCGATAAAGTTCCCAAATTGTCCGGTGATTCATTAATTGGATTCGTACCACAAATGCAAGCTCGACATCGAGGTCCAGCTCATGTTGTCATCGGACTCAATTGGAAAGCCTCTGCTGGTTTACTCACAGTGAAATGAAATAATTATAAACTGGGATTAAGAAATCTATCAGATAAAATCAGTATATATTTTAGTGCCGTTTTTAAAGAAAAGCAAATATCGATTATATGCATTTTTTGTGCCGATTAGGGGTGGTGGGGGTAGGTGGGGTAGGGTGGACAGGTGGGGTAAAATGGACAGGGTACAGTTTCATGGCTTTTTTTGTTTTTTAAAATGTTTCAACGATTGAAGCTTATGCCTAAGCATGAATCATTATACTTTTGCTGATCTTGGACATTAAAATCAAATAAACCTCTTCAAGATGACAAAAACTTTAAAAATCACGTGAAACATCGGAAATGATGTAAAATCTGTTTATAATTGCTAAGGTTTTCTCGTAAGTTATTTTCAAATTATTACAAGTTTTACACCCTAAACCAATAAAGTCCACGTAGAAGAATATTTTTGACCGAAAAAAAAATTAAGTTTTGTAAAAAAACAAGTTTTGGAAATAATTTTAACAAAATTAGACCGTGGGGGTAAAATGGACAATCGGTTCAAATTTCACCCAAATTTTCTTATTTTTTTTTTGCAAACTTCAGAATCATCAGCCGTCATACCTATCGTGAGATAATTGAAGTAAAAAGTTATAAAAAAATATTTTATATCAACAAAATATAATTTTCATCCAAAACAGTGCTTGTTTTTTACACTATTTTTCCAATAATTTTTTAAGGGTGTTTCTAAGTTTGTATTAAAAGTTTGAAAACAACAAAATAAAGGTATCGTATTAAATTTGATAGTTTGTATTTAAAAACATAGAAACAATATGCTAGTACATAACTTTTAACGATTTGTTCATTTTACCCCATCGATTGTACATTTTACCCACAAATTTTTTTCACGATATTTTGATGCACGATTTGGTGAATAAAACAATCAAAGAAAACAATATTTTTAAAATGCAACCCCTTACAAGATTTCTAGAGTATATCATTACCTTCCATGTTACTCGGAAAAGCAGATGGATTTTGCCGCATTTCCGCGGGAAACGACCAAAATGCTTAGGTTGTCCACTTTACCCCCACCACCCCTACTCTGTTTTTTTTTTTGTTCAATTGCCGCATCCATAAACGCGCTTATTGAAAATGAAGGCCACTGCTTCTTCCTTTTTGTCCCAGTGCTCGTTTATAAAATTTGTACATAAGGGAACATCTATTTGTTATGTAACGCTAAATTCGATATCTTTGAACTCGGTGGTAGGTTCATTAGGATCTGGCGGAATCCATAATGTGCTTTTGTATGATAACTCCAACTTTTTTGTATGATTCGTAACGCTAGGCTGTATTCCCTATTCCCCTAGAGCGTTACCGAATTTATTGAACCCCTATCTCCTGAAGCGTTACGTTATTTGGGGACGGCGCATAATGAAAGTTGAAAACTTAAAATAGTTTTTATGCGCAATGTTGGGAAATTTCGACATTAATACAGCGGGTTGCACTAGGCTTTCCAAAGATCAAATTAAGTACTAATTTTGAAATCATATCATGATGAGATATTGAGCAGATATTGAGCAACTTTTTGAATATCTCATCAATATCATATTAAGATATGACATCAAAATTTGCTCGTTTTAAGATATGATTATGATATTCACGTCTACCCGGGTAGAAGTTCAAATTAGAAATGAACCCCGATGGTTTGCATGAGGTGTCGTTCAAACCAATGGGGGTAGATGGTACAGCGCCTTTTCGAGCTTTTTGAGGACCTCCGAAATTTATTTCAAGGAAAAATTGGTTAAGATTTTTCTGAGAGGAGTTTTGCAAATATCCGTAGAGAAATTTGTGAAGTTATCTCTTCAAAAATGTCTGCCGTAGTTCTTGCAGAAATTGCAGACAAAGGTACTGGTGGAATTCTTGCATAATTCCATCAATGAATTTCTGTTATTAGCACACAATAAATTTCTGATGGATCCCTGGAGAAATTTCTGAAGGAATTCTTAGACAAAATCGTGGATATATCTCTGGAGGAATTCATAGATGAATTTTGCATATAATTTCTTCAGGAGTAAATACAAACGATTCTCTGAAGAAAAAATCCGAAAGAAATCTTACACAAACAGAAAACATCCTACAGTTTTTTAGAGAACTTCTGAATAAATTATTGGAAAAATATTTTTTTATACAATCTTTGAAAAAATATCTGGAAGAACAGGAGAACTCTCTGCAGATATTTATAGAAGGATTCCTTAATAATCTTGAAAATTTTCTGGTGAATATTCTAAATAAATGCCTGGGGAATCTCCAAATATATGGATTAGGAATTAAGGAAACTTCTGAATTTTCTGACAGAGTTCAAGGAAAAAATCTGAATTTCTAAAGGAGACGTCTAGAGGAATTTTTGAATGAATCTCTGAAATAATCCCTGAATCTCTGTCAATTTTTTTTCTGGAATTGAATCTTTTGAAGAAATCTATGACGAAATTTCTAGGATTCTTAAGAAATTTTCGCAAGAGTTCTGATGGTAAATTCTTACAAAAGTGTTTGAAGAAACACATGAAATACATGCACGAACTTCCGTAGCAATTCTTGAAGGAATTTCATAAATAATGGCCACAGGAATCCCAGGAAGAATTTTTGAACGAACCTTGCAAGAATCATTCTAAGAAGTCCTGCGATAAAAAAAATCCGGTAACAATTTGATAAATAGTGAAAGGCCCCTACTGAAATTTCTAGCAGTATCCCTGGAGGTAATCATGGAGAAAATTCTTGGACAATATAGGAAAAGGAATAAATTCTTTAAAAAAAAATTGGATAAATCTTAAGAATTATTTCTGAACTCATAGACGGAATACCTATAATAATGCCCCTCCAGCAATAATTACAGAAACAAAATTGTGAAAATTTCAGTCATTGGAAGTCATTTCTGGGGGCTTATCAGTATAGGGGGTGCTGAAATTTGAAAAGCTTGAGTAACCAGCTCTGATTTTACCTTGACAGCACTGGTTCTGTCTCAGACGCGATGTTGTACCAGAATTGAGAAGAAAAATATGAGAAACAAACTGATGAAAATGTATTTTACTAGAATGTTGTTCACGTGCTTCTGATTCCATCATCTGTCCATGTCCCTCGGAGTAGTAGCTGCCAATCACGTTCCCGGATTTATTAGCAAGATAAATATTTATCCGCATTGCGTCCCGAAGCGTCTAAAAAATAGAATTGAAGAATGCAGCCCGTGGGCCGTCACTCGTCGACTCGCAGGCTGATAGCGTGCGATGATGAGATGAGGTTATCCCACGATCGTGGGATCTATTAGTGGAATTTAATGAATCGTAAAAATCGCTGTTTACTCGAAATATATGCACGCGCTGAAACCCATTCAAAACGGTTGCGAATCTTGCGATTATCCTTTGTTTGGATGCTAATGGTATCATTTATCGCGGAAATTTATAGCGCTTAGAAGTGGGTTTTAGAGGAACGGAATTGGCGTTGAATGCGGATAAGTTATGTTTTCAAATGGGTCGTTGTCTTTTTAATCTTGTTTCAAGGCTCAACTCATGGACAGGTGTGTGACTTGAATCGAGAAAACACTATACAGGCCATTCAAACAAAATGGAAAGTTATGAATTGACCAACAAACGTATTTGGCAGCGTCAATTCACAAACTATGAATTCTTCTGCGACATGTAATCCAACGAATCAAATTCAAATTTTCCGAATAAATATTCACTTCGAAGCGGATGCAATTGCTATTGAATCGTTGTCATATAGCAACTCCATAAAAAGAATATTTGCCACCATCGAATAACGGACCGATGCAAATGTAATCCACATGGAAGCAACTTCCCTCTTACCCAATCCTCCAAAGTTAGTGGGCACACATGTATGGAGCAGAATCAGCATTATTGTTATTATTACCATATTCCGCCACACCAAAAGTCCGAAAAGGAATACCACACACACTAGACTAGATAGACACAAAAGTCCCCATTGGGCAAAATCGCTAGAAGTTGTTGACAACATCTGCTTCGAATCGAGAAAGACTCTCATCGTTATCTATTTTTGACACTGCTCTGCAGCGAACGGACAGCCAATTTCTCTGCATCATGGCAATATAACCAACCAGGGATAGCAGCAGCAGAATAGAATTCTTCCACCATTCAGCTCGGTGCGGTGACATACAGGGGACGCTCCGGTTCGAGTATTTGCACATTTGAGACATCTAGGAAATGCTTGGACCGGGGAACCATGCAGATGCAGATGCAGTTCCTTTTCTCGCCCTCCTCCTGCGGCCACGTAGAATAGCCAGCTAGCAGCCATCCATTAGCACCGAACCAACAACAATGAGCAAAATATGGAAACTTCTGCTCTCTGGAGGTTGGTTGTTGGTTGTTGGATTTGTTTGGCTGCTGGATGGAAATTTAAAAACCCCGACGACAATCGGCACCATGAGGAATAACAAGACTTGTTGTTTGGATAATTGTACTGGGGACGTCTCCGAGCGGCCATTGTTAGTGGCCGATCTGTGGGTCGGGTGGTCAAAGGTAAAATAATAAAGATAAACAACGACTTTATTCGTCACATGCCGTCCTAATTGGGAATTGGAAGTGTCTGGTTTTAGCTGGGAAGCAATCCCTGCTTCTGTATAATTATTTCAATCAGAATATACGAATAGACAAATGCCCCCTTACGATACACACTACTGAGAAAGCTTATCCTGTCACGTTGTCGGCTGTTCGAGCCCGTATGAAGTTGATCATTAATAATTACTTCTTTTCTCGATCAGCCTAGATAGCTGTGTAGTGTCGGTAGCGGTTGTCTCAACCGCCTGTTCCGGTGGTAAGAGTCCACTAACAGGTGACACCTAATTCATGATGTGATGCGGCTATATGCTTACCGTACCTAGAAATGAATGGATACGGTTAGGAAGCTTAGAACAATCTTCAGCATAACAGAACATGTTTACTTTCAGTAAACATGAAATGGCAAACTCGCATGTCATGCCTCGAGCCTGTGTGCTTGCAATTGATCAACGCAATTGATGCAACACTCGTCTCTGAACTAACCACCAGAGATGTAGGTATGTGCTATCACAATTGATGTATCTGTTGGAAACCTCAACAGGAAAAAGTCTATTGTTTGGTTTATTCACCGCATGATGAACCATCCTCTATGAATGCTTTCAATCAAGTCATCGCATACTTTACAGGGTCTTCCGCTAATTATGAGCAGTGACAGTGGCGTAGCCAGAAATTGTCTCTGGGAGGGGTTTTCAACGGTCGATGATACCTTTTTTTTTATTAGACATTTACATTTTGTAAAATGTAATTAGCAATTGTATTCGTAGTTTGAAAATAGCGGAAAATTTTTCCGTCGCAAAACGCTTTATACTGAAAATTTGTTCCACAAAATTTGGCTCTGGGGGGGCTACGCCAGTGAGCAGTGATGCTAATGCTCACCATATCATCTTGGGCCGCTCAGACTTGAGAGGCTTCAGTTTGAAGGAGTACTTAAATAGTACAGCTTAAGCCGATCTTGGATTACTTAGCATAGGCAACCACCCAACCATCATGGTATCTGCTAGGAAGTGTTAGACATAACGCTTTGTTCTAGTAGAATTAGTCACGAGCTGACCAATTGGCATGTGTCAGATAAAGAATCTTTATCTGTCCATCGCTACATCTTTTTTGAATCTTTTTTTAATCTTCGGTCAACAAACTGGTATCTCTTAAATGATTTGGATGCGGCCAAATTTCATGAATTCTCACCATCCATTAACATTCCAAATGATTTAGATGATGCCGTTGATACAACGACCTTCATCATGGAAGCTTTTAAAGGAGCTTGCCCTCTGCGTTCTGTAAAGACCACAAGAGGAACCCCTTGGTGGAACTCTGATCTGGCGAAACTCAGGAAACAATGTAGAAAAAGTTGGAACAGACGACGTTCGGCTGGATCGGTGGCTTTCAGGTCGGCTCGCAAGGCCTACAGGAAAGCTTTCCGGTCTGCTGAACGATCCGGATGCTGGAAAAACCCTGGTACAAATGTTTACGGTTGTGTGGATTGTACATCTTCGGATGAACCTAATGTCTTTTCTTGTTGTTATGATTCTTGAGCTTCGGGTCGGAGTTTCATAACTTTAGAATCGATTAAATAGGTACTAAATAGCTTTGCTTCTTTCAAATCTCCTGGGGCAGATGGGCTTTATCCTATTTTGCTTCAGAAGGGGTTTGATTATTTCAAGCATGTTTTTGGAAAAACTACTTGTTTGCAGTTTTGCAACAGGGTATGTTCCCAAATCCTGGCGGGATATAACTGTAAAGTTTATTCCGAAAGTGGGTCATGCGTCGTACGAAGAAGCAAAGAGTTTTAGACCTATAAGCTTGACCTGTTTTCTTCTGAAATGCTTAGAACGCATTGTCGATCATCACATCCGTGATGTTCATCTGGTCAACGGACCTCTTCATGTGAATCAACATGCTTACCAATCTGGAAAGTCCACTGTGACTCTTTTACACAAAGTTGTTTACGATATAGAGAAGGCATTCACTCAAAAGCAATCCTGCTTGGGTGTTTTCTTAGATATCGAGGGTGCCTTTGACAACGTGCCTTTCGATGCCATATTGGAAGCCGCACATCTCCAATGATTTCCAATCGGATTCACCAAATGCTCAAAAACCGACATCTCTTCTCGACATTGCGTCAAGCAGCGATTAGGAAATTGAGTGTTTGTGGATGCCCCCAAGGGGGAGTCTTATCACCACTTTTGTGGAATCTCGTAGCAGATACGCTGTTGAGGCAACTCAATAATATTTAGCGGTTTTTCTACT
Organism: Aedes albopictus; assembly: GCF_035046485.1. Taxonomy (NCBI): domain Eukaryota; kingdom Metazoa; phylum Arthropoda; class Insecta; order Diptera; family Culicidae; genus Aedes; species Aedes albopictus. Next base: position 188,396,018 of record NC_085138.1, read on the forward strand.
CATGGTTTTGCCGACGACTACCCAACATTGTTAGTCGGTATTTGCATCAGCACCATTTTCGACCTGATGCAAAACGCTCTTCAGGTAGTTGGGTTGGTGTCGCCAATATGGCCTTTCGGTAAATCCGAGTAAAACATCTATTGTTCTTTTCACGGAAAAGAGAAACCGTAATGGTGTTCGACTTTTGCGTCTCTTTGATTCTGAAATCAATGTGACTGAACAGGTAAAGTACGTTGGAGTCATTCTTGATTCCAAGCTTTCCTGGACACCTCATATTGAGTTCAGAATCAAGAAAGCTTGTATGGTTGTTGCATGGCCTTCGGTTAATGCCGGCGAACCTTTGGTACAACTTGGGGTCCAAAACCCAAGTATATCAAATGGATTTACACAACTGTTGTTCGTCCAATATTGGCCTATGGATGTCTTGTGTGGTGGCAAAAGGACAAAGTGAGAACGGTCCAATCAAAGTTAGGCCATCTCCAAAGGATATGCTTAATGGCGATGTCTGGAACGTTCTCTTCAACTCCCACGGCAGCGCTCGAAGTTCTCTTTGACGTTGCTCCACTACACATTCATCTCAAACAAGAAGCACTTTCTTGCACGTACCGCCTATGCGTACTCGGTTTACTAGAGGAAATTCCTGTGAACCGCATTTCAACACGCACCTCGTTGTTTCCACTTTTGGTGAATTGGGACAACGTTGTCCTTGCTGTGATCTTACAATTGCTTGTTTGTAATATAGGACATTTTCCATGAAATTCCCGAGAAGAGTGTGCATCTGGATATCTGGAGAGAAGTATTTCAGACGGCATCGTATGTTACACTGATGGCTCTCTGCTCGAAGGTCGAGCTGGTGCTGGTGTCTGCTCTCGTGAGTTAAGACTACATCAGTCTTACTTACTTGGTAGACACTGCACTGTTTTTCAGGTCGAAATCTTTGCTCTTATGTTCGGAGTGCAATCAGCACTTCAGCAGCACGTAATGGACAAAGTTCAGATAGCCAGGCTGCTATTAAAGCACTTGCTTCGGCCAACTGTCGGTCGAAGTTTGTTATTGCTTGTTGAACTCAAACCGAGGAGCTGAATTCAGCAAACGCTGTTCAACTTGTATGGGTACCTGGTCATTCTTCCATAGTTGGAAATTAATTGACTGACTGGTTCTGAGCCAGCTATTCCAGTATCGAATTGTTTGGTAAAGCTTTAGATTGACACCTGGACGGCCACTCAGCGCAAACAATACAATTTTCTTGCCTTTTTTCTATGTAAACGTCTAGCGACAAGACAAGTGGCGCTCTCTAAGCGTTTCAAGGTGGAACAGTGTTCGTGATTTGTCATAAGAAAAGGTGGTGTGCGTTTGTTTTGGCATCCGCATACAATCAGTAACGCACACTACCGCATGAAAGTTGAACTTTCATCCGCAGATAGCGCTGCGATAGTGTCCCCCGAGCATCAGCGGAGTGGGCATTCTTGATATTCTTATTCTTTGGTAATAGGCTGTTTTACCGCACACAAATCTGCCAGGAAAAGGCCTACTTTCCCACACCAAATTAGCAGTGCTGTAATAGTTCATTACAGCACTGATTTGCGTTGCGTAATGAACCATTACAGCTCTGTTTTCAGTTTTGATCAACTTCTTGATGCTTTCTGGACGCAGTTTTGAAAAAAAATGTGACAATATAGTATAACCTGCTATGATCAGACTTTCTTAAACATGGGTATGAATATCAGTGTGCAGTATGATAAAAACTTTTGTTAAAAACTATCCTCAATCGGTAATTTATGAAATGGCAAAAAAAACGTTGTACGCAACTCGGTGCATTAACTTGATTTTAACTCGGCAAGCCTCGTTGGATGAATTTACGACTCGTGCTGTAAAAAGCTTCATTTTGCACCTTGACGAGTAAACTACTATTGTATTGTACAGAGTCATCTCAAGGGCTCGCGAAGTATTTCACAAATGGCTAAAATATAAACGACTCATAAAAAAGTGATCATTTTCCATAACAGAATCAGAAATTGCTAATAAAAAAGTAGGGGTGGGAGCAATAATAAACTATAAAATTTCCATAAACAAATCAAAAAGTGCATAAATAATTCAAAACTTCCCATAAATAATTGATTTTCGAGCAATAAAAAATGTCAGAATTTCCACAAATAAATCAACAATTGCAATAAAAAACTATATTTTTTCCAACAAAAAAGTTTAAATTTTCCATAAATAAATCTGATTTTTCCATAAATAATTTAAAAATTCCCAATTGAAAAACATTAAAAAAGCAATTGAAAATTAAGCAATAAATACGAAATAATGAACAAACTAAAAGTACCGGTTGTGCCATGCGGCGATGCCGCATAGAGGGTTGAGGAACTGAGGCGGCAGAAGGCCGCCGAAGTTTCCGAAAGCCGATGCGCTGTAACTGCGTCGATTCGGTTCTAGGCAATCCACAGATCCAATCATTTGCCCGGTATAATGCGAACAGAGATGTTATCCTTTTTTAAAGTCCGACGAGCGTTAGCGAGTTCGGACAGCAAGCGATTGTCTATTAATTTGCACAATAGTTTCAGTTTTTCTATCATAGTTCTGAGATGTAGTATGTTCGAAATTTTTTGTTGGAAAAAATATAGTTTTTTATTGCAATTGTTGATTTATTTGTGGAAATTCTGACATTTTTTATTGCTCGAAAATCAATTATTTATGGAAAGTTTTGATTTATTTATGCGCTTTTTGAATTGTTTATGGAACTTTTATAGTTTATTATTGCTTCCACCCCTATTTATTTATTGGCAATTTTCGAATTATTTATGGAAAATTTTTAATTTATTATGGGACGATTAATTGGCTGCCTTTCACAAATATGCTACTAGTAGCATTAACTGGTCACTCAGGTATCACATCATTCACATGACGAATATTCAGCAGGCTGATTCATTTGTACATATGTGATAGCTGTGAATCCGATTATGGAACTTCGTATCATTTGATTTGTAACTGTCCAGTTTTTGTGCAACTGCGTTTCCGAGTACTTGGTAAACACTTATTAGGTGAAACTGACTTCAGAAACATGAATCTTCAGACTGTTCTGTTGTTCTTAACCCGCTGTGGTAAACCGTTATAGGCTCTCTTTACGCTTTACGCGTTATTGCCTTTTCAAGGCAATGTTTAAAATTGCGTCCCCTACCTGTCCTTTTCCGTATCCCATCTCTAATTCCTTTCTCTCTCTCGTTCGGGTAGATGATGGGTAGGCTCATATTATTTATATGTACGTGTAATGTAATAATTGATTGGGATGCAAATAAAGGTTCTACAAAAAGGAGTGCCCCGATCGCATCCTATTTCCTTCGAATGAGTCCAAACAAGCATCAGTACCACACCAACCATCATATTTAGTTCCACTAAGGACGCTTTCCTAAAAGCAGCAGCATAAACTAATTTCCGTTCTTTTTTTTCTCTCTCCTCTTGACTTACAGCGACCTCCAGGGCAACAACATCACCGTCATCTACGAGTCTGATTTCCTGAGTCTGTCGAAGCTTCGAATATTGTAAGTATAAAACTTGAAACTCATTAAATTTTGGAAAGTAATTTAGCATCGCACCCACGCCCTGTATTCACTCAACTAAAGGGGGGTGCATGGACTTTGTCGACTTTGCCCCACCATGCAATAGCTATAGTTTTAAGTTACCAACATCAAACGACAAGTGCTGGCTGGTTGGCTGCTGCTGCTACTACCGGATTCGTTTTATAGTGGTGAATAATTAAATTTCATGTGAATCAGCGCCACTCAAGTACTTGTAATAGTATTACCGAAACTTTTACTTTAGCCTCCTCGGGTAGTGGCAGGCGCGGCAGCTGGGAACCAACTCGACAGCTCATTGTAGAACGATGATGCTTTCAAACTAATTACATCCAGTCAATTTCCGTTTCATTAGAGAGAACGGCAAACTGTGCGCCGCAAACTGTTTCCTCCGGCTGGAAGCGATGGAATCGTTTGACATATATGTAGTTATTGGTTTATTGGTGAAAAAATTACATCGATAAAATTCTTATCAAATTATCGGTTCAAAAAAGTTATACAGGGCATAACAACACAAAATGAATAGCCCAATAAACTTACGTCAAACTGTACGTCCTTAACAACGTACCATATCAAACGGTGTATATAATGACATTGATATATCTGCTTATTCGTGGGAAGTATTACTGAATGAATCATGGAAGAAATCATTTGATAATTCTTAAAAAAAAATCTGAAGAAATCCGAGAAAGAAAGAGTGCAAATCCAGGAAAAGGTCCCTGGAGGAATCCATGAAAAAAACTGAAGGAACTTCGGGTGAAATTCCTTAAGGAATCTTCAAAAGAATCCCTGAAAGAATATGAAAATGAATTTCTGGAAAAAATCTTGGAAGAAGTCCCTGAAAGTATTCCAGGAGGAATCCCTAAAAGAAAGCATCCCAGGGCAATGCGCAACGAAATATGCTTAAAGCATATTTCGTTGCGCAATCTTTTGTGAATCATAAATGATGTAACTTACTATTAGGTACGGTTGCCCAGGTTCGAAATACCAACTTGTAAAACTAATAACCTGCAGCCACCATTTGAAATCGATTGGAAAAGTCTCACCAATAAAATCTACAAAACCGAACACGATCACCTAGCCTATCATCCAACCGTTTTCGGCGACCTGTGTCTCCTCGGACACAGGTTCAACAAAACGATATTACACATGTTATTTGAATAATGAGCTCGTTAGTGAAAGCTACCAGCGCTAAATCAAACCCAGGCCGGGGTGATGAAGTGATCGCTTTAGGGGTGATAATAAATTGGACCATAGTGAGGCACCGTTTATAAATGAGCCTGAGCCTGCGCGGTGTCGATCATATTTCCTGTGTGCTCTCGTCGTCATGACTGCCGCGCCGAGCCGAGCGCCATCCATAGTGATCTATGCGGATCTTGGCAGGGTGCCACCAAATCGTAAATAGTTGGGAAACTTTCCCATAGACTGCGGGTAGCTCGCGACGGGACCCAGACAATCCGTAATTAATTATACATATTTTGGTCGACATAAAACAATGATTGGGTATTAATTTATTCACTGTTAAATAGTAATCTTTATTCAATAGGAACTATCGCCATACAAAGAAAGATAATCCTGTTTAAATGAACTGTGATCGTTTACAATTCATTTTCGACAGCATTTAAATAAAAATTGGAAAAGGGAAATTTTGAAATACTTCACTAATTTTTGAAGTAGTTTGTGGCTTCTTCTTTTTCTCAATGAATTCCTTTATGTTATAGGTACAGGAAAGTGTTGTTTGAACTGGTGTTCATTATTTCCTTTTTGGCTCCACCTGCCCCGACCTTGCCGAGGAATCCCTTTCCAACCACGGGCTCGGATCCAACCCAGTAGATCGACATCACTACAGCAACGCTACCAGGATGTGCTTCTCGCGGCCACTTAATCGCTGTAGGAGTCGATTTTGACCGCAGGGCACCGGTATAACCTACATAGCCGACACCGAACCCATGGACCACCTCTTGTATAGCGTCTGCACTAGCCATTCTCCAAGTCCACGCACCACCTCCTCTGTAGCTCCAAGACGATGTGGGTGACAACCATTGAAACGGCATTCCAGCCAAACTCATCCCTACACATCCTCTGGACAAGATTGTCCGGAGTTGTGCCCTCCCCGTATGTGGCAAGCTAGCGGTCACGCATTGTGCGAAAATGCGGGCCTACGAATAAAACGTGCTCAGCCGTTTTCTCTACCATACATAAACACCATACATTTGAGGAGATAACGCAAAGCGCATCGTGTCACACGGTAAGGTACGCGTTCGCAATTATCAGGCACATCAGCCTATAAGTATTTTCCAGCATATCACTGTAGCTTTCGGTACTTAACGCAGTGCCTCACGCCGGGCCGCCATACCTTAGTATGGACGTAGCGACACTAACCAGAATACACCTCAGAGCTTTTGGACATGCGAGACAGTGTCACTTTAGCTTTGAAGGCTCTTTTGCAGGCGTAATCAACGTGGCTACCGAAGGAAAGCTTATCTTCAATCATCACCCCCAAGTGTTCAAAGGAGTGCTTTAAAGTGATAGTGTAATTGCCTACAGTGATCACCGCTTGCTGCTCCGACTTTCTGTTGTTCACGACCACCACCTCAGTTTTATGTTGGGCCAATTTCAGTTTCCTAGAGCCCATCCACTCCTCCACAACTGTGATCGAGTGGTCAACTCCACTTCGATGAATTCACCGTAGACCTCTAGCGTGATATCGTCAGCGAAGCTGAAAATTGCCACTTGCACCGGGAACTCTAACTGCAACACCACGTCTTACATGACATTCCCTAATACCGGATCCAATATGGAACCTTGCGGAACTCCACTGAGGTTATGTGAAGCACTTCCAACCCAGCTCTGTATTGTAAAGTAATACTCGATTCTGGATGTAGCTTCCAAGAATCTTGTACAGGTACCCGCTTATCCCCAAACACAGGAGCGAGTTGGCAATAGCCGCCCAACTGGCGCTGTTGAACGCGTTCTTTAGATCCAGAGTCACAACTGCACAGTAGCGAATCCCCCTTCTCTTACGCTGGAGTGCTATCTTGGCGGTTTTTGTAACCGACAGGAAAGTGTCTACGGTTGACCTCCCCTTTCGGAAGCTGAACTAGCTGCACGAGATATCATTTACACCCTCGGTGTGCCTCAACATGCTATTGTGGATGATCTGTTCGAGCACCTTCCGCACCGTGTCAATCAAGCATATTAGTCTATGCCGGGTCTCCGGGTGGTTTCCCCGCCTTTGGCAATAGAACCAGACTTGAACATCTCGGAAATCTCTGCAATAGCTACTTTTAAGGCCAAGTTCGGAACTTCGCCCGGGCCTGGGGCCTTACTTACGCTATGGGACTTTGCTATCCCCGCAAGTTCCACATCGGTGATTCTTCCCTTATCGCCAGCCCCAGTCCCCGGCTGTCATACGAAAGGAGGCCAAGGGCTACGACCATGACGTGGAAAAAGCCCCTCGATGATCCTCTCCAACATCTCTGGAAATTGCACCGTAGGAGACATTACACCTCTCGTCTTGGCCATCACAATCCTGTAGGCATCACGCAACGGATTCGCATTGGCGCTGTGACAGAGACCCTCGAAGCAGGAAGAGCGAAACGAACGGCGGGTGGTGTTCGCCGCTGCAAAAGCCGCGCTCAAGACCGAGATAAGAGCAAGCAAAAAGGCCTGCTTTGAGGGTCTCTGTCAGAGTGCCAATACGAACCCGTGGGGTGATGCCTACAGGATCGTTATGGCCAAGACGAGAGGTGTGATGGCTCCTACAGAGCAATCTCCAGAGATGTTGGAGGGGATCATTGGAGGACTTTTTCCGCGTCATGATCCTAGTCCTTGGCCTCCTTTCGTAGGACAGCCGGGGACTGGGGCTGGCGATGAGGAAATGGTCACCGATGTGGAACTTGCGGGGATAGCTAAGTCCCTTAGCGTAGGTAAGGCCCCAGGTCCGGACGGAGTTCCGAACCTGGCCTTAAAAGTAGCTATTGCAGAAGCTCCCGAGATGTTCAGGTCTGCTATGCAGAAATGCCTGGACTAGGGAGTTTTCCCAGAAGCTTGGAAGAGGCAGAGCCTGGTACTATTGCCAAAGGCGGGGAAACCACCCGGAGACCCGTCGGCATATAGACCAATATGCTTGATTGACATGGCTTCCGGAAGGGGAGGTCCACCGTAGACGCTATCTTGTCGGTTACAAAAACCGCCGAGAAAGCACTCGAGCCTAAGAGGAGGGGAATTCGCTTTTGCGGGGTAGTGACTCTGGATGTAAGGAATGCATTTAATAGCGCCAGTTGGGCTGCTATTGCTGATGCGCTCTTGCGTCTGGGGATACCGGAGTACTTGTACAAGATTCTCGGAAGCTACTTCCAGAATCGCGTACTAGTATACGACACGGAGGTGGGTCGGAAGTGCTTTCACATAACCTCAGGAGTCCCGCAAGGTTCCATCCTGGGTCCGGTGTTATGGAATGTCATGTACGACGAGGTGTTGAGGTTAGAGTACCCAGTGGGAGTGGTGATTGTCGGATTTGCCGACGATATTACGCTCGAAGTCTACGGTGAAACGATCGAGGAGGTGAAGTTGACTACCGACCACTCGATCAAGGTTGTGGAGGCGTGGATGCGGTCCAGAAAACTGGAGCTGGCTCACCACAAGACAGAGGTGACGGTTGTTAACAACATGCAGTCGGCGCAGCAGACGGAGATTAGTGTAGGAGAGTGCACTATCCTGTCGAAGCGCTCTGTCAAGCACTTGGGCGTGATGATCGACGATAAGCTTACCTTCGGTAGCCACGTCGATTATGCCTGTAAAAGAGCCTCCACAGCTATTGCGGCACTGTCCCGGATGATGTCCAATAGCTCAGCGGTGTACGCCAGTAAGCGCAAGCTTCTGGCTAGTGTTGCTACGTCCATACTTAGGTATGGCGGCCCGGCGTGGGGTACCGCGCTAAGTACTGAATGCTACCGACGGAAGCTGGAAAGTACTTACAGGCTTATGTGTCTGAGGGTTGCAAGCGCGTACCGTACCGTGTCACATGACGCTCTCTGTGTCATTACTGGTATGGTGCCCATCAGCATTCTTATCAGTGAGGATATGGAGTGCTTCGAAATGCGCGGCACAAGAGGCATACGCAAGACTGTCAGGATGGCCTCTATGGTCAAATGGCAGCGCGCGTGGGACAGTTCCACCAAAGGAAGGTGGACCCATAGGTTGATACCGAGGGTAGATAGTTGGATTAATAGGCGCCATGGGGAAGTTTCATTCCACCTGACATAGGTCCTTACAGGTCATGGTTGCTTCCGACAGTATCTACACCGTTTCGGGCATGCGGATTCTCCCGAATGCCCAGTGTGCAATGGTTTAGAGGAAACGGCGGAACACGTTTTGTTCGTGTGCCCGCGTTTTCGCACAATGCGTGACCGCATGCTTGCCACATGCGGGGAGGACACAACTCCGGACAACTTGGTCCAGAGAATGTGTAGGGATGAGATTAGCTGGAATGCCGTTTCAACGGCTATCACCCATATCGTCTGGGAGCTACAAAGGAGGTGGCGCGTGGACTCGGAGAATGGCTAGTCCAGATGCAGTACAAGAGGTGGTCCAGGGGTTCGAAGTCGGCTTCGTAGGTCATACCGGTGCCCTGCGGTCGAGATCGACCCTTACAGCGATTAAGTGGCCGCGGAGAGGAAGTCCCGGTAGCGGTGCTGTCGTGGCGTCAGTCTACTGGGTTGGATCTGAGCCCGCGGTTGGAAAGGGGTCCCCGGCAAGGGTCGGGGTAGGTGAGACTCTGCTGTCTGCAACCTACGGATGCAGCTGATAAGGCCTGAAGGGTAGTGATACCCTTGCCTTCAGCAGGTCAGATCGGGTTGCATGTGGGCATCAGTTCTTGATGTCCGCTCAGCAGTAGGGCGCGGGCGGGGTTGACCCTGCCCGCCTTCCGAGGACAAAGGGAGTGGCGAGGACCACTCGGGAAACTGGCTAAGCGCCAGCATGCTATCGTGATGGACTCTCCAGTGCGAGTCATCGATGTTCGTTGCTGCTAGGCTACGGCAGCTAACCTTGAGGGTGCGATATGCACTAGCCCCTCTCTGAAGCAATACCTTCTTGGTGGTTCCGGAGAGACGTAGGGTTTGGCGACCATAGGAATGTGTTTTAGTGGGTCGAGGAGAGAGTAGTCCTGGCTTCTACCGGCATTGTAGAAGACGGCCTCATCCCCACACTACCCTAACCTTCCTGTTAGGGTGTCTGATGAGCAGATTTATCCCCCTATGGTTTAGAAGGAAAAAAAAAAAAAAAAAAAAAAGAGACCCTCGAAGCAGGCCTTTTTTCTTGCACTTATCTCGGTCTCTAGCGCTGTTTTGCAGCGGAGAACACCACCCGCCTTTCGTTCGCTCTTCCTGAGATCATGCTCGCTTCATCCGCCACCTAGCTGGTAGACAGGCATGGCGCAGGTCCGCAATCACTTGAATCCACCAGTAAGCCGGTGGTCTCCCATTTCTAAGCTGGACTTGCCTAGGCGCGGTCGCACGCGAGAGCACCGCTACCAGCTCATCGCCGTCTAACCCAAGTAGGTTTCGCTCACGGCGAAGCGCCTCCCTAAATACTCCTTCGTCGAAGTATGATGTCTTCCACCTGCGACGACTTGGCCTTGACCTAGCCACCTCTTCCTCTACCCGCTGCCTGCAGTTGTTGTAGTTGATACTCTAGCGAACCGCCAGATGATCGCTGTGAGTGTAGCCATCGTCTACTCTGCAATTTGAACGACTTGTTAAGCGAGGACTACAAAAAGTAACATCAATAATCCACTCCGCACCGTTCCGACTAAAGGTACTCTTGGTGCTGACATTAGCCAGGTCGACATCTAGTATGACCAGAGTCTCCAGCAGAATTTGACCCCACTGGTTCGTAAAACGGCTTCCCCATTCCACGGCCCAGGTATTGAAGTCACCCACTATTAAAACCGGCCTTCGCTTAGCCCAACCAGCACGGTGGTCATACAGCACAACATCTGCGTGAATTGCTCGATCGGTCACTGTGGAGGCACAAAACAGCTACAAAAGAAGACCCCGTTTACTTTGGCAACCACGAAGCCCTCATAGGTGGTAGACACCAACTCCTGGGCGGGGTATTTACCCGTCGCACAGTGGAGCACCTAGTACATCAAAACTGATCAAAATTATTTTGACGTATTTTCACAGCCCAAATGCAACCCAAATTAGTAATGAAACGTGTTTCATAGTTTTCAATGAACTTTATAACAATAAGTTCACCTAGCAGTGAGAAACAACCAATCTAGCCGACTTCAACCAGACCTTTTTTTAATAATACAAGCATTCCATAGAAAATTGATATAGTGTGTCTCCGAACATCGTGATATTGGATGGTTTTGTAGTTTATCGAAAATAATTAAACCCGTATTTTTTTATTTCGTCATTAGGTGACCAAATTTAAGATTGTAAAAATCAAGATTTTTCGAAACTATTTTTTTTTTTTCAAAAAACCACAGTTTTTGAACCAGTTGACCGATATTAAACTTCTTTTTTTATTGAAAGCTGTTAAATTCTAGTTTTCAACAAAAAATACATTCAGAGGGCCAAATAGTGTTTTAGGCAAATAATATCATATAATAATATAATTATCATGATTTTTTCAAAGAATTGCAACTTTTGAAATCTGAAACATCCGGAAGGATTTCTTTCTGCATTTGAAAGAGGAACAATAGTTTTATCATACACTGAAAGAAGATTTCCCGGAAACAGCCGGAAAATCAACTTATTTCATTTTGAATGTACGGTAAAGGATTCCATGGAATTTTTTTTCCAATTTTTCATATATTGTATGTAAATTTAACGTCAATTTGTTTAGGTTTCAAATTAACAGAATAACAATATTAACCTTCTTTAACAAACTGCATCTTTGAATTGATTGACTATCAATTTTATTCACTTTTTACGGTCAAAACTTGCACGCGATGTGAGTTATATCAAAGAAAACGGATAAAATTCAGCTTCACTAAACCTCTTCTGATAAGCGTAAACAAAACATTTGGACACTGCTTGGCTGTCAAACGATTACACAATAACTACACTTGGCAAAAACACAACGGAAAACCCAATTACTTTATTTTGAGTTTTTTCACTTATGATCAGGTTTTGATATGATTTACTCCAATGTGCGTCGTCCATATCGCCGTAATTTTTTCGAACCCATCCGCGACCCAATTGCCGTTGCCGGCTGGTACTTGGTATGGGTCCGCTATGATGGCGATATTCCTATCAACCAGATTCGGATTTCCTTTGTAGTGCTTTATCTGACGATAGCGATCGTCATCGATTCAATACAAATCGATATCGATTCATATCGAAAATCTCTCATTGCTTGACCGGGATCCGTCCCCCACTCAGAAACAAAGCAGTTACTGAGCTGCGTCACAGTGATTCAGGTTCAGCTACGTTACCTGTACTGTGATTTAATAACTTTGGTGCCTGGCCTTCAAACTTTGGACCACCCGTTTGGTGCCTGTTGTTCACGGATTTCCCGGTACAAACAAGACAAATGGGTGGACTCGTGCAGCTTTGTGCCTTATGGCCTTCGGCGCCGCATCTCCTACACAGCTTGCTTCTGTCAGGGCCTTTGCAGTCCTATGACTTGCATCCTGGTTCCAAACACCTAAAACCAACTTCCGGTAGCTCGTGGAACATCAGATGAAATACGCACAAGCCTACCTTAATCCTCCCTACTTTAACGGACTTTTTTACGTCCGCCACAGGTTGCTGTTCAAAGGCTATCTGTGTCTCTGCCGGCCCCTTCCATAACCGAACGTCTGCGGTGGCCACCTGTACCTGGCACTGTTGCCGCAGTGGCGTGATGAGCACTTTCGGTTCGGTGACCTTGTCTAGGTTCTTCGCGCCTTCAGAGTCGCCTCTGCTGTAAGAGCCCTCACCTCGGCCCTTTGCCAAGGACCTCTTCCTCCAAACTATTGTTGCCACAAAAGTTCAGCTTATTGGACGCAGTGGCTTAAATTCCCCAACAGGGGAGGAAAAAAAATTGTTGGCAGCGCCTTTGCGTTCCTTGTTGCGCTTAAGCTCTAGGATCATTTCACCCGTCCGAGTACATCTAATACTGCGTACGGTGCACATCAGTTCCCAGATCCATGAGCTGGCTTCACTTCGCGTCGCCTTCAAGACGTCTGAGTACTTGGACTGTTCGGTCTTGATGGCGAGCGCGTCGCCTTTCTCGCACTTGGCACCTGCTCTCTTAAGCCTTCTTGGTTTGGTGTCCCTGCGCAACTGCTCATCTAGCGGTGTTTTCATCTTCCTCTTCCGGACGACCTTCGTCCGAGGGGTCCTACCCTTAGTTAACCCTACTTAGTTAACCTTACTGTGGTTGCTGAGTGCCTAACAACGGTCGCAACCCCCTTTTCAGGCCCACCCTTTCCAGCTTTCCGGGACGCCTGGATGTGGTCCGACTTGCTGGCATTACTGCCGACTTTCGGGTTTAGTATTCTCCTAGCCTTCCGGGCACCGACAGACACCTCCTCACCTGACGGCTGCCTCACCTGCTTCTGCGAGTGCTTATCAATAGCAGTCGCATCCGCCACACATTTTGGGCTTCCTGCGAAAACGAAGGCCTTTGTCTGGGTAGACTTCGTAATTTTTGGTTTCGCCGGTTTTGCCGCTGCTGCAGTTTTCACGAGTCTCTCGTGATCTTGATTAGCATCGTCAATCGACTTACGAACAGGGCCCTTTAAAGGTCCTTGCTTATGTTGGACTTCGTGGACGCAAAGTCAATGCTCTTACCAAGCTGCTGTACAGCCACCTCCATTGCAGACAGCCCATCATGATTTTGCTCGATGGCCTTCATCAACCACACTCCATCCACTATCTCCCCCAGCAGGCTAGCCAGGGAATGAATCGGAGCTCCTACACTGAAGTTGCATGCGCAGCTTCCTGTTCATGACTCCTCACTTCTCCTTAACGGAGACCTAGCCAACCCACTTCTTGCAAAGTGGTTAGCCTCGCCACTACCACCTCCACTTGATATTTTTTGAGTTCATTTAATCCCACGAGTAGCACGGGAAACAAGGTCCACCACGCGAAATACGAAATACTGTTGGTGTGCCCAGGTACCCCATAGGCTCTGATAACGATCTTTTTCACCCCCTCGACCACTCATTCCTCGGCACGGGGCGCTTGTCACCTTGAATTGGGGTTGCCAATCCTATTCTTAATCGGCGACCACGGGGCTGACTCGCAAGCAGGTGGGTTCGTCAAGCCGCGGGACTGTAATCCCTGCTGCCCCGCCCCATAGGATGGGAACGGGTTAGTGGGTCGGGGATGTAGTCCTGCTCATTGGCTGTTGAAGGTGGTATCTAACACAACACTACCTGAGCCTTCCGCTCAGGTGTCTATTGAGCAGATGCTCCCTGCATTACTTGGAAAAGAAAAAAAAACTTCTACTTGTGCGATTTTTGGGTTGAACTATTTAGCGCGAAGCTTCTGAATTTCCAGAATATCTACAAGTATCAAGCTAGTATTTGTTATTCTACTCAATCATGAAGTAGCAGCTAGCAGTAGCAGATCCGACGCCTATACCCTCATACTTTTTTTTCTATTTGTCCATTCCAGGCAGCTGACTGACAACCAGATCTACACGATAGAAAAAGATGCGCTAATCGATCTTATTTCCTTGGAGCGATTGTAAGTATTACAGTTCTACACTACCACCAAAATCAAAGAATATGTTTCGAATTCCTACACGCACCCGCCTGCACAGTCACGCTTCCACATTGCTTTCTATCCTTTTCCTTCCGCACTCATTCACTCGAAAACACAAATTGACGATAACAGGTGCCCTGTACCACGAGCCGTCAATTTCCCTAATTGTTCCATAAAGTCATTATCGTAAAATCGATTTTATTAATCTCTATCACACTTCTCGCGCAATTTTGCTGCTTGCACTCCAATTTTTCCAAGCTGTTTGTAGCTGCTGCTTTTCATATTGTGTTCTGTGCACCAATCGGTGAAGTTCTGATCCATTCCCCAAACACCATCCGAACCGCCCCCGGAGTTCCCCACCCAAAAAAAAACTCCCAATCATAATGAATCGTTTTGCTTTCATTTCGGTGTGTTATTTTATAATTGCTCTTTTCCCCTCCGGTTTTTTCTCACACCTCACGCGCTCTCTTTTCTCTTTTTCTTTTTCATTCTTTTTTTACAGGCGACTTAATAGCAATCGCTTAAAATCAATACCAGATAATTTTTTATCAAGCGCTGCTAATTTATTACGATTGTAAGTAGTAGGATACGTATGAAATGATTTATGGTTTGATATCATTGTTTCGCCCTGAGGCTACTCCAGGCAGCCCATTGCAGACCGAGACCGGTTGCCGCGTAATTCGATTCCATCGCCGGCTTCACACCCGAGACCCGACAGTAAATAGCGCTGGTGGGGCTGCGGCGGCGATGGTGGTTCGAATGCGTGACTTTGGTCTTTGGTGATTTTATCGGTTTTATAGTTTAATTAATTTGCACAGTTTGCTTATGGCTGTCCGTTTTGTTTTTGCTTCATGAATTATGCGATTATTCCACGGAATTTTGGTTTGGTTTGCATGTTTGAGTGAAATCGATTTCAATTTCTTGATTTTGCTTTGGCTGACCAAGCCATGTGGGAAATTACACTGTACAAATCGATTTGTTTTTATGTTGGTGTCATATATCGTCGGTTTTGTGCAAGAGGACACAACTCAAAAATTTAAATTTTCAGAAAGAACTACTTGGGGAATTGTTGCTCTCAAAACACCCATCAGTATTTTTCTCACTCAATTCATCAAACTCTCAATTTATCCATGTTTTTGCCTTATAGATCTTCCTTGGGTCAAAACCAACAGAATAAAACTAAGACGACCCAAATTGGAACTTCCGTTCACAAGTTATGCGCAGTCCCACGTATGTCACTGCATTTTTATATATAAAAAATTTTAAAACACTTTTTGAAAAACTAACTTGTTTTGAGTTTTCCTTTATTGAAAAAAATAATAAACATGTGTGAATTCTACAAACATTGAAAAAAACTTATATGAAAATTTCCATAGCTTTTCAAATTAAAACCTTAAGATATAAAAGTTTTTGAGTTGGGACTCTTGTACGAACTTGACTATTTGTTAAATGATTCTGAGTGGTAAACTTAATCGTATAAAAAAAATGATAACTAAATATATTCTTGAAACACTCATAGTTCCTTCTAAATAATTCACAGTAATGTGATAGCTCACTATTCATGCATTTGTTCCTAAAGTTTACGAGTTAACATCAAAGTCAAGAAAGTTCACAAAACTCTAAGAAAAGCTACACTTCAATGCATTATTCACAAAAACAAAATAAAAAGGACATACATTGCACAAATACAAATTTGAAGTAAATAAGTAACCAAAACACTTCCTACACTAGCACTTGGAGTAGCCAAAGCGAACAAATAAAAAAAATACATCTTGGTTCTAACTCCTATTTAACTAAATACTTATCTCTAAAACATGAGCATTTTACGGTTGTTGATGAAATGCGTAATAAATTTTCCGTCAGTCTCTAATTTTCCTCTGTGCTGATTGCGTTGAAAATTCTCTGACAAATTTTTTGGGAAAGATCCATCAAATACGTCAAACTAAAATTAAGAATTTTCAACTCCACCGTCCGTAGAGGTTTTGCTTATACTTAATACATTGTTTTCACACTTTTACAAACCTTTCCACAAAAGTAAGGCACTTTATGGATGTTCCCGTAGAAGATATATTTGGCCTAACCTTTGGCTTATTTACTCTGGAAGCATACCGAAATAGCAAAAAAAAATAGAGTAATTAGTAACAGACTTCCTTGAGCGTTTTTGGTGGAACTGACAACTGAATTTCTTAGGATGTATTAGGCATAACCACCAATACACAGCAAAAATTAATTAAATTTCAACGAGCTGTAATCTGATAGAAATGTAAATGTACACGAGTTGAAACTTGTGTTCGATTTAATTTTCTATTAAAATTCATGCACAAACCTGGAGCATGCATTTCAATTCAAATTTACAATTTTATTTATTTGATTTCCAGTCGTTGTAAAAATAAATCGATATACCCTTATTTTTCAACGAAGACAACTTGAATTTTACATGAACTAGTACATATCAGTCAAGTCGAAAACAGTCATGGCGGAGTGATAAAATCTTCAACTGAACCATCTTCGTTTGTGAGCCGCATATTTCACTTCCCGGCCTTTAAATCCATTGTACAAATTGTCAAAAGTAGTGGAAATGCATAAGAGCAACAAATACCATCGTTTGTACTAGAGGACTAAAACTTGAGGTAAGCAGAATCAGTGTAAATGTCTATCAAGAGTTTCAATCCCATCCATCCACTTACAGCCAAAAGCGCAAAACCCACATCGGTTGTAGTTCCAGGCGACAGCAATTGAGCGTGATTATCGGAGGAAGCAAATCCGCTTTCAAATTTATTGCCCCGCAACCTGGACAAGTGATGACAACTGCTTCGGAAATATGATTATGTGTGCGGCAGGATATCAATTCAAAACACCTCCAGCGTCAGAATAAAAGATACATTTTAAACGAATCCCGAATCTCACGCTGTTGTGTATTCATTTACTGCTGCCCTGCCAATGATACCCGGGAGGGGAATGCATTTTCAATGGGAACGGTGGGAACAAAAGAAAACAAACAAGCATGACGTCGTCGGACCGCGTGCTGCGGTTCGTGTAAAATTCAATGACGTTTAATTTTACATGAATCGCTTCCCTTTCCAAGTCGTGTAAATTTAAAGCTCGATGGAATTTTGCATTTATTTTTATGCTCCAAATATGTGCATGAAAATAAACTTAAAATTACATTTTTATTTTAACTGTGTACTATTCTGGGAGGACTCGAAGAAGAAATTCTCTGTGAGAATTACCAAGGCAATTTCTAGAAAAAAAATACTCAATTATAAATGTTTGTACGATTTCTGTGAAAATTTTATTGGCGATTGTCCAGGAAGTATTTCTGACAGATTTCTTGACAAAAAATCCTGAGGAAAAATACAAATATCTAAAAAAAAAATCAAGAGAGAAATCTGTCACTCGCATACACAGTTGAGAGTTATTAGTGGTTGGGTAAAAGCTACAGGATACGTTTGGTCGTTCTTCATGATTCAAATTACATAAATAGAGAAATTTCCGAGTTTGAGCCAAAAATATTGAGATTTATAGGTGGTATGAACAACTCAATTTTTGAGTAATAAAGGTGCTTTCACTACAAGTGCCATAATTTTCTCAATTTTCAACCGATTTTAAATATTTTTTAATGAATTTCTTTCAAAATGATTTTTGAATAGACTCTACATAAGGTTTTTTTTCCAAAAAACCGTTAAAACACGCATTTTTAAAGAAAAATCATAATTTCGATTAAAATGAACAATTAATTCTAAATAATAATATGGAAGCATATACTTTCAATTTTTGTAGTGTTTACAAATTATGTTCAATGTTCATGTTCAAAATGCAGGTAAAAATACTGTAAAGAAAATCCTTCGCTGGTTCTTAATAAAAACTGTTAAAAAAAATCGTCCTAAACTTAAATTTTACGTGAAAAAAAAATCAACTTTTTAAGCATGCATTCGCAGTTTTTGGTGAAAAATATCATCAAAAAGAATACTTGAACGCATAGTTTGTTCAGGACCTTTTCAGGCTAGAAAAATATCTGCAAAGCACGCTAAAAGATTTGAAATTGGCCAAGCAGTTAAAAAGCTGTCAAGCCCTACAGTTTTTTTTTTTGTAATAAGAAGGAAATAATACAAAACATCTTGAAAACACATATTTTTCGCGATTTTGGGAAAAATGTTCTAGGATAAAAGCTCCCTTATTATGGGAGTACCCTTGGCAATACCTTTCAGAAGTTCAATCGGGAATTGTGCTAGGAACTTCTTTAAGGAATCCATCGAAAGTTTATTAGAGAATTTCTGCCGGAGTTGCTTCGCGAAATCCTCCTGAAATTCCTTTGGAGTGTTGTGAGAACTTCCAGGAGTTTCAGATTTATCCTAAAGTTCCTTTAATAATTTCTTCGTGAAATTCTTCGGAAATTACTTCAGAAGTTCCTTTAAACTGTTGCCATGATTTTCTTGATGAATACGTCCTGGGTCCAAGCGTTTTTACGATAATTTGTCCAAGAGTATATTCGTTACTATTCCAAAATGTATCTAAGAATTTATACGAGAATTTTTCCAGGAGTATAGAAATTGATTCAAAAATTCCCTCGGAAATTCAGGAGATCCTTTAAAAATGCCCCTAGGAGTTCTTTTGAGGGCCTTTGGGAACATTTTCTAACATTATTTTAGGCTTCCGAATTCATCCAACGAAAAATACAAAAATTAGAAATCAAACAAACAGCGCTTCAATTTTTTGTTTCCAGAAGGTTGAAATTAGGAGCAGCCTGCACAAAAAATGGAACAATTTCCCTATCTTATCGTAATTTTACTAAAACTCCTGTCAATAATTTACCTCAAATATATTGCGACATTTGCACCCATTTAGACTCGGCCGAAATTCATTATCATCACAGTCGAATTTCGCACACGACTTCGCAGCGGCTGGCATACACAAGTTCGGTTGAGTTCTTGACAGGGGCGTCGGATGCACAACAGGTAAACAAAATAAGTTTGATTAGTGTGAAATTTCGCTGGAAAATGATGATTCAGTGGATTCTCAAATTATCACAGTAGTCTAAACTGAGAAACCCAATATAATTCTAGTAATATTATTTCTAGTAAAGAAAAACTTCAATCAATCCCGCAATTAATCAGCAACGAACTTTTGCAAATACTCAGAGATTATAACCTAAACTTCTTCAGGAACCTTATCAGCGTTAACCAATAAATTTCGCCAATGGTTTTGAACAATTACCCCCCGAGAATTTGGTAAAGAATTAATCTTAATATCAAGCAACGAACCCTGAAAGAATGTCGAAAATTAACTCCTTTTTTTGTTAATTTATTAGAATTACGTTATTTGGCCATTTCTTTTTTTGAATTCTCTCGGTAACGGCTTTGGAAATTTGAGTGACAATGACCTTGGGAATTTCTTCAAAGAAGATTTCGGCAATTTTTTTTTTTGAAATTTCTTCGGTTATTGAATTGGAAACTACTTGGACAATTTCTTAGCATATTTTTAGCAGGAAATTGTTACGGGAGTTTCTGCCAATTAGTTTGGGAATTTTCAAGCATTTTTTATTGCTTCAACAGTAGTTTTAATATTTTCTTCGCAATGCCTTCAGGAATGAATTCGGCAATTCTTTTGGGAATTTCTTCGCATATTTGTTTGGATTTTTTAAGCAATTCATTAAGAATTTCGGGCATATTTTCTGCAAATCCTTTAAAGAATTTTCACATCAATGCCTTTGAGTATTCCGACGGCAATTTTTTGAGAAATCTCTTGGAAATCCCTTTAAAAATTCCTTGCAGATGTAATTTACAAAACTCCTATGAATTCATCAGTCAATTTCTTTGCGAATTCTTCAGTGATGTTGTTGGAAATTTTTGCGACAGTTTCTTTGAGAATGTCTTCGGCAATTCCATTCGAACTTGCTTTAAAACATTCTTCAAGAATTTCAACGACAATTACTTTGAAAATTCCCCACATAAATATCTTTCAGGTTTTTTGGATTTTTTTTTTTGAAGAAAAATTACGCAATTCTTTCAAAATTCCTTTCACAATTCATTCGGAAATGGCTTCGCAAATTCCTTCGCCAATTTCTATGAAAATTCCTACAGTTATTCCTTTGAGGAGTCCATCAGCAATTGCTATAGCAATTTCACTGACATAGTCAGTGAAAAACCGTTCGGGAATTCCTAGAGAAATTATTTTGAGCATCATTTCTGAAATTCCTTCTTCATATTTTTTGAGAGGTAAGGTACACCGGGGCAAGTTGAAACGGGTGGGGTAAGATGAAACAGCGGGTTAACATGATGATTTTTAATGATGATAAGCAATTTGATTGAATTGCCAATTTGATTAGTAATTCGATCGGCACTCATTCCTTCGGAAATTTCTTTGGCATTTTTTTCGCAACTTCTATAGAAGCTTCCTCGGCAAATCCAATGGGAATTTCTCAGGTAGTTTTTAGAAACTTCTTCGATTTTTTTTCTGTGGCAATTCTCTTAAATTCCTTTGGAAACAGATATTAAGCATTTCTAACTCAAAACACGAAAAAAGTTGCCATGTTTTATTCGATATTTTTCTGCTTCAAAAAATTATAATTCCAGAATGGTTTGTTGGATTGAAATAATGTCTTCGAAAATGTTTGAGGATATTTAAGGATATTTACAGAAAAAACACACTGATTGTAATATTCATCGCGCATCTATTGAAGATGTCATGTAATTTCAATTTTTGATTGATTTGTCTTTATTAAAGAGACTTTCAGCCCTTGGCTGGTTCGTCTCTACATTCAGTTTAAAAAAAAACCTATTTATTATCTTTCTGTAGAAAGCTGATTTTCAACCTCAAAATTTTCCAAGTAGCCCAGGATGCTCAAATGTTTCTGACTATTTTTTTTCGTGTTTTTAGCTTACATCATTTCGAATCCCACTCCCGACAAACTCGCAAAATGTGAGTTCTTCCTTCGGAAGGGAAATAAAGCGTGGGTCCCGAGATGAACTAGCCTAGGGCTAAAAATCTCGTTAATACAGATAAAAAAAATAAACAAAAGCAAACAATTTGTGAGATTTTGGTTATCAAAAATTCTACGTACAAGTTTTAACGAAAATGTATGCATATTTTTTCTAACATTGAACCATACTTCTTCTAAATTGCTCGACGTTCGCATTGGAACTTGGTCTGCCTCTCTTCAACTTAGTGTTCTTAGAGCATTTTAACAGTATTAATTGAAGGGCTTTCTTTGCCTGCCATTGCATGAATTTGTACATTGTGTGGCTAATAAAATGATACACTTTGCCCAGGGAGTCGAGCAAAGTTCCCGACCGGAACGGGAATCGAACCCGCCATCTCCGGACTGGCGATCCATAGCCTTAACCACAAGACTAACTGCAGACCCCTACCATACTTAAATTATAGCGAAATTTTGAAAAATCAAAAAAAAAATAAGAAAAATTTATGGGGTCTTGTGAAATGTTCTTCGAGATTTTTTTTACTGTTTTACAGCTTTCATAAAAAAATGTTTGATTATTACTCTAGTGAATGTTCAGACCGTCTAGAATAACATTTAACAAGGCTCATTTTTGTGAAAAAATCTTCGGAAATTCTTTCAGGAGTGTCTTTGAGAATGTGTCGGAAAATCATCTTAGAAAACCTAAGACTTTCTTATAGCTCTATAGGAGATTCTTTCAGGGGAATATTTGGATACGTTTTTGTATGGTATGGTTGAAATTACACCCGGATGAAATACGGGGATGAATTCGTGACAATAGAGGGAACTTCATTGCAATCTGATTGATGTATATTCATCATCTGCTGTCATGTTTATTCATCATCATTGAGAAATATGCATAAACTGCCTAAATATGTGCACAAACAATAAGTTCCATGAATCGCGTCAAAACATTTTTGTATCAGTGTTTCAATAGTTGTTATTATTCTTTTTATAAATTTTCTAAGAAAAAAATGTTTCAGACTTCTTCACGAAATTTCGTAAGAAGCTCCTTCGTTTGAACTTTCCACTGGAACACAAAACAACAAACAAGGTACCGTAATCCGGGGTAACATTGATCAGAATTTTCAATCTTTCTTGAATAATTCTATTGTTTAAGCAAATGTTGCATGTTTTATATTTTTTTAAAACAAGTACTGGATCTCTGATTATGTGATAAGCTACTCGAAAAAGTATTGTAAAACTTTTAAACATGTTTAAATAGGCTTTTTATTCTAACTTTTGATATTGTCGATTTGGAGTAACATTGATCATATCAGTGATCAATGTTCATTTGAGTTGAAAATACCCTTACTTACTAAAAAATTCGGGGTCGCTGATTTCGGATATGTTGTCAAAATTCTTACAAGTTATGTACTTTTTGAATTATTCTAAGATTAAAATCCTCCAAACCGCGCATAACGCCTAAAGGTAGGCAATGTCATAATTAATTGATAGCCTATTTTTAATAAATCGTATTTTTTATTGAAAAATAGCATTTTCATAAAAGTTTCGTTTATTAAATCCAACTCTAGGATATCATATTGAAGTATTACAGTGATTTTGAACCCCATATTGTATCTAGTATTCATGCCATGCATGATTGTTTGACAATGTATTTCATTGCGTTACGAAACACAGTTATGGAAAAATCGATTTATTTCAATGTTTATAAAATTCAGTTTGCAAAAAGTACATGTCATTTAATAGCTAAATAACAGCAGATTACGATATACCATTCGATAGAAGAAACTGAATCAATGTAAAATGCTTGTTTGAGCATTTCATGAGGTCGGTCAAGCCGATCAATTACCCCGCTGATCAATGATACCCCGTTTTACGGTACCTAATTAATGAAAATCGATTTGCGCTACATGAAATTAATAAGATACTTCCAGCAGGGAAGACATCGAATAACTCATCAAACTTTCAAGAATCGTGTAGAAATTTGCTGTGGATTTTCCCCAACAAAGCTAA
This sequence comes from Aedes albopictus, assembly GCF_035046485.1. NCBI lineage: Eukaryota > Metazoa > Arthropoda > Insecta > Diptera > Culicidae > Aedes > Aedes albopictus. Next base: position 188,419,231 of record NC_085138.1, read on the forward strand.
TAATCTGCATAATAGTTTTAGACAAAAAAGCCACTAATATTCTCCAAAGAAATTTTGAAAGGTCTTACAAAGAATTATTTTAAGATCAAGCGAGAAAGCTTCAAAGAATATCGACATGAAAGTTGAATCTTTTCATTATTTTCTTTACTAAGATTATGCGGTTTTGAAAAAAAAATGTTCAAAATTTAAGCGTTATAGCTTGGTAAACAAAAAAAAACATACTTTTGTAAAAACTAAGCTCAGTATAGCTTAGGTAAGATCACAGACAAGTAGTCTGGTGGCCTTCACAACCAGAGGCTCGCATCGTTTTGTTTGTGTTGTAGCGCCTTCTGCTGATGTTGTTGTACAACGCAGTGTATCTTGAAAGAAGTCCACCAGGTGACGGCAGAGTTGCGTAATATCAGTCTTGTCAGGTGACTACTGATATTGCACCATCGTCACTAACACTCCAGGCCGTTCAATATCGAAATGACAATGACAGGTAACGACCTGATATTGACCCGCACTCTAGAATACACTCATTGCAACTTATGTGATATTTTAGTAGTTTTCGCCAAAACTCAAACTTTTTTGTGACCAACATGCAAAACATGTTATTTTGTGCTACATATTAAAATATCATCTTGGTAAATCTTCGTTTGAATTTTTAAACGAATTTTAGAGATGGCCTATCAGTGATATCTACACACCATCACACTATCACAGTCAGTCCAGTGCTGATAGAACAAGGAAAGCGACGGTGACTCAAAAGAGCGCACGCTGACTTGGATCGCGGTCGGCCTATCAAAATAAGCGATTTGCTCACCATTGACAGTGACAGAGTGCAACTCTGGGTGACGGTAGTGGACGATGGATTTTCACGAAAATGGTTCTAGATGTTACGTCTGTTTGTCTGTGTTCAACTATCTGTCATGACACTTTTATGCCAATTGTGCTTATCCCAAGCAACACACATGTTATATAAAAGTCACGACAGTGCAAGTTTTTGTTGTATAGAAGTTAATCAGACGTAATTCAAACATAAATAACGTCAAATAAACTTCTATACAACCAAAACTTGCGCTGTCGTAACTTTTATATAACATGTGTGTTGCTAGGGATCCTTGGTTAGAATCTAAGACATTCAAAATGTCTTCCAAATTACCTGAATTTTCTGTAATTCATCTTCTTCTTGGCGTAACGTCTCAACTGAGACAAAGCCTGCTTCTCAGCTGTATGAGCACTTCCACAAATATTAACTGAAAGCTTTCTTTGCCAATGATTATTTCGAATGTGAATATCGTGTGGCAGGCACAAAGATACTTTATGCCCAAAGAATTAAAGGAAATTCCCTTAACGAAAAAATCCTGAGCCGACTAGGAATCGAACCTGTCACCCTCAGCTTGGTCACACTGAATACCCACGCCTTTACAGCTGTGGCTATAGGAGCCCTGAGTTTTCTGTCATATTTTTCAGTGTTCAGTGAAACATAAAAAAGCAAGGTAAAGATAATCTTACACATTGCAGTTTCTACTCCGTGACTGACTAGAACAATAGAAGTTGTACATAGAAACAATTTTTACGAGATAGGGAATTACTGATAGTTCAACAACCGTTGTTACTAGAAACCGTGTAATCCACAGCATCCCCACAGTTGTCTCGCGAAGAAGTATTTGTTAGTAGGGTAAGGTGTGGATCTTGGAGCCACCATTGGTAGGTGATATGATCCACTATAGTTATATAAAAATATACGTCTCGAGCAATTCTGATTCCGCATACCACACTCGCGTCCCCATCACTCTACCGAAAAAACATAAAAAATCCATAAAATGTTCTGAAAAAATCGAAAACTGAAGAACTTATTGATATTCTTAACTAAAATTCGTCAAAAATGTCACATTCGCTATGTCAGCATATATCTCACCATTTATATCTAGCGTACCCATTACTTGAAATTTTACTTGTGATGTGATGAAATTAGGTATATAAACACAATCATTGAAAAAAATATCGGTATCGTCCAATTTTTCTAGAAAAAAAATTCCTAAATTTTGATATTGAAATTATTTATTTATTTATTTATTTATCACTGTCTTGAATTGTAATACAAATTCCCCAGACTGCATATTAATCTAAGTTCCTAATCCTATTTTTAAAGACAAACTTTGAAATATGAAAATCGAACAGAGCACAAACACTATTAAAAGCACGAATACATTTGTCTAATGGATTATTGATGCCGTAGCATGTCCTATAAAATCTAACAAACAGAAGGTCACGGTCACGTAAAAGTCGGGAAGGAGCATACAAAGACACATTTTCTAACAAAGACGGACAGTTAATGTTGCCTACTAACAGATCAAATATAAACAATCTTTGCAAATTCTTGCGTCTAGAAGAGAGCGTCTCTAATGCTATCAGGGCGCAGCGACTACCATAGTCAGGAAGGTCTGCAGGATTGGACCAAGGCAGTTGACGTAACGCGTACCGAATGAAGCAGCGTTGGACTCTCTCCATTCGGATGATCTGCGTAGTGTGATGGGGAGACCACACGCAAACAGCGTATTCCAAAACGCTTCGAACGAGCGAACAGTAAAGCGTTTTCATCGCATAAATATCTCGGAATTTATGGGTGCAGCGACGAACGAATCCTAGAGCAGCAAATCCTTTCGCAGTCGTGATGCTAATGTGATCGTTGAACTGCAGTTTAGAGTCGATGGTGACTCCTAGATCTCGAATAGATTCAACACGTTCCAAAATATCCGGGCCAATTGCGTACTCAAATTGAATGCTTGAGGAACGCCGGGTGAATGTGATGCACTTGCATTTTTTGGTGTTCAGTTCCATCCCGTTTTCTAAACACCACAGCTGAATCTCGTTAGCATCGGTCTGAAGCGCGCAGCAATCAACGAGCGACGAAATAGTCCTGTACAACTTAAGGTCATCAGCAAACAAAACTTTCTCAGATTTCAGCCGATAGCAGAGATCATTCACGAACAACACAAAAATTAAAGGTCCTAGGACACTGCCTTGAGGCACGCCTGAAGTGATGGAAAAGTGACGAGATTGCGTACCGTTGATACAAACAAATGCTTTGCGTTCAGTCAGATAGGAATGCAACCAATCTGTTACCCAACGGGGAAAGCCCAAGTGACTTAGCTTAGCAACAGCAAGATCGTGCGGAACTCTGTCGAAGGCTTTGGAGAAGTCGAAATATATGGCATCAACTTGTGCTTTGTTCCTGAACGCATTTGAGACGAAATTTGTGAATGTCATTAAATTCGTGGTGGTCGATCGTTTTTTAACAAAGCCGTGCTGATACTCGGAAATAAACGGTTGAGCCGCAGTATACAGAGCGCCATGAACTAAGCTTTCAAACACTTTCGCAACGCAACATAGAATGGAAATACCACGGTAGTTATCAATGGCGTGACAAGAGCCGGATTTGAAAATTGGACGAATTGATGCAGTCTTCCACAGCTCCGGAAATGTGCAGTCGCGAAGCGATTTGTTGAAAATAGCGCACAAAGGTTTTTGCAGAGATTCTGAACATTCCTTCAGGAACATTGGAGGAAGATTATCGGTGCCTGGCCCCTTAGAAACGTCAAGTTCTTTTAGGGCTGATACGACATCGGCTGATGTTATTTCCAAAAGCGGACAATTCAGATCAAATACTGGGCACTGTCTGAGATTGTCGGGCGAAAACGTTGGCGAGTTAGAACAATGCACATTTTCGAAGAAATCCGCAAACATATCGGCTAATGTTTCAGGGGAGTCGGCAGTACGATTCTCGAAAGTCATATCAGTCGGTATCCGATTAGAACGTCTTCGGTTACGAACGAAATTCCAGAAAGACGAGGGATCTTGCTTGGCAGTCGTTTGCATTCGTAAGATGTAACTTCGAAATGAAGCATTTTGACATTCGTTGTAATGGGCTTCAATGGCGCGAAGATTCTCCAAGTTTTCATTCGTTTTTGTCCGAAAATAACGCCGACGAGCTTTGCGGAGCACATTACGAAGATGTTGCAACTCGGAAGTCCACCAAGGATGCTTAAATGGATGGCACCTACTTCGTCTACGCGGGACATATTCGTTCAGGATTCCATGCAATATTTCGTAAAATATGCATACCGTCTCATCAGTGGTCTTACCGTGAAACAACCCAGTCCAATCAACGGAGGAGATGGTCGCATTGAGTTCAGCGAAATTGCAATGCCGAAAATCATAGGTTTCATGTAGATTGGGATTCGACGCATGCTGCATGAGATCGATGTTCGTGTCGACCCGAAGCACGAGCGGTTTATGATGGTCGTCAATTTTGAGGAGGGGTGTCGGCGGTTCCAACAGCTCTACGTCGTCCGGTTCACTGACGAATGCCAAGTCCAGTATGCGGCCTGTCGAGTTGCGGAAGGTGTTAACCTGATGGAGACTTGAAGCAACCATTGTTTCAACTAAAACAATTTCCTGTTCGGATGATGCATTAGACGGCAGCAAAGCGTTGATGTCATCGTCCCTCTCCCAGGTAAGGCGAGGAAGGTTGAAATCACCCACGACGACGATCATGTCCTGCTCAGATGAGTTTTCACACAGTTGCTGAATGGCTGACGAATGCGAGGCATACAATGCTGTTTGAGAGTTTGGTGGGAGATAGATGCCACACACGTACAACGATGAGCACTTCAACTTGATGCACACGATGGCTTGTTCAAGATTCTCACAGTCTTGCACTTGAACAGACCTGCAGCTGAGAGAGGATTTCACGGCAATCAAAACGCCACCACCACGTACGAGGTTACTGGTAGCTGAACTCCGATCACAGCGGAAAATGTTGTAACACGTAGAAATTTCGGAATTCGAGATAGTAGAATGCAACCACGTCTCCGTGAGAACCACGATGTCATAGTCGCAGGATGATAGGTTGAGGAAAAGTTCGTTGGTTTTCGTACGAATGCCCCTGACATTCTGGTAGTACACAGTCAAGTAATACTGGGGCGAATCGGTAGATCTAGATGAACGGTTGCGAGGTACGGGGCGTCGATTCATTGTGTCGATAGTTGAAGAGTGACCGGCGGCCGAGATTGGGACGTAGGCTGAGTTTGGAACGATTGCTGAGATTGGGACGTTGGCTGCGATTCGGACGTAGCTCCTGGGTCTAAGCGTTGGATTGGTTTCCAAAAATTCCGAGCATTGGCGTCATGGTCAACAAACTCACGGAATTGTATTCCTTGGGGCTAATTGTGTTTGGGGTAATTATGTTGAAATGTGAGGTGTGGGTGTTGAGGGAACAAGTCAATAGGGCACTGCACTGTTTTGATTTTGTATGGGATTTTGACATTTCCTGGCCTAGTTGTTTACAAAATCTCAATAAGAGCGAAAGAGAGGGAGAGAATTTCGTGCAGAGCCCTATAAGCGACCTTGAGCATATTAACCCTGAGCTGGCAAGTAACACAATACAGGTAATTTTCTAAAATATAGACATAATCAATTATATACTCACATATTGCTCAACCATATAACAATAAAACTATCGGAGCGTTTGGTACGGTATGTCCACGCATCCTTCCTCCCCTGTAGATTCTAGAATTGCTTCGATTTTTATAATTTATTATTAAAATCTAGACAGTTCTAGAATCATCTTTGCGGTAAACACGACGCAGTAGGCCTGGCCGCTTTGATGCTTGTGTCATATTTTTGATATGCCGCAAGCATCAATACTGACAAGAAAAATTTTTGGGCGTAATCTAACCCAAAAATTTCCAGGATGCTTTCTTGTACTGGCTGCGTCTGTGTTAGATTAGATTAGATTAGATTAGAAATTATGTTGAAATGTGAAAATCTAAATTTGAAACGGATGTTCTTCCATAAAGTTGCTCAATCGAAACACTCATCGTTTCAAAACATTTATAGGCATTCAATCAACACCTGTGCAGCAAGCCCCATTCTAATGGCGTACAAACCCAAAAAAAATAAAAGAAAGGGGTCCGAATTTAGAAATTCTCTGAAGATTCAAAAGTTAATGGCAAAAAAATTAGAAGTTAGAACTGACAAAAGTTTAAATTTAGAATTTTGTTTCATCCAAACTATCGTAAAAAGCTCATGTATGCATTGTTCGTCATACAATCCAGATTTCCGGAAATCCATTCTTCCATCTCCCAATCATTCGTTCATTGCAGAGACCTGTCGCACAATGCTCTTTCCGCGATACCAAAGCGTGCATTCAAAGGCGCCACTTCACTGCGGAGCCTCCAACTGGACAATAACCAAATCACTTGTCTGGATGAGCACGCTATCAAAGGATTAGCAGAACTGGAGATACTGTAAGTATACCAAACCTTTCAAGCCGTCACACCTCGCCATAAATCGATAGTGGCTCTACTTCTACTATACTAGTGAAACACTCCATTAACGGATTTCAATCAATTTCCTCCACCGAACCGCACACCTGTAGGACACTCAACAACAACAACATCACGGCCCTGCCGCGCGACATGTTCTCCGGAATGCCTCGCCTGCGGGCGTTGCGCCTCTCGGAGAATCCGTTCGCGTGCGATTGTCATCTGTCTTGGTTGGCACGATATCTGAAGAACGCACCACGGTTGGCACCTTACACGCGATGTCACTCGCCCAGCCAGCTCAAGGGCCAAAACGTGGCCGATCTGCACGAACAGGAGTTCAAGTGCTCAGGTGAGTGTCTATTAGTCCAGTAGTATAGTACGTATGGCTTAGATGTTAATGTTTTGTGTTTCCCGGAGGTCATCAACGAATGGCAGCGGTCAAACACGAAACAGTTCCAAATGAGGGTTTTAATTATGACGGTGCTTTTCAGACGAATAGAGGAATTCAGTGTTAATATGCTGGCTTCATGACAATGATAGTAAAGTCTGAACACGTTCTAATCAGCACTATTTTTTTGTCTACAAGTTTTATGGATTTTCCTCTAGAGCTTTTCATTGGCGTATGTGAGAAGCGCTATATCGCAATTAAGTTTTTATCTGGCTAATGAAACATTTCACTAACATTACATCTACATGGGTTCAATCACGTATGTTTGTTATCGCTCACTCAACATGTACTCGATGCAGACTACTGCAATATTAAAACCACATCATCACACTCTTTGTATCCAGCCGAAAGCCAACAACCAGCACTCCAGTGAAAACGTGTTTGGGAAAGATTTTTCAACACTTCTGTTCTATGACATTCCACCACCATGCAGCAGTAGGTAGCCTACCTCTATGCAGCTGTATAACCCATTCTGATATAGTTCTTCAATGGACGGACAGCCGATTTTTCCCGCACTCGGCTTGACCTCCATACAGTGCCAATGCAAAATGTTGGCGACGACAACCAACACAGCGCACGGAGGGCAAAAGAGTTCGATCGTGCAATAATTTTCCATCCGGATGTGTACGTGACACTCATGAATATGCAAATGTTAATTTATTTTTCTCCCATAACCAGCGTTACCTACCCTATATTTGCTGGAAGTCTGCATTTTCCATGGCTATCAGCGCTCTCAACGACGACCTGCGCTGAGCTCGTGTGGTTCCGGCGCGGCGCGGCTTGCCGTGGCGCTACAAAGAGTGGGATTTTTTCGCGCGCTTCACTCATTTCACTCGTCACGTCCTGTTCGATCAATAAAATCAAATTACTGGGAAAATAATGCCCCGTTGTTGTTTGTGCACACGAAACATTCTCATCTCGATGGGCTTTTCCGGCCGGAGTGGGCCAACACATGTGTGAACAGACCGGCGCGGCTCGGTCATAAAGCGAGCATGCCTGTGATGGCACAACACGCGGTTTGGCGGAGTTAATGATTTTCATTATTTTCACACAAAATAATTCAGTGCCACCACACCACGTCGTTTGTGTGTGAAAATTGTCCCGGGTGCGTGATTCTGTTTGTTTTTTTTTCTTGGTGAGGATAATGGTTCAATTACGGGTAATTCCACAGACTTTCGTAACTTGTGATATCGTTCCCGGGTGAGGAAAGGTCGCAATATAGACTAAGAAATTTGATTGGAATTCCACTGCCAAGTCAAGATTTTAACAAACATACCCAAGTAACAATGAGCATGCCTTGAAAATTTTTTCATGTTTTATCCTAGTTTTATATGAGCATGTGAAAAAGCTAGTTGTTCTATACTAGTTTTATGTGGTAGTTTTTTACTTTGCACCTTTGGCATTCCAAAACGGTGCAAACGGGCAAAACGGTGAGTCGATAAGGAGAACGTCCAATATACTGCCGTTCTACGCATAATTGTCCCATGTTATATGGGATTCCCATATAACATGGGACAATCGAGCGTAGAACGGCAGTATAGGTCTGGACCTCACAAGTTCCTACCTCATGCTTCCACGGGTCAAGCGATGACAAAGACCGCCAGCTAAGAGTTGTGTGCTTAGCTGGTAGTGCAGCCTGGACACTGTTGTCCTTCTGACTTCAGCTAGATTGAGGAGGTACGATCCGAGCGTCTGTTCACCAAGGAGATGTGGCTCAAACAGCGTCTGTTCTGGCATCCAGTGGCTGAGTATCAGGTATCAGTAGGTCGGCTCTAGAGGCATCTAGTGGCTGAGTAAGAAACGCTGCACCACGCCCAGCTAGATCCAAGGTGGTAGCCCCATCAGCGTGGTCGTCCCAGTGTTGGTTGGGACGTTAAACAGAACTGGCACGATGGCCCTCCGGCGAGACAGGAGTGTTGGCATATGCCCAATAAGCCACCTGTAAAAATCCCCATTGCGAATAACATAGGAGAAAATACGACTCGATACAATCGGCAAAGACCCACGCGACGAAATAAGGACTACTATTGGAAACTTGGAACATGGAATTGCAAGTCACTAGGTTTTGCAGGATGTGACAGGATAATCTACGACGAACTACATCCCCGCAACTTCGACATCGTGGCGTTGCAGGAACTTTGTTGGATTGGACAGAAAGTGTGGAAAAGCGGGCATCGATCGGCTACCTTCTACCAAAGCTGTGGCACCACCAATGAACTGGGAACAGGATTTATAGTGTTGGGCAAAATGCGACAACGTGTGATCGGGTGGCAGCCGATCAACGCAAGGATGTGCATGTTGAGAGTTAAGGGCCGTTTCTTCAACTACAGCATCATCAACGTCCACTGCCCACACGAAGGGAGACCCGGTGACGAGAAAGAAGCGTTCTACGCGCAGTTAGAGCAAACATACGATGGTTGCTCGCCACGTGACGTGAAAATCGTTATCGGCGACATGAACGTGCAGGTAGGAAGAGAGGAAATGTACAGACCGGTAATCGGGCGAAACAGCCTGCACGCCGTATCGAATGATAACGGCCAGCGATGCGTAAACTTTGCAGCCTCCCGTGGTATGGTAGTCCGAAGCACCTTCTTCCCCCGCAAAGATATCCACAAAGCCACCTGGAGATCACCCGACCATCAATCAGAAAACCAAATCGACCACGTTCTAATCGACGGTAAATTCTTCTCGGATATAACCAACGTGGCTCAAGACTACGCGCAGCAATTAGCAGTGGCCCTACCAACGGAAGAAGAGCTTGGCGCAGCTACACTTGAAGATGGCTGGAGAGACATCCGATCCGCCATAGGTAGTACCTCGGCTACAGCACTAGGCTTCACGACTCCGAATCACAGAAACGACTGGTACGACGGCGAATGTGAACAGTTGAAAAACGAGACGAATGCAGCATGGGCGAGAATGCTGAAACACCGTACGAGAGCAAATGAGGCACGTTACAAACAGGCGCGGAACAGGCAGAACTCAGTCTACCGGATGAAGAAGCGCCAGCAGGAAGAACGAGATCGCGAAGCGATGGAATAGCTGTACCGCGCTAAGGACACACGAAAGTTCTACGAGAAGCTGAACCGCTCGCGCAGAGGCTTTGTGCCACAAGCCGACCTGTGCCGAGATAATCACGGGAATATTCTCACGAGCGAGCGTGAGGTGGTCGAGAGGTGGCGGAAGCATTACGATGAGCACATCAATGGCGACGTTGCAAGTACCGAAGTACAGATCTTGGAGTATGTGCACAAGACGAAAGACTTCCGGCCCCTGACCTCCAAGAGATTGAGGAGGAGGTTGGCCGGTTGAAAAACAACAAAGCCGCTGGAGCAGATCAACTACCAAGCGAGCTTCTAAAATACGGTGGAGAAACACTGGTGAGAGCACTACACTGGGTCATTACCAAGATTTGGGAAGAGGAAGTATTACCGGAGGAATGGATGAAAGGAATCGCGTGTCCCATCTATAAAAAGGGCGACAAGTTGGATTGCGGGAACTACCGCGCGATCACACTACTGAGCGCTGCCCACAAGATACTCTCTCAAATTTTATGCCGACGTCTATCACCGATTGCAAGAGAGTTCGTGGGGCAATATCAGGCTGGATTTATGGGTGAACGCGCTACAACGGACCAGATGTTCGCCATCCGCCAGGTGTTGCAGAAATGCCGCGAATACAACGTGCCCACACATCACTTGTTCATCGATTTCAAATCGGCGTATGATACAATCGATCGAGAACAGCTATGGCAGATTATGCACGAATACGGATTCCCGGATAAACTGATACGGTTGATCAAGGCGACGATGGATCGAGTGATGTGCGTAGTTCGAGTATCAGGGACACTCTCGAGTGCCTTCGAATCTCGCAGAGTGTTACGGCAAGGTGATGGTCTTTCGTGCTTGCTGTTCAACATTGCTTTGGAGGGTGTAATACGAAGAGCGGGGATAAACACGAGTGAGACGATTTTCACGAAGTCCGTTCAGCTGCTTGGTTTCGCCGATGATATTGATATTATTGCTCGTAAATTTGAGACGATGGCGGAAACGTACATCCGACTAAAGAGTGAAGCCAGGCGAATCGGATTAGTCATTAATGTGTCGAAGACAAAGTACATGATGGCAAAGGGCTCCAGGGAGGAATCACCGCGCCCGCCACCCCGAATTCATATCGACGATGATGAAATCGAGGCGGTTGAAAAGTTCGTGTACTTGGGCTCACTGGTGACCGACGACAACGACACCAGCAGAGAAATTCAGAGGCGCATTGTGGCAGGAAATCGTGCCTACTTTGGACTCCGCAGAACTCTACGATCGAATAAAGTTCGTCGTAACACGAAGTTATCCATCTACAAAACGTTGATTAGACCGAACGCGCCCTTGGAGTTTTCGAACGGAAGGTGTTGCGTACCATCTACGGCGGAGTGCAGATGGAAGACGGAACTTGGAGAAGACGAATGAACCACGAGCTGCATCAGCTGCTGGGAGAACCAACCATCGTCCATACCGCGAAAATCGGGAGGCTACGGTGGGCGGGTCACATCATCAGGATGTCGGATAGCAACCCGACTAAAATGGTTCTCGAGAGTCATCCGACCGGTACAAGAAGACGTGGAGCGCAGCGAGCTAGGTGGGTCGACCAAGTGGAGGACGATCTGCGGACCCTACGCAGAGTGCGGAACTGGAGACAAACAGCCATGGACCGAGTGGAATGGAGGCGGCTACTATGTACAGCAGAGGCCACCCCGGCGTTAGCCTTACCGGTAAGGTAAGTAACGGATCTCTGCCAAAGACTAAGTGCGTGTAAACAAGCTCGCTGAACTGTCAGTACACGGCTTCGTGACGTCATCTTGCAGTATCCTATAACACATACCCATGAGTCTCACATCTTTGCCGTAAAGCAGCTCCGAAAGCTCACTACCATCCTCTGCTAAGGGTTACCGCTCGGAATCCATCATTGAGTCACAAGACCAAAAGTTACCCACTTAGCATAACTACCGAAAAAATACCCCAGAGATCCTGCACATTCCCCGGTGCGGCTGAGTCGTCCAAAGTGGTGTTCCCCATTAGTGATCTACATTGTTGCTGTAGACAATCAGTTTCGTTGCCAAGCGTCCTCCTGAAGCAAGTAGGGTTGGACTCCTAGAGAACATTAGTTTAAATTTATGTCAAAACTCAACAGATTCTGAGGGTGTTACACATCACGATGATGTTAGTATAATCTTTGAAACCTCCACTGTTCGTTAAAAATACCCACAAGGTCATTTCTGGCTGAAAGTTTGATGGAAATAACTATTTTTTGAAGCACCAGTTTTCACTATTTTGGACACTCAAATGCATTTTGAACCCGCTTAAGTTTATATTTTTTGGACACCCGGTTTTTGAACCCGTTCAAAACCTTTTTTAGAAGAGACTGCTTCTTGAATATGCTGGATCACATTCTAAACACCTGATTGACAAAGGATAATTAGAAGAACTTTGCGAGTTTAATGCGCTAGAATGATAAACGTTTTTGTTTGCATATGCAAGTTTCCTTAGCACCACATTCTCTTTTCGTAAACATTTCAAGGCAAATAATGATATTTCCGTGCAGAGCAATCTAATTCTGCGAATGATTCTAAAAATATTTGTCATCTCTTCATTAAATCTGTGAAAGTCGTAGTTATACGACCCAGGGGGTCTTCAGTTAGCCTAGTGGTTAAGGCTATGGATCGCCAATCCGGAGACGGCGGGTTCGATTCCTGTTCCGGTCGGGAAAATTTTCTCGACTCCCTGGGCATAGTGTATCATTGTGCTTGCCTCACAATATACAAAGTCATGCAATAGCAGGCAAAGAAAGCCCTTCAATTAAAAACTGTGGAAGTGCTCAAAGAACACTACGTTGAAGTGAGGCAGGCCAAGTCCCAGTGGGGACGTCGAGTCATTAAGAAGAAGAAGAAGAAGAAGTCAAGAAATCCCATTGCAATTTTGCATACTAACTTTACAGGCACCGATCTGACGAACGAAGCATCGAATCAAGCCGCACTTGTTTATCCTGGCTTTGCTCACTTGCAAAAAGAGGCAGCTTTTCCTAATCGAGCGCATTTGTTTACGATTTTTTAAGATTGGTGCTCTTGAAAACGTGAGTAGGGGTCCAAGTCGGCCATTGTAGCAGCCATATTTGTATTCTCTGAAGTTTCTCCTGATACTAATTTACTCTTTAATTCAATATAATTTAAGAAAAAGGTAAAGAAAAACACTAACACTAAGAAAAAGAGCAAAAAACTAATTCAAATTAAAAATTCACTATCATCAAAAAATATTTACAATAAAAAATTTTAATAACTATTTACACTTAGCCCTCTCAGGGTCTGTCCAGGAGAAATGTGATAACTGTTGGGCGGACTCACTTCCCAATCTTGCACTGCGAATTCAATTTATAACACATAAGAGAGAGGAAAGGGAATTGCGCGCGAAATAATTATGCTTTTTACTAGATATTTGTTTCAAATTCAAGGGTTAGATTTATTCTACAAATTCAATGGAGGGGAATTCAACGGGTTAAGGAATGCACTAATATTTCACCTGTGACGTCGTAGTGGTACCTTTTCGTCCTTCAGAACGAATGTCTTTCGTCCAGGGAATATCGGGCGGGCCGGAATGCTTGCCGACAGCTATGGCGACGGCCGGGTTGGAGCTCTGGATAACGGCAGCTTCACCTGCGTTTTGACGGTGGCGGTTAGCTGTCCTTTGCTATCCGGGGGCTGGCGGGAAATTCGTCCGTTGCACCAGACTGATGGATGTCGCAGCTTCTTGGTCACTCTCGGTAACAAAACGTTTCACCGAAATCACTGGCAGAAATTTGTACTGCACTCACTTTATGAATTTTGTTCCTGAGGGGAGTGGAATAAAACTTTTGAGATAACGGAACGTTTAAACTGTTGGAATTTTGTTACCAAAAAGAGGCCTTGGCCTGAGCTTGCTTAGGCTTATAAGGCATTCGCTGACTCCGCAAATTCCAAGCATAGGAGAACATTTCCCGGGAGGGTTTTTCTCCGGAAAGTTGGTACCGCGCGCCATGATGAATATTTACATAGGATAGGGAATGGTTTAGCGTTGAGATACCAGGGGGATGATAGGGCACGGAAATTCAAATTCAAATTTATTTTATTTCATTTTAGCAAATTCATATGGTTTTATTATTTACAGGAAGTTTAAAGTAACTGGTATCATAGGAAAGGAGTATAGGAAATTATTTACATATTTACAAGTTTGGTTTATTTATTCTAGTACTTAAGCATAATTATTTACAAATGAAAACAAGCAAGAAAACGAAGAAGAAAACAACAAGAAAAATGCAAAATTGGGATTGGGACCTATCACAGAGGTAACACTCCTTAATTGCCCTCTGTTATTTCCGATTTCTGTTCAATTTCTCTTATCGCTCGCTTGTGTATCTATCCACCGTATTCTTTTATTACTTTGCTCACTCCCTCTTACTTCGAGTAGTATCCATATCACCAGAAAAACGCCAATTAAAGTTAATAATGATAAAGTCATGCGGTGATTAAAACTAGTAGAATCCAACAATAGTCCATTTTACGAGCCGATTTTATGAATGAATTTTGACAGGAGGTAGCGTCCAATAACCCGTGAAAACCAATATCATCATCAATATCGTTGTCACTTCGTAAAATGGCTCATTTGGTCTTGCTGACGTTGATGTTTAGACCACGGGTTCCCAACCGGTGATCCGCGGCTCCCTGGGGGTAAACACATTATTCCAAATTCATAGTTTTCTGATTACTGCAAAAGTTCAAACTTCATCGCTGAACTCCATGACGAAACCAGAAATAAAGCATTGTCCAGTTAGAATCCGGACGCAAAGGATAATTTATTGTGACGCTCTCAATGATCATAATCATATTTTTTTACAGCAGTCTGATCATAAACAAGTCCTCTATTGATGGTGAAAATTTCATTGATTTTCTTGCTACGAGTGAAAAGTTATTTCAGATTGAAGACAAGTGAAGGAAAAAAATCTTGCACAAACACGCTGAAAATTAAGCGTGGTCAGGTACGACAGTCGCGAAAAATGTTAATGTCTCCATAACCATTATGTGTGATGTGCACAGATGTTATTAACCATGCCATGAGGAGGTGCCCAAGGAAGATTGAAGTTTATGTTCATGGATAAATCTGCTTGGAATTCCAAGATTTGCCAGGAAGTTCGAGCTCTGGACATCGTTTTCTCACATCACGATTTTGATACCAAATGTGTACAAAGATGATAACCTCAAGAATCGCGTGCTGCTTTTCAAAAATGCACACAAGAGATCTGTAGAGGTTTGAGCTAATTTGGTGAGCTATCACGACAGCCTGAGATGTGTAGTGGTGTCATCACTGTTGAATGGTGTTTACTAACGAAAAAACACTCAAATTTCGCTGCTTTGGAATGCACTGAATAGCCCTTAATTTCGCAAGAAAAGAAATAATTGGCAAAGTTTCTTTGGAATCCTAATCAGATTGGTCTCAGGACACTATGGAGATGACCTCATTGTTAAACAAATCCGTCGAAGGGATTGATGTTAAAATTTACTACCATTGTGCAGATTTTTAAGGAAGTAATCACGGAAAAAATGAGAAAATGTATTTAAAATTAAATTAAATAATTTTAATGATATTTTTCCATGAAACTACAGTAAATTATCTTTGTTTTGAGGGCTTCACCTTTTCTGTTTGTTATTCCACCTCTGAGATATAAGTGATTATCTGCGTCCGGATTCTAACTGGACAATGCTTTAATCCAAATATTTTAACAAGCGCCCATTGAACTTTCATTCATCAGTAAAACTTCCCCGACCTATTGAATCGCCATATAAACGCGAAAAATAATTTCACTGTTATTCCCGTTTCCCCGACAGGTCTCACCGAGAACGCTCCCATGGAATGCGGCGGAAGGAGTCTCTGCCCACATCCGTGTCGCTGTGCTGACGGCATTGTTGATTGTCGGGAAAAAAGTTTGACCAGTGTCCCTGCCACACTGCCGGAAGACACAACCGAACTGTGAGTATTGTTCACTGGAATCGACTGGTGTCAGTGTGACCACCGACAGCCAGCGCCAGCGCCTAGTGAATGGAGCGACTAATGAAAATATGTTTACAGGCGGTTGGAGCAAAATTACATCACCGAGATCCCTCCGAAAGCGTTCGCGAACCATCGCCGGCTCAAGCGGATAGATTTGTCCAATAACAACATTTCGCGGGTGGCGTACGATGCCTTCAGTGGGCTGAAATCACTTACTTCGCTGTAGGTCTTCCCTTCTTATTAAATATACCGGAGAATTATCATAAATAAATAACTTTATTATCCTTTCGCCTCTCTCTCGCCCTTTTTCCCATGACGCAGTGTCCTTTACGGCAATAAAATCAAAGATTTGCCGGCGAGTGTTTTCAAGGGATTAACGTCCCTGCAGTTGCTACTGCTGAACGCCAACGAAATCACGTGCGTGCGGAGGGACGCCTTCAAGGACCTTCAGAATCTGAGTTTGTTATCGTTGTATGACAACAACATCCAGACCCTGGCGAATGGCACTTTCGACTCGCTGAAGAGCATCCAAACTTTGTAAGTCAACGGCTCTGCCTCCCATGAGTTAATCGGTTTATGTAAAAAAGTTGAATTTAATTTTCAATTTGCTTACGTACAGTTTGAGCTCGGATAGTGTGGTTAGATTTTGTTCTTTGAGCTTGTTCATACATAATTTCTCCTTTATCTTTTAAATTTTATGTTCTATCCTTTTTCCTAACTGCTTAACTTTTAGCTTCTAACTTCTATTTCTATTCTAAAAAGATTTCTATCTTCTGTATTCTATCTTTTTTTCTTTTTTTGCCTTCTACATTTTATCTTCCATATCTTATATCTCCAGTTTTCTTCTTCTATGTTCGTCCATTTTTTTTCATCTTCAATTCTACCATCTGTGTCCCCTGCCGCCTTCTTATTCTCACTTTCAAACTGTTTCCTTTTACAATTCTACCGACTTGCTTTCAGTTTGATCGGTACAAGACTTCGTATAATTACAAGATTTATTGAAGGAAACCTGTAAAAATCACACTATCCAAAAACCAACTGTAGGGTCACTTAAGGACACCGTTCGTTGCCAGCGGTGTGACTATCCTCACTAACTTTGTTTCTTGTTTTGTCTATTTTGCATTGTCCGCGCGCGGCGACTGTCCCTCCCTTTCCCTCTCTTTCTGTACAGGCACTTGGCGCGTAATCCCTTCATTTGCGATTGTAATCTGCGATGGCTCGGCGACTATTTGCATCAAAACCCAATCGAGACCAGCGGCGCCCGGTGTGATTCGCCGAAGCGCATGCAGCGACGCCGCATCGAGGCACTGAAGGATGAAAAGTTCAAATGTACGTTGACTTGTTGATGGCTGGTGTTTCGCTGTGGGTGTTTATCGGAATTGAATTAATTGGGCTGTTATGCTTTTGTTTCTTTCTTTTTCGACCGGGAGCAGGCACGGAGGACCATAGCAAAATAAAGTACGCCGGAGAGTGTCGAATGGATCAGGAATGTCCGGCTGCTTGCCACTGCGACAGAACAACCGTGGATTGCTCAGCTCGTGGGCTGAAAGAAATCCCTCGGGATATTCCACTTTACACGACAGAACTGTAAGAGATGCTAATCCCCAATTTCTCATGCAAACGATAACTAATTTTTAATTTCTCTCATCCCTCATAGCATACTTAACGACAACGAGCTGACCCGGGTTCGCTCGGATGGCCTATTTGGACGACTGCCGAACCTGGTGAAGCTGGATCTTCGCCGGAACCAGATCACAAACATCGAAGCCAATGCTTTCGAAGGTGCCACCAAAATTCAGGAGTTGTTCATGAGTGAAAACAAACTCGCCGAAGTGCACAACAAGATGTTCCTGGGGCTGCATCAGCTCAAGACGCTGTAAGTATATTTTCATTTTCCAAATCTCAAAGCAAAAGCAACTTATGTGTTGCTGTTAGCTTCAAACACGATTTTGTGACAATCACTCACAATTTATTTGTAATATCATTTTGAATAGTGTTACAATTTATGATCCGGCAGAAATATACACTACGTGAACTTCGATAGGCTAGATTCAGGTTAAGATGCTCCTAAGTCTTACTAATATGATGGAGTTTCCGCACTCGATAGACAACATTTGTAAGAATTCGAGGTGTCCAACGCAGCTAATTTGGCGGCTGGTCGTCAAATAACTCCTTGCTCTCCTTATTACACCCTCTAAAGCAATGTTAAACAGCAAGCACGAAAGACCATCACGTTGCCATATCCCTCTGCGAGATTCGCATGGACTCGAGAGTGTACCTGATACTCGAACTACGCACATCACTCGATCCATCGTCGCATTGATCAATCGTATCAGTTTATCCGGGAATCCGTACTCGTGCATAATCTATCATAACTGTACTCGATTGATTGTATCATACGCCGATTTAAAATCAATGGACAAGTGATGTGTGGGCACGTTGTATTCGCGGCGGATGGGAATCATCTGGACCGTTGTAGCGCGTTCACCCATGAATCCAGCCTGATACTGCCCCACAACCGACTGTTGCTGTTTTCAACTGACCATCCTCTTCTTCAATCTCTTGGAGACCAGGGGACGGATGTCGTTCATCCTTCGCATGTACTCCTAGATCTGTTACCACGCCACCTTCGGTACTCGCAACGTCGCAATTAAGGTGCTTATGGGAGTGCTGTCTCCACCCCACGCTCGCGCTCGGTCGTGAGATTTCCGTGATTGTCTCGGCGCATGTCGGCTTGGGGCACAAAGCCCCTGCGCGAGCGGTTCAGCTTCTCGCAGAACTTTCGTGTGTTCTTAGCGCGGCACAGCTTTTCCCATCGTTTCGCAATCTCGATCTTTTTTATGGCGCTTCGTCCTCCGGAAAGGGGCCCATACAGCCGAGGCGGTAAACGCACGGGTATTCAGCATGACCATGCTGAGGGTGACGGGTTCGATTCCCGGTCGGTCCAGGATCTTTTCGTAAAGAAAATTTCCTTGACTTCCTTGGGCATAGAGTATCTTCGTGCCTGCCACACGATATACACATGCAAAATGGTCATTGGCAGAGGAAGCTCTCAGTTAATAACTGTGGAAGTGCTCATAGAACACTAAGCTGAGAAGCAGACTTTGCCCCAGTGAGGACGTTACGCCAAGAAGAAGAGGAGAGGACATCCTCCGGAAAATTGATTTCTGTCTGTTCCCCGTCTGTCTATAACACGCCTCATTCGCTCTCGTACGGCGTTTCAACATTCTCGCCCATGCTGCATCTCGTTTTTCAGCTTTTCACATTCGCCGTCGTATCAGTCGGTTCTGTAATACGGAGCCGCCGAGCCTAGTGCTGAAGCCATCTTCAAGCGTAGCTGCGTCAATCCGCTTGTTCGTTGGTAGTAGATCTCTGCGCTGTCGCGCCACGCCGCCGCCGTCGCCGCCGACCCTTTTTGTCTCACGCCGACGCCGAACGAGGTATCGGCGGCGCGCCATATGCCGCTGCTTATCACGTCGCCGAATTTCCTTTTTCGCGATGATGATCAATGCACGAACAAAATTAAGTTTTCAAAAAGTTGAGAAAAAACTTCTCACGATTACTGTTTTAAAAGTTTGACTGCAATAACTGATTTCTCATTATCGATAATACTTATCAAAGTGAATCCTGACCCAACGATACCTTCCCTACTAACAATCACTCCTTCCTGCAGCCTTTGGTGGAGACGTGCGGTAAACGCCAACTTTTCACATAACATAACAAAGGTTGCTATTAACATTCCTTCCCTCTTCCAACCTGACTGCAAGGACGAGGCCGGTGCCGTTATTGTACCATTAAAGAGAGCCTCTGAAGCGTGCACAGTGAGAATGTTTTTTTTTTATCTGTATTAACGAGATTTTTAGCCCTAGGCTAGTTCATCTCGGGACCCACGCTTTACTTCCCTTCCGAAGGAAGAACTCACATTTTTGCGAGTTTGTCAGGAGTGGGATTCGATCCCAGGTCCTCGGCGTGATAGTCAAGTGTTCTAACCATCACACCAGGTCCGCTCCACGAGTGAGAATGTTGACCACTCCCAGTCAATTATTCAGTTGATTAATTGTGCAACTGTCATTGGTTCGGGTCAATCACGGAGTAGCAACCATAGATATGTGCAGTCAGTCTAAGCTAAGCTAAGCTAATAACTGATTTTTCATTATCGATTTTCTTCAGGGGTTCATCCAGGAGAATTCGGGGAGGCCTCCACGAGATCCATAATCGATTCATCCAAAAGGTTCTTCAGGGATACCTTCTGATGTTCTTTCAAGAATTCAGAAATTAATTCAGAAATTCCTCTAGAAATCCATTCAGGAATTTCTCGTGGCGTTTCTTCAGAGATCTCTTCAAGAGTTTTCAGGGATCGTTCCGGAAGGTCCATCAAGTATCACTCGAAAAGTTCCATCAAGGGTTCCTACAGGAGTTCCTTCTGTGATCCCTCTTAGAATTTCTTCATGGATCCTGTCGTGTCCCAGTATCTACATATCCCTCTAGGAGTTCATTCTAATTACCTCCAAGAACTTTTTCTAGATTTTATTCAGGAATTATCCTAGAAATTCCTTTAGTTATTTCTGGAAAAGTTCCTTCAACGATTCCTCCAGGAATTTATTCAGAAATTTCTCTCCTGGATTTTTTTCTGAGATCCCTCCTGAAATTTCATCGCCAAAATATCATTTTTAGATCGAGTGGGTATTACGGTAAGTTTCTCAAAAGTTATTGAAAGCTCTTGCTTAGACAAGATTGCGTCCTAAAATTCCTTCGGCATGCCTCCATGGAGATATTTCATATATTCTGCCAGGAGTTCTTTTAGAGATTCCTCTGGGAGTTCCTTCAGGTAATACTATAGAAGTCCTTTCAAGGATTAATGAAGGAGTTCCTTCGAGGAAATATAGAAGTTCTTTCAGGGATTGCTCCAGCAGAAGTTTCTTTGGGGATATTTTTAGGAGTTCCGTTGGGGATCTCCCCAAAATCTTCAGGAGGATTCGGGGATGGCTCCAGGTGTTTTATTGGGAATTCCTTCAGAAGTTCACTCAAGTACTCCTCCAGAAGTTCCTTCAGAGATTCTTTCAGGAGGATTCAGGGATGCCTCCAGTAGATCCATTAGGAAGAAGATCTTTCAATCTAGGAGTTCCTTCAGAGATTCCTACAGAAGTTTTAGAGATTCATGTAGATGTTCCTTCAGCGATTCCTCCTGGAATTCAGGGGCTGCTCCAGAAGTTCCTTCAGAGATCTTACCAGGTTTTCCTTCAGAAATTCTTATAAAAGGATCCAATGATACCTCCAGGAGAAGTTAGGGTTTCCCCAGAAGTTTTATCAGGAACTCCTGCAGGAGTTCATTCAGGGGTTAGTTCAGCAATTTCTTCTAAGATGCTTCCAGGAGATTCAGCAGGGTTCCTCCACAAGTTTTTTTTAGGTATTCTTACAAGGATCGCTCCTGGAGTTCTTTCGAAGATTTTTCCTGGATATTTTGGGAATGCTTCCAGGAGCGACATCTGAGTGTTCTCCATTTCACGTCCGCGGAAATGTAACTATGTGGCCGAATAAAACACTTCCACACGCGGACATTACATAATAAAAACAAGCACATTTATTTACAGGACTATTTACATGTTACACAATACTACAAATAATTACATATTAAAAGTATCGCGGAGAGCGCGCGCGGGCAGCATCTGGCTGCTGTTGCAGATGATGGCGTTCTGTTGTTTCTGCTGTATGTTCGTCGTCGTCATCGGCGACGGCGGCGGTCGTCGTCTATCCGTCGTCGTGATAGACACGAGCCGAGCCGATCATGGGGGTAAACAAATGCTCGTTCACAACATCTCCCCCTTTTAATATGACGAACCTGGAATCAAGAAGCACTTCTTCATGTGACGAAGAAAGTCTTGATTGATGCTGCCGATGTTTAGTTTGCTGCATTAAAAAGGACGCCGCGCAGCCGCAGGATGCTGACCGTCTGGGATAGGTAAAGAACTACCAGTTGCAGCTGAATGACCAGACCGGATGCATCCGATGACGCTGCGCACATTCGCAATCGAACCCGAACTGATGCAGAAGGACACTGGCTGTGTGGCACCCGACTTCTGCTGGGCTGTGCGATTCGAATGGTGTTGGCTCCTGTTTGTGTTTAGCGGCCATCTTCTGGATGAATGAATGAAGAATGGTGATGCAGGAGGATGCTTTGTGTGGGACATCAGACTCCTGCTTGGCTGCATAGTCCGAATGGTGCGATGCTGACGGATAACGGGGAGCAAACGACTTCAGGAACGAATCGTGCTGCCAAGTAGTGTACCACTCCTGATAGACTTTGATTGCCAGTTCCTTTGGCCAATGCTGAAGGGAATATCCATCCTGCGAATCGAACCGAGCTGCCATGGGAGGACGCTGACTGTGCGTTCGGACTCCCACTGGACTTCCACTAGGTTGCCAGATTCGGCGATGGCGTTGGATGATGGGGATTGATGATCATCACTCGGAAGCAAACCCGTGCGCCTGCAGGAGGACATTGACGATGTGCGACTCCTGCCGGGTTCTGCTGTGCGACGATGATGATGCTCTGCGTCCATCTTCCCTCCCGCGTAAGATCCGTTGAGTCGGTCGTGCGCTTTCACAACCGACTGCTAAACCTCGTCGCCACTTTCACAATAGCCTTCACGGTGTCCAACTTGGCCACAGTTGGAACACTTATGCGTCCTGTAGCTGCAATCCCGGGCGTAGTGTAATGCACCGCAGAGCCAACACGCGTAGCTTGGTCTCTGGACGGCGTCACTGGAAAAACGTCTTGGAGACACCCGGTCATGCTTACCGAACCGCTTCCCACCAAACTTCCTCACCGCTTGTACTTCGCTGTACGGGGCCTGAGATTCAATCATCGCGCTGTCGTGCTTCAGATTGAATAAGCGCTGGCACTCTTCGGAGAGCTGCTCCAACATGACGTCGTTGTTGTCCTCGATTTTCGTGAGGAGACGAGTGCGAATCTCGACGTCGTTCTCCGATTTCAGGCCACACACGTACACTAAGCACTTGAACTGCTCCTCGCTGAGTTTCCCCAGTTCAAACTCCACGCAAGCCTTGTTCACCCTGCACGCGAACGCCACATGATCCTCAGTGGGGTTCTTCGCGATCTGCAGGCATCGGTATGGGGCTGTCCATAAACCACGTGGTCATGAGGGGGGGGGGAGGGGTTCGGCCAATGACCATTTTGTATGGACAAATAAAAAATTTTGTATGGACAAATGACCACGCGGAGGGGGGGGGGGTTGAAAAGTCCCAAAAAATGACCACGTGGTTTATGGACAGCCCCTATCGACGGCTGATAACCGACTCTTTCGCTCCAAACAGGCTCTTGAGCTTGACAACTGTCTGTGCGAAACTAAACTCCTTTGGAAGTTTCGGGAGAATATAGCTCACGTACCGTTCATGCTCCGATAAACCCAATTTTCGCATAAGCAGGCGAACTTTCGCCTCGTCGTCCAACCTTGCAGCATCTTTCTCGAAAAGGTCGTCGTATCGAGAGTACCAGGCCGCGAAAGTAGCGTTGCTTTCGGCCTCATACCGGAATTCCTTGATATTGCTGGCCAAGGAGTCAAGGATCTGTTCCGGGTTCGGTGGTACTTGCACATTAATCGACGACGAGATGCTGCGAAAAAGCTACTTTCTGTCGTCGTCGGACTGCTGCTGCAGCTTAATCACCTGAGCCATGATTTGTTGGTGTTGCATCTGGCTCTGGGTTATCGATTGCTGCATGATATGCATAAATTGGATGAGCACATCATTACTAACCTGCGGCGCTTGCGTTTGGTGGGGTGGGAAGGTTGGGAACTGCTGCTGCTGCTAAGCCGAAGAAACTGGAATGAACGGCTGCTGCTGCTGGTGTGTCGTCATAACGGGCACAAAAATCTGCTGCTGCTGCGGGTGGACCGTCGTCGTCGTCGACGTCGCGGGGATAATCGGCTGATTTAAATGTCGTTGATTAAACACTCCCGCGGGGTCAATACCATTTTGCCCGTCACGATCACTACCACCGTCGGCCATCGCACTCCACTTTCGCTTCTTCCGCGCGGGTGACGAAATGTTGGGTGAGTTTTTTTTGTCGACGGAAAAACTACCCTCATCCCATCCTCGTCGCCACTTTCACGTCCGCGGAAATGTAACTATGTGGCCGAATAAAACACTTCCACACGCGGACATTACATAGTAAAAACAAGCACATTTATTTACAGGACTATTTGCATGTTACACAATACTACAAATAATTACATATTAAAAGTATCGCGGAGAGCGCGCGCGGGCAGCATCTGGCTGCTGTTGCAGATGATGGCGTTCTGTTGTTTCTGCTGTATGTTCGTCGTCGTCGTCGGCGGCGGCGGCGGTCGTCGTCTATCCGTCGTCGTGATAGACACGAGCCGAGCCGATCATGGGGGTAAACAAATGCTCGTTCACAACACTCCAGAAGTTTCTTCAGGAGGAAAATTCTAGAAACTAGGAACTCCTCAGGAGACATTTTGGGGATTCTTCCAGGAGTTCCTTTAAGAATTCCTTTAGGACTGCAGTCAGGAATATCTCTAGTATTTCCTCATGAAGTTCCTTAAATAATTCCTCCAGGATTTGTTTTTGGGGATCGTCCAGGTATTCCTTCTAGAATTCCGCTGAATTTTTTTTTTCAGGGATTGCTCCTGGAAATCCTTCGAAGTTTCAGAAAACTTTCGGGGATTCTGCCTGGAAATTGTTCGGAGATTCCTTTTGAAATTTCTTCGGGGATTCCTCTTGAACAACCTTCGACGATTTCTCCTGGAATTCATTGGGGATTTCGCCTGGAAATGCTTCGGGGATCCTTCCTGGAGTTCCTATACAATTTCAATCAAGGATTTCTTCAGAAGTTTCTGCAGATATCTCTCTAAGATATATTCTTGAACCACCAGAGATGCCTGTAGAAGTTACTTTAATGTTTCATAAATCAGTTCCTCTAGAGATTAGTCTAGGAGTTCATTTAGGAATTCCTACACGGGTTCATTCAGTGATTTTTTTGTAGATTCCTGCTATGATTCCTTTGGGGATTCATCCTGGAATTCATTTGGAGTTTCCTTCAGGAATTCCTTCGAGAATTCTGCCTGGAGTAGCTTCGGAGGCATCTGCCGAAATTCCTTCAGGGCATTCCATCTGGAACTCCCTCGAGGATTTCTCCTAGATATCCTTTCATGATTCCTCTTTGGAATCCTTCGGGGTTTTTTCCACGAATTCTTTGTTAATTCCCTGAGGAATTAGGGATTCCTGCTGGATTTTTTTCAGGAATTCCTACTAGAATTCCTTCAATTAGTCAATTCAATTACTGGGAATTCCTCCGCAAACTTCTCTTGGAATTCCTTTAAGGCATTCCTCCTGGAATTCCTTCAGTGATTCCTCATGGAGTTCCTTTAAGGATTTCTATTGGAATTCTTTCGAGAATTCCTCTTCAAAATACTTCGGCGATTCCGACAGAAAATTCTTCTGCGATTTCTCCTGAAAATCCTCATGGAATTTCTCCGGGGGGTTGTCCTGGAAATCCTTCGAATTCTTTTGAAGATTTCTCCTGGAATGCCTTTGAGGATTTCTCCTTGAACTTCTTTGGAAAGTTCCTTCAATATTCCTGAAGGAATTTCTGCTGGAATTCCAACTTGAATTTGTTTGGGGATTGTTGTTGAATTTTTTTCGGAGTTTCTGCTGGAAATGTTTCGAGGAATCTTCCTGAAATTCCTTCCGGATTCCTCCTAGAATTCCTTCGAGAATTCTTCCTGGAATTCCTTTACAATTCCAATCAGGGATTTCCTCAGATGTTTCTACAGAGATCTCTCTAAGAGATATTCTTGAAGAGCACAAGAGATATTCTTGAACCACCACAGCACTGCAGAAGTTCTTTCAGGGTTTCAAACAGCAGTTTTTGGAGGGATTAGTTCCGCAGTTCATTCAGGGATTCCTACACGAGTTCATTCAGAGATACCTCTGGATTTTTTTTAGGGATTCCTCCTGCAGTTCCTTCAAGGTTCCTCAAAGAATGTATTCCGGGATTTCTCCTAGAATTTCCTAGAAGATTCCTCCAAGAAATCCTTCTGAAGTTATTATACAATGTAATAGCTTCTAAAGCTTCTAAGAAAACAAACCAAAAACTGCTTCAAAATCGATCCATACTTTCCAAATGCAATGGAGTAAAGCGACAACATATAGAAGTTCTTTCAGGGATTGCTCCAGAAGTTCAGTTGGGGAACTCCCCAGTATCTTCGGGAGGATTCAGGGATGTCTCCAGGTGTTTTATTAGGAATTCCTTCAGAAGTTCACTCAGCTCCAACAGGTTCCCTCAAGTACTGCTCCAGAAGCTCCTTCAGAAATTCTTTCATGAGGATTCAGGGATGCCTCCAGTAGATCATTAAGAAGAAGATCTCTCAGTCTAAGAGTTCCTTCAGATATTCCTCCAGAAGTTTAAGAGATTCACGTAGATGTTCCTTCAGCGATTTTTCCTGGAGTTTCTTCAGGGGCTCCTCCAGAAGTTCCTTCAGAGATCTTACTAGGTTTTCCTTCAGAAATTCTTATAAGAGGATCCAATGATACCTCCAGGAGAAGTTAGGGTTTCCCCAGAAGTTTTATCAGGAACTCCTGCAGGAGTTCATTCAGGGATTAGCAATTCCTTCCAAGATGCCTCCAGGAGATTCAGCAGGGTTCCTCCACAAGTTTTTTTTAGGTATTATACAAGGATCGCTCCTGGAGCTCTTTCGAAGATTTTTCCTGGATATTTTGGGAATGCTTCCAGGAGCGACATCTGAGTGTTCTCCAGAAGTTTCTTCAGGAGGAAAATTCTAGAAACTATGAACTCCTCAGGAGACATTTTGGGGGTTCTTCCAGGAGTTCCTTTAAGAATTCCTTTAGGACTGCAGTCAGGAATATCTCTAGTATTTCCTCCTGCAGTTCCTAAAATAATTCCTCCAGGATTTGTTTTTGGGGTTCGTCCAGGTATTCCTTCTAGAATTCCTCCAGATTTTTTTTTTCAGGGATTACTCCTGGAAATCCTTCGAAGTTTCAGAAAACTTTCGGGGATTCTGCCTGGAAATTCTTCGGAGATTCCTTTTGAAATTTCTTCGGGGATTCCTCTTGAACATCCTTCGACGATTTCTCCTGGAATTCATTGGGGATTTCGCCTGGAAATGCTTCGGGGATCCTTCCTGGAGTTCCTATACACTTTCAATCAAGGATTTCTTCAGAAGTTTCTGCAGATATCTCTCTAAGATATATTCTTGAACCACCAGAGATGCCTGTAGAAGTTACTTTAATGTTTCATAAATCAGTTCCTCTAGAGATTAGTCTAGGAGTTCATTTAGGAATTCCTACACGGGTTCATTCAGAGATTTTTTTGTAGATTCCTGCTATGATTCCTTTGGGGATTCCTCCTGGAATTCATTTGGAGTTTCCTTCAGGAATTCCTTCGAGAATTCTGCCTGGAGTAGCTTCGGAGGCATCTGCTGAAATTCCTTCAGGGCATTCCATCTGGAACTCCCTCGAGGATTTCTCCTGGATATCCTTTCATGATTCCTCTTTGGAATCCTTCGGGGTTTTTTCCACGAATTCTTTGTTAATTCCCTGTGGAATTAGGGATTCCTGCTGGATTTTTTCCAGGAATTCCTACTAGAATTCCTTCAATTATTCTACTGGGAATTCCTCCGCAAACTTCTCCTGGAATTCCTTTAAGGCATTCCTCCTGGAATTCCTTCAGTGATTCCTCATGGAGTTTCTTTAAGGATTTCTATTGGAATTCTTTCGAGAATTCCTCTTCAAAATATTTCGGCGATTCCGACAGAAAATTCTTCTGCGATTTCTCCTGAAAATCCTCATGGAATTTCTCCGGGGGTTTGTCCTGGAAATCCTTCGAATTCCTTTGAAAATTTCTCCTGGAATGCCTTTGGAAAGTTCCTTCAAAATTCCTTAAGGGATTTCTGCTGGAATTCCTTTGAGAATTCCAACTTGAATTTGTTTGGGGATTGTCGTTGAAATTTTTTCGGAGTTTCTGCTGGAAATGTTTCGAGGAATCTTCCTGAAATTCCTTCCGGATTCCTCCTAGAATTCCTTCGAGAATTCTTCCTGGAATTCCTCTACATCTCCAATCAGGGATTTCCTCAGATGTTTCTACAGAGATCTCTCTAACAGATATTCTTGAAGAGCACAAAAGATATTCTTGAACCACCACAGCACTGCAGAAGTTCCTTCAGGGTTTCAAACAGCAGTTTTTGGAGGGATTAGTTCCGCAGTTCATTCATGGATTCCTACACGAGTTCATTCAGAGATACCTCTGGATTTTTTTTAGGGATTCCTCCTGCAGTTCCTTCAAGGTTCCTCAAAGAACTCGGGGATTTCTCCTAGAATGTCCTAGAAGATTCCTCCAAGAAATCCTTCTGAAGTTCCTTACTCTATATAGTGTGACCTTATTATCCAATGTAATAGCTTCTAAAGCTTCTAAGAAAACAAACCAAAAACTGCTTCAAAATCGATCGATACTTTCCAAATGCAAATGGAGTAATGCGACATTCACTGCACCAAGGATACTGGTAATTTCGCAATAGGCCTAATAACTAGTCACATTGACGGACTCGAACAAGAATAAAACATGGGTATTCAAACGTACATGATAATTTATGTCATCAATAATGGACTACAATTTCCATACTCCTACTAGAGTATACTGGCAGCTTATTTTTTCGTCTAAGTATGTTGACTTCGACGTGACGCCGATGACGAGCAAGATATACCTAGTCGGCGCACAGGTCCAGACTTGGTAGGACCAATGCTAACTGCTGCGCATAGTCTTGAGCCACTTCTATATTCCGCTGCCGCTCGATGTTGAGCCGCTGCGTTCGACTCCAATGCGTGGCAATAACCGCCGAAAGTTTTCAGCGCATACATACAGCGACTAGGTAGAAGGTAGCCGTCCGATACCCGCCTTTCCACACCTTCTGTCTAAATAGTCCAACAAAGTTCCTGCAGCGCCACGATGTCGAAGTTGTAGGGATGTAATTCGTCGTATAATATCCCGTCACATGCTGCGACGCTCCGGGTTGTCAACTTACAACTTTGCAGTCCAAAATTGATAGAATCAGCACATGTTCTTCGGCAGAGGAGTTAGTCGACCGAGTCTTTTTAGTAGTTTTGGTTGAACTATACCTAAGAGTTTGAGAGGAAAACACTAATCTACTTATACATAGAAGAGTATCTTTTCCCGCTTTGAACCTTCGCCGAGGAATACGAACACTAACTAGAAGCTGTTGAGACATTAACATTTTCCGGAGTATTGTCGGGCCGCCACCAAACCGGGCGTCGCACAACTGAGTCGCGACGCGACCTGACGGGGCGTTCGTCTCCACAAGGCCCACTTGCAAAGTTCAAAGAGCACTAGCCTAAGCTTTCTTTGCCACTTCATGTAATAATCACACTGTTTGTATTTTATTCGTTTTTACAGATCTCTTTATGATAACCTCATCAGCTGTGTGATGCCAGGATCGTTCGATTTTCTATCATCGTTAACTCAACTGTAAATATCCAGTATATGTGATAGGGTTGATTGCCCGATTCTTTACCGTTTCTCACCTTCCATATTCCAGAAATCTCGCATCAAACCCCTTCCGTTGCAACTGTCATCTGGGGTGGTTCTCGGATTGGCTTCGTAAGAAGCAACTAGGTGGACCTCCGGCTCGCTGTGCATCGCCGGCCAAAGTGCGCGATGTTCCCGTTAAGGATTTGCCTCATTTCGAGTTCAAGTGTACCTCCGAAGCGGACCAGGGATGCCTCGGCGAGGGCTATTGTCCTCCGTCGTGCACCTGTACCGGAACGGTGGTACGCTGTTCGCGGAATAAGCTGAAGGAAATCCCCAAATCAATTCCGTCCGAAACGACCGAACTGTATTTGGAGTCGAACGAAATTTCTATGGTTCATACGGACAGGATCAGTCACCTGAAGTCGTTGACGCGATTGTGAGTTGCGGTTTGGGTTGAGGTCAGTAACATTGAATAAAACTGAAATATCTTTTCCAGGGATTTGAGTAACAACAAGATAGGAATCCTCTCCAACTACACGTTCGCCAATCTGAGTCGGCTCTCAACACTGATCATCAGCTATAACAACCTTCAGTGTATACAACAGTACGCACTTGCTGGGCTGAAACAACTGAAAGTGCTCTCGCTGCATGGCAATCACATCTCCATGATTCCCGATGGAACGTTTTCGGACCTGCAATCCATCACTCACATGTAAGCTTACCTTCAGATTTTTAGGGAATATTGTCTAAATGTCGTGATACTGTATTTCAGAGCCCTTGGCAGTAACCCGCTGTACTGTGACTGTTCTCTGAAATGGTTGTCGGAGTGGGTAAAACGGGACTATGTGGAACCAGGTATTGCACGTTGCGCCGAGCCAGAGATGATGAAGGACAAACTCATCCTGTCAACGCCAGCCAGTCAATTCCTTTGCAAAGGAAAGGTTAGCAATGAAATTCTGTCGAAGTGTGACGCTTGCTACACATTCCCATGCAAGAACGATGCCGTTTGTAAGCCACTTCCAGAGCGGCAGTACGAGTGCCAGTGCCCTCCGGGTTATCATGGAGCGCACTGCGAGTTCATGATCGATGCCTGCTACGGCAATCCGTGCAGGAACAATGGAACTTGTACGGTTCTGGAGGAAGGACGGTTCAGCTGTCAGTGCATGTCCGGATATTCAGGAGCCAGGTGTGAAATCAACATCGATGATTGTACAAATCACAAATGCTTGAACAATGGAACATGTGTGGATGGAGTTAACTCCTACAGTTGTGCCTGCATTCCCGGATTTACCGGAGAGTTCTGCGACTCGAAGATTGAGTTCTGTGGGAAGGATTTCAATCCTTGCCAGAATGGTGCGAAATGTGTCGATCGTTCTACCCACTACAGCTGCGAGTGTACTCCAGGCTATCGGGGGCTTAACTGCTCGGAAAACATTGACGATTGCGTCAATCATATGTGCCAGAATGGTGGAACCTGTATCGACGGAATCAACGACTACGTTTGCAAGTGTCCTTCTGAGTTTACCGGAAAGTTTTGCGAAGGAACACCGATGGTGGCAATGCTGTACCCGCAGACTTCGCCATGCCAGCACCACGAGTGCAAGTATGGCGTTTGCTTCCAGCCGAATCCAGCTAGCGCCGACTACGTTTGCAAATGTGGTCCAGGCTATTCTGGAAAACGATGCGAGTATCTTACAAGCTTGACTTTCTTGCATAACAATTCCTTCGTGGAGTTGGAACCGCTGCGAACGAAGCCAGAGGCGAATGTGACCATCGTCTTCAGCAGTACGCAGCAGAACGGAGTGTTGATGTACGATGGAAACAATGATCATCTTGCGGTTGAGCTGTTCAACGGTAGAATACGCGTCAGTTACGATGTCGGAAACTATCCAGTTTCCACAATGTACAGCTTCGAGATGGTAGCCGACGGAAAGTACCATATGGTGGAACTCCTGGCCATCAAGAAAAACTTCACGCTTCGTGTTGATCGAGGTCTAGCTCGATCGATTATCAACGAGGGATCGAAGGAATATCTCAAGCTGACGACTCCGATGTTCCTCGGGGGTCTACCGCCGGAACCTGGTCAGCAGGCTTATAAGCTGTGGCATCTGCGGAATTTGACCAGTTTCAAGGGATGCATGAAGGAGGTCTGGATTAACCACAAACAGGTTGATTTCCAGAACGCTGCGCGCCAACAGAAGGTTACGCCAGGCTGTGCTCTTCTGGACTCCGAAAATGACGGCGAAGTGGAGGAAGACTTCATGCAGGAAACACCTATGATTCTGAAGGAGGTAACTATGGATAACGTCTGAGGTAAACGTAGGCTAATTCTATTCTATCGTAATAGGTGGACCCATGCGAGAACCATCAGTGCAAACGAGGTGGCAAGTGCATACCGAATGGACGAGGAAGCTACTCGTGCAAGTGTAAAAACGGGGCCAAGGGCAAATTCTGCGACCAAGGTGAGGGCACGGTATCGGTAGTCATCGACGAGGACCCGTTCAAAGCTCCCTCTTCCGGTATACAATCAATCCTGATACTCATTCTAATAGTTTCTTTCTCATGCGTTTAATCTTTTGCTTGCTGTTGGGTGTGAAGATTTCCTTGATTTCTTTTTGTCGCAAATAAAAAAAACAAAGGCTGTTGCATCGCCACTGCCACACGAACACGTCCTTTTATCTCCAAATCCGTCTACATATAGAAGATTGAGAGAGCCAAAGCTGGTTTCTCATTTATTCGACCTATGTCGACCTGGGACGGGACCCGTCAGCTCGGTGCTACAGCACCTGATGGGTCCCGTCCCAGATGTCGACTATCGGTATTGGCAGATGCACTGGAATAAATTAACAGCTTTAAACCGAGTAACTTACTCGTTAACTTTTCAAACAAAGTTTTAAAAGTTACCTACTTTATTCTACTCTCTACAATGGAAATCTTCTACCGAATGCATGTAATGGCAATTCATTCCAAATCTGTCAAAAAAAAAACTCATCAAATCTCCGCCGAAACGGAAGAGTTGAACTTGTGCATGTTCGTTCCAGTAGTTCTCTAGTAGATTTTGAACTATCTTCCTCAAACCGCACGTAGACATTTGATATACGCCTTTCAATTCCTTCTACCTCACACAGCAGGATCATCCACGTGCCGGAAAGAGCAAGTGCGCGAGTACTACACCGAAAACGACTGCCGCTCGAGGCAGCCCCTCAAGTACGCCAAATGCGTCGGCGGTTGCGGAAACCAGTGCTGCGCCGCCAAAGTCGTACGACGAAGAAAAGTAAGTGTTTATCAATCTTTGTAGGTAGATCCTTGATCACCTGTCGCTAACTTTCGCTATCGGTCGATTCCGCAGGTACGCATGGTGTGCAGCAACAATACCAAATACATCAAGCACCTGGACATCGTGCGCAAATGCCATTGTACAAAGAAATGCTACTGACTGCAAGACGCGACTACCCGAACAACATCAACAACACCAATACCAGCAGCAGTGCAAGTAGCAGGATTCGATAGTGTAGGATTAGGATCAACTAGGTTAGACGATAGTGTAAGCAGAAACGTTAGTACTAGCGAGAAGTGGGTCAATTTCGAGACCGATTTCGATGAGGAAGATATGATGCAGAACGATGACGCAGGGGTGGGTGGACCGATGGACGACGGGTCCAACGAACCGATGGATGACTTCCAGAAGATCATGAAGCAACTACAGCAGTTGCAGACGAAGCCGTTGTTCACGCAAGATGAGGAAGAGGAGGTCAAAGAGGATGATGATCTGTTCGACGACGAGGATTATGAAGACGCTCATTCGGTGGTCCAGAAACAAAAACAGAACGATCAGGAGAGTAAAACAAAAGTGTTTGACGATGAGGATGACGACTACTATGACGATTATAGCGATGAGGAATTCGATGGTAAGAAAAGTGAACAGAAGAGTAAATCGCCTGCTGGATCGCCATCGGACAGTACAAATGTGATGCAAGATTTCATAAAAGGAAAGACGGCGGCGCATCGGTTCAAGTCTCGATTTGACGATTTTGCTGACGATGGTGAGGAGCTGTTGTCGTCTGGTAGTCGCAAACTTCGAAAAAATGACTCAATTAAGGTAATCTCGACACCGAATGGGAAGGTAGGAATTGTATATAAAGTAGAACCAAAATCTCCCGAGGAAGATAAGTCAAAGAAGTCAAGCGAGAGCCAAAGTGGAGGAACCTTGGAGGTCCATCAGAAAATTACGCCGGTAATGACGGCCGATGGTAAGGTGGCTCTTCTGTACCGTGGTGCCTCGGATAACAGCGAAACGTTCCGGAACAAGTATGAACCCATTACCAATAAGGACATTTTGACACAACTGATCGACAATAATAACAAGAGTACTACTAGTAGCAGTATCAGTAATGTTCTCAACAGTATTAAAAATATTACCACAAAAAATAGTATTTATAATAGTAATTACGATAGTTATGATAGTTTTAATAGAAACAGCAACAATGTGATCATAGACCCGGCGACGATCGAATCTGATTCGGTCGAAAGCTCCGTCAACAATAGACAACTGACAAATGGGGCCCATCCGGACCCCGTGTCTCACGAATCGAGTTCGTCACACGTGACGGATCAACAAAGTACTTTTACTACTACTGCCACTATGACTACTGTTAGCACTACTACAACGATAGCGTCGCTATCTCGTCCGGAAGATGACACGCTGAACCCAAGTTCCGATGAGAATGATCAGGAACGCCAAGAGAACACACTTCAGATCAACCGGCCTCTTTCGGAGGTTTTAGGCATTAAGAAAAACTTGTACCTAGACGCTAGTGTAAAAATACCAAATATAGAAACGTCAACCCACAAAATGAGAATTACCAACAGTAACAACCTCCTGTCGTCGTTACTGAGCAGCATTAACGGCAACGACAATAGCACCGGTTCCAACAGGATAGTAAGTAACTATCTTAGTAAAAACTTCCGAAACAATGCCAACATCGAATATGAAGACAGACTGGCCTCGGGGGATCGACGAGGATTCAGTGTCAACGGATACAGCCAGTCTAGGTTCTCCATAAACCGACGAACCACGCCACCCTTACCACCTCGAATAATCAAAGAAGAAAGCGAGGAAGAGTGGACCAATGACAACTCGGTCCCCGAAGTGATTAACCTGGCCATCATTCCCGCTTTCGAGCATGAAATCGAAGAAAAGTACCTTCGACCACACGGAGATGACCATTACTATCGGAGGCACAAGCACCACTACAACAACGTAGCCCCAGGGCATCCCACCATGCATTGCGCCATGCAGGTCATCGTGGCCTGCGTTGTCATGGGAACATTCTTCGGCATAGCTGGGGCATTCTTTCGATCCAGGATCATCGATCAGATTCGAATCCTCACCTGGTAGAATTTGCACGGTATTCGGTTGAGAATGGAACCTCCCAGCAATGGTACTAAACGGAATTATCAGAACTATGTCTACCAGCTTCATTGCCATCTGACGGTGAGCTAGTAGAGCGCATCTCAATTGAATACCACCCAACCGCTGTTGATCCCTTAAGCTGAGCTTAATCCTCCTAACCGTAAGATATACAAATATGTGACTGTGTGTGGTGGTACTCTAATGTCGTATTGAATGTCGTAGTTTAGATGAATCCCCATCAAGCTAGGGAAATCACTTGACTGGCCCAGTAGCTACAACTCATCGGCATCGAACGGTGCCTAAGAAACCAAAAGTTCTAGTGAAAAGGTTTGCATTACTTCAACAAAACTATTTCCATCGAGTTGACCAATATCTCTAGATTGAGTTTAAATAAGGGCGAAAGTAACATGAGAGAGTTCTCTTTATCGACTCTCTCTTCTGCAAATTAAAGTGACAAGATGCAAATTTAATCGAACTTTTTTACACTTAGACGCTAGATTGCATCGCAACCTAGCGATTTATGACCAAAAAGTGCAACCATACTTGCATCTTGTCACTTTAATTTGAGGCAGAGAGAGTCGATGAAGAGAACTCTCTCATGTTACTTTCGCCCTTATTTAAACTCAATCTAGAATCTTTCTAATGGTTGTTCAGAATTAAATTCGAATAGGGTACCGCACTCAAAATTTGCACTGACACATGTAAAGTATACGTGTGCGCTATCTTAACTAGAAAGAACTTCAACTTCTTTTTTTTAATTTGTGAGATTTTTTGGACCTTTAGAAACCATCTTCAGTGTTCACAATTTCATCGGAACTTATTATTGGAGTTTTGTTGCATGTGTCTATTCTCCAACTGTTGTGTTCTTATTTAATAGCCAAGCAGGTTGAAATTTTATTTTGGAAAATATGACTATATCTTTGAAACTTGAACTTTTGATTACTTGGGAAAACCCAAACTAAATGTGTAAGGTAACAAAACCAAGTGTCTGGAAGAGTAAAACAAGTCGATTCATCCACCCAAACGACAGTCGATAGTCCTGCTTCTGTTATTTCATTATCGAAATCGGAAACGACATGGTTAATTTAACGGAAATGCAATTGTTATATAGCTAGTATTAAAACTAATTTATTGGACGAAAAAACAAAATGTCACCTATGTCAATAATTGTAACATATTTTTGTACATCTCACTTGCCATTCAATTCCACGTTACATTGTCACAAACTCATCTGAAAGAAACTAACAAGCTTCATCTGTAACGACAGCCATGTTTCAATTGAACACAACATGACGAAAACAAAAGAAAAATGAACACAACACACACAAAAAGGGTAGTCGCGTAAAAGCAAAACGTTATTTTTATCGAAGTCAAAAGATAGAAATCGAACGAGCATTTATTTAACTGATAGGGTACGAATAGACAACTGTTTTTAATTGGAATAGCAGAATGGAGGAATGTCGATGCGAGAATACGGAAAAACAGAACGAACGAACTAACAAAACTGTAAATCTTGCCTTTTTGAAAACGAAGAAAATTTGATAGAAACGAACGATCATCCAACAGAACAGATTATCAAGAAGGAGGAAAATTTATCAAACAAATATTTTTTAACCGCTGGAGCATGAGCAACATGCAAGCATATAAATTGGAAGGTATATTTTATCAACAGTGCGAAATTGTAGCTAATGAAAAATCCTGTTGATTAGTTTTGGCAGAGAGTATTTATTATCATTATATTTCTGATTTTAGTTCTCATCTGACGAGAGAAAAACTTCTATACTCATCTAACTAACCGTAAAGATGTGTCTCCTAATGTATCCTGTAGACTCTGTAACATCATCGTTACGAACTCATGGTAAAGGAAAGTTAGAAACTAAGAAGAGGCGGACACGGCCTCAACGCCACGCATCTGACGAAAATAAAAATCATTAAACACTGTAACTTTTAATCGAATATACTCAGATGCATTTCTACCATACTATTCCAACCCTCACTATTCTGTATCCTTTACAACCACCATCGTCATAATCATTTCCCCCTCTCTCTCTTTAGAGCAAACCACAGCAGAGATATAAGACAAACCTAAAAACAGAAAAGAACAATCGAACGATGTATTGATGGTCTACTAGAAGAAGTTACTTTATCATACGTGAATGTTAATAAACGGCTAAATATTTATCATTTCCTTTCTATTACGCGAGATTTCATTCAACTTCGGACTGCTATTAGGTATAGATGTTGCCATTAATAAGCATTTTCTTTTGAATTTCAACATTGAGCTTTATGTTAACCTGTATTGTTACAAAACGTATTAAATAACTGAACTTGCTCTTTTTAAATTATCGAAATTGAATATTATTTTATTTACTCCATGTATTATACAAATAGCAGCTAAAATATACTGTCATATACAGAAACTTTATTTAACAAGCATGTTTCAATGGAATCCGAAATCACCCAAGTTTAGCCACAGCTTTCAAACAGAAATTTACAGCACGAAAAGACTCATGAACAACGGATGGGTTTCCTTGTCGAACTGAGCGTTAATTTCGAATAGGGCTCCCAGCTCGAAAGGTGGAAGCAACATGTGCACTTCGATCAGCACCTGAATGGCGTGGAAAACGTGGGCACGGGAGACCACGGCAACGGAAGAAACGACTATGCCAGTGCAGCGGAGGACGGAAATGAACCAACTCCCACGCTGAGGGAAGGTAGGGATGCCACCTGTCTGCACCGGCTAATAATCAGGATCTGGGAAATCGAACAACTACCCGAGGAGTGGAAGGAAGCGGTAATCTTCATCATTTACAAGAAAGACGACCACTTGGAATGTGAGAACTTCAGAGTGATCACTAATTTGAATGCTGCCTACAAAGTGCTATGCCAGATCATCTTCCGTCGTCTGTCACATAAAACGAATGAGTTCGTGGGAAGTTATCAAGTCGGCTTCATCGACGGCCGCTCGACAGCGGACTGTGGTGTACACATTTAGAGTGTAAGCGAGCGGGCGAATTGCCGAACACTCCGTTTAACGAAAACGATGTGATCATCGGTCGGGTGGTCGGTTATACGATGCTATATTAGCTGCAAATTAGCATCGAAAATGGGACAGGCCGGGAGGGAACACAATATTTTGCGGAACTGAAAAACTCAGCAAGACCAATCCAATCAAATTTTAGATTACCGAAAAAGACAGTAACATGTATATCAGCTATTACTGATGCCGGATGAATCTCTGGAAGATTTTGTACTTTCGATTAAACTTCAAGCAGAGTTTTGCAATTTCGAAACCTTTAAAGACATGGCTATACGAGATCGTATTGTGGCGGGAATCCGCGACAAAGTACTTCAGCAAAGACTTTTGAATGAGGAGAAGTTGACTCTGGCCAGCGCGGAAAAATTATTGCAACGTGGGAGATAGCTAGAAATAACGCTAAAAATATGGATTGTGCTGGAAATAGCTGTTTGGAGCATATTTCAGCTTTGAAAAGTACGGGGGGATCATCTGGGGCACGATTTAAGAAATTGGCAGCCACTTTCGATATGGCGGCGAAATCAAATCAGAGCGATGGTGGAAATGGGTGCGACAGGGGTCCGGTGAAGAGCAGGCTAGGATATTCTCCATATCAGAAGGAGCAATGGCGTAATAAGCAACGGCAGGACGACGGCAGGACCGACCAAACAAAGCAGTGGCAAAACCGAGGGCAAAGCAGTGAAGAAAGAAACCGTCGCTGGATTCGACCTGATTATTCGCAGATGATATGTAACTTTTGTGGTGTAAAGGGCAACATTAAACGAAAGTGCTTCGAGCTCAAAAACATGCAGAGGGACGCAATAAACATGGTGCAAGCCAGCGGATCAGGACATAAGGAGCGAGACGACTATATGAGCGATTTGGTCAACAGGATGAGGACGGAGTCGGACAGCGAAAGTGAAGTAGAGGATTCAAATTGGAAGCGTGCCAACGGTGGCTCATCGAGGACAGCTTCGTTTGAGTAAGGCGCAGAGCAATCATAGCAAACCGTTGATCCGATGGGAGCGAGAACGGCCACAGCCAGAAGCCAGAGCGACTAGTGAGGAATTCCACGGCTTTCCTGAAAGTGAAATCATGAGAGGAAAAAAACGTAAACATGTGGTCGAGAATTCGACAGTGGGGGTGGAGATGTCGCGGGAAACTGTCCTGCGGCGCTCTAAGAGGATTAAACGACTCAAGATTGATGATGATTTTGTATACAAATAACGGCTAGGATTATAAGTTACGATCTGAATTTGTAAACTGGGAATTTTGAATTATTATCAAACATGTATATTATGCCTCTCAAGAAAAATCAGAATATAACGATTATCTGCCTCTGGCTTCTGATATTAGCGCGACAGTCACTTATCATAACAGCGTCACCAGATTTAAAAGTATATATACTATTATATATAATTCCATTATATGGGATTTGACAGCAAGAACACTCATTCCACTGAGCCACTCTTGCCGTTCGTCACAAATACATTCAAAAACATCTGTCACTTCACGAAATCCACGTGCTTTCCCGGATAAAAAATTACCATTCATTACATGGTAAATATTATTAACATATGACTGGTTTTATTGTTCACAATAAAACACATAGTAGATTTATTGTTACTTTTTACAATAGAAATCAAGCCCATATAGTTCGTACAATAAGTGAACATTAGCTTTATTAGTGACTAATTGATTCGATTGTTTTTCAATAGTTCTCTAATAATTTAAAGTTACTATCAGTAAAAATTTATTTAAGTTGTTTTTAAATAGTTGCAAAAGCGCCTGCAAAGTTCCCATGGACTTTTTATTAAAAAAGAGTTTATTTCTCAATCACACTTAAAAACAATTCGGAACATATAAATAACAATAAATATTATTGTTGCTTGGATCATGTTTGTATAATCAAATACAAAATCACTTGACATATTTTTTTTTTATAGTTTTCGTTTTAAATTTGAGTACAGTAGATGTTTCGGTTATCGAATGTTATTCGCTAAAACTTCAACGACTGACAGACGTCAAGCCGTGTTGACAGAGGAAGCTCTCAATGAATAACTGAGGAAGTACTTATAGAAAACTAGCTCAAAAGCAGGTTTAGCCAAGTGAGAATGTTACGACATGAAAAAATGAACAATGATTTTTCTAATGTTTTCCAATAAATTAAAGGCGAGATTAAAGAAATCTAGTGAATAGTAAACTACCATTGATAACAATACAAATACAATTAGTTTAATGGGGTCAATTGAACCGATGTTAAAAGTTAAAATAAACATGCAATAATATTTGTTGTTATGTAAACAGATTTCGCCTTTGAAAAACCAAAGAATTCATATTTCTCGGTAACATTTTTCTCCAGCATTTACAGATACTAATGGCCACATGCATTGTGAACGATTTATGGTATGGATCATACGATCTGAGGTCTGACTTGTGATATTTGGCAGTTATTTGAAAAGATCGAAGATAGATCTTTTCAACAGCTGCCAAGCAATACTTATTACACAGACATCAAAGTGTTTGATTCATATCATAAAATGTGCATATCATTCTGGCGGCCGTTAGTGTTCGTAAATGCTGGATATAAATGTTAGCGAGAAATAAGAATTCTATGGATTTTCAAAAGCGAAAACTGCTTACAAATAACAACAAATATTATTGTATTTTTATTGTAACAACGATTCATTTGACGCCATTCAATTAATTGTATTTGTATTGTAAGAACAATGAAAAAACATTAAGATATATTGTTTTCTTTTGAAAATTGCCCTAAAAATGTCTCATAAAAACACAATACAATCTATTGTTTTTCGCGAAAAAGTGTATGAAAATTTTCTCAAAATTTTATGGTAAAGATACATAACGACCACCATTTTTTATTGTAAAAGTGCCATTTACCATTCGCCGAATGGTATAGAACAATAGGGGTGATGGTGAGTGTACCGTGTAAATTACAATACGTTTAATGGTGAATATTTTTCGAAAAAATGGTGTTGTAACAATAAAATTTATCGTATATTTATGATATTTTTTATCAGGGTTTGCTTTTGGCGGGGACACTTTTTCTTTTGCCTTGCGACTGTCATGCGGCGGTATGCCTTGCGAGCGTACGACCGCCGCAGGACTCTAATAAAAGATAAGCGCGACAATAACAAAGCGAAGGTCATAGAATTCTTTCTAAGGGAGGAGAGCTGTGGTGTACACATTTAGAGTGTAAGCGAGCGGGCGAATTGCAGAACACTCCGTTTAACGAAAACGATGTGATCATCGGTCGGGTGGTCGGTTATACGATGCTATATTAGCTGCAAATAAAGCGAGGCAGGTCAGTCTCAGTTAGAACTTCAACAAGAGTGTTACCTTATTATCAAGAAGTGAAAGTTCCCCGAACATCCGAATTAATCCCCCTGGGAAAACATAAAACGGACCAGATCTTCACCGTATGGCAAATCCTCCAGA
This sequence comes from Aedes albopictus, assembly GCF_035046485.1. Classification (NCBI taxonomy): domain Eukaryota; kingdom Metazoa; phylum Arthropoda; class Insecta; order Diptera; family Culicidae; genus Aedes; species Aedes albopictus. Next base: position 188,460,492 of record NC_085138.1, read on the forward strand.
AATGCCGTGAATACCAGATCCTAACGCATCACCTGTTCATCAACTTCAAAGCGGCATACGACAGTATTGACCGCGCAGGGCTATGGAGAATCACCGGTCTAATCAGTATTTTGTAGTGCAAGCGTCGCCTGAAAGATAGTGGTTGAGCATTTCTGATTGCCACTTAGCACGTGGTTGTCTCTCATCATGCGCTCTAGTCGAGTTTTGAGAATTCTGAGTTTTCGTTGAAACAATAAACATGAAAGTTTTCTACCGACTCGAATGGAACACCAGCATAACATCAGCAGAACTTCAAGCACTGAAAGTGTTACCGTTTACGGTAGCAATGAACCCTACGAACATTCATGAAGGACGCAACCAAGCTACTAATTTTAAATTGTGCAACTTCGCATGTAGTACCCCTCGCAAATTTGTTAAGTACTAAAAAACAAACAAACTAAAAACAAAAACGTCATCGAGAGAGCGAAATTGACGAGGGCCCCACTACATCCGGGGCGAAAACGACGAGGGAGAAAAACGAAAGAGGACGAATCGGGGAGTTGTGTTCGGACTATCATCGAGTGCGGTAGTGCATCCTCGACGCCGAAAACCCAAGTTGAGAAGTCGAGTTCGGCTGTGTACACGCGGAAAACTTGTAGAAGGGCATCCGGCCAAACCGCAGCGGATTTTCACCGTCGTGTTCGGCATCCAGTAAAAACGAAGCCCGAGACCATCTGACGTCCCCGCGGCGTTTCCCGTCGGCGACCTAGAGCCCTGCGAATCAAGGGCGACAAGATTCGACCGTTACGTTCAGAGAGCCCAACTTTTCCCAATTCGGCGAGTCAATTGGCCGTTTTTGCCACTCCAGGGCGTGTGAACGACTGTCCCAGAACGTCCCTCGAGTACGGCCCTTTCCATCTGGCCTTCTCCCCAATCGCGCCGGGAGTCCAACGGGTACAACACCCAGTTTGGCAGCCACGTGCGTCCGCACGCCCTGGCCGGAACGTCCTGCGTGCCCATCCTTCCTTGCCGGTGTCACGCGAGCGCGCCACAAGAGCCCCGCGGGTCAGTAGCTGGTTCGGCCACCACGAGCTATCGGCAATCGTGCCGGAACGTCCGACGAGAGCAACACTGCCGGCGGGTGTCCCCACAGTGCCCGACGACCACGCCCTCGAGGCCGGAGAGCGACGCCGCAGATTTAGCCACCATTGCAGGCTGTCCCGGAGCGTCTAACGAGTACACGCTCCCTACCCCGTCACGCGAGGCATCGCACCGTTGTGCCCAGAAGCCCTGCAGCGCCAAGCCTTCCTGCTAGAGACCCCACCACGTTCCTCGTCCGCACCCAAGTGCCCGGAGTGTCCGATGTACCGTGCCGGCAACCACGTGGCAGGCCAGGACCGGATTCGAGTGCCCTGCGCGACCGATTTTCTGGTAGGCCACTTTGAGGCAGCCTACGCCCGGGTCGGGGCGTTTAGGGTGTAACCCAAACGTCTAAAATCCTCAATAGCCACCCCTGGCTGGAACATCCCACTCGACCATCGAAGGAGACCCCCCCCCCCCCCAACGATTATGACCAGAAACAGCAAAGGTATGTCAAGCTCTGTCCATCCACCCTCGCATGCCAGCAATGGGCCCCAACACACCGATCGGCCGCAACATCACTAACCCTAACACTAACCCACCCCGTTAAAATGAAATGATTGAAATATGAACATCTAAAATAAAACTAAGATAAACGTAATTTTTGCGTTTCAATAAAATAAAGGGAAAGGTCTGCATGCATGTCCGTTGGTTCGTTGTCCCCTTGTCCGCTGGTACTTCATACAGATTGTGAGTCAACTCGAGCAGGAACATTGTCGACCCTGAGAATACAACGGTGAGCTGGCCCAGGACGTAAGGACGTCCACTGCCCAGGCGTATGGACGTCACTGGCAGTTACAAAAGTTGCCATGGACATCATAGAAGTCAATCAGTTAAACCACTATGTGGTATTCACTGATTCGATGACAGCATGCCATATGCTGGCAGAGGCGATAGATAACAAAAAGGCTGAAACACTACTAGTGGAAATAATAAAAGCAGCACAAAAGTGGAAAACTACGTTTCAATGGATTCCTAGCCACGTGGGAATTTCAGGAAACGAAATGGCAGATAAGTTGGCACGATCGGGATTACAACACACGGCGACAGTTCTAAGTCACAACTTGTTCCTCAAGGATGTCTTCGGAATACTGAAAATTCAAATGGAGCAACAAACTGCAAGCTGGTACACAACATATTCTGAAGAAAAGGGCAAGGATTTCTACGACATACAACCAAACATTCTGGAGAAACCGTGGTTCATCGGAAAAGACCTAAGAGGTCGTGACATTCGCCTACTAAATCGGCTGCTGACGGGCCATAACTACGCCAAGTTTTGGCTGGCCCGAATGAAGGTAGTTGAAAGTCCGAAATGTGAATGGTGTGAAGTGGATGAAACGGCAGAACACCTGATTCTGCATTGCCCACGTTATGGGCTAGTTAGGATGCAATTTAGTTTTGATTGTGCATATGCCAACTTGAAAGAAGTGTTCAAAACAAACAATATGATACTGTACGAAGAAATAGTAACATTTGTGAGACAATGCAAGTTGGACCTTTAAATCGAACGCAACCGTGACGAGTAGTACAACGAAGCTAAAAGTCTACAGGGCATATAGTCTAGTCACTGGCCCGAAACACGAGCTGACAGAAAGGCTCGGAGAAGAAAGAAGAAGAAGAAGAGTTTGATCTAAAAATTTCAGGCCGAACATTTCAAAAGGTCCTATCTGCATTTGAGAGGCTCTCTTTGCTCACGTTCTCTTTCAATTATAGTCTATTTTACGAAACGACAACAGTGTTGATATTGATATTAACACTCACGGGTTTGGGTGCAACCTCCTGTCAAATTTTCATTCATGAAATGAGCGATCAGCTGATCCGAAACGTCTCGTAAAATGGCTCATTGCAATGTAATGGTACACTTTTCAACTATAGGTAAATCCAACGGAAGCTAACGATCCTTCCGCATCTGGTGGCAGGAATGAGAACCCTATGAAAAACGTGGCTCCGCTAAAATTTTCCATGGCGCAGCATAGGAAAAGTGCACTTCTTTCACTTTTTCGTATCGAATTCCGCATCGTAGAGAAACAAACGAGCACTTTTCGGAAAGAAAATTTGATTCTCTTTCAGATGCGCTTAGATCCGGTAGGTACCTACGAACAATTTATGTGATTAATTTGAGGAGCTCTTGCTATGCCTCCGGCGGGCGATCTTCCGGATTTTTTGTTAGCTGGCCAATTCGCCCCCAAAACGACGATTCGACCGCTTGGGAGTGTTGTCGTCGTCGTGATTATGCTTCCCGAAAGCAATGTCAAATTCGTTCGGGGTTTCAAAACATTGGAAAGAAATTTATTATTTTTACAGTCAGATTGAGATTTACGAGTAAATGAGTGTGATCCGAAGGTATAACTGTTTATTCTGAGCATAACAGTGTTTTTTTACGGCAGTGAAAACTAATTAGAAGTACGATATTTCTGGGTCTGAAAATCGTTCAGGCGAAGTGGATAGCAAATCTAACCTAGAATATCCTACAATTCTAACCTCAACTCCTCATTTGCACAAGCCGGATCTCATTTTTCACGGAAATGGTGGAACAAAATGCAAAACTAATGTACGTGCGACCGAGGGAATTGAAAGTTCTACCATTCCCACTTAAAAGTATTGTCGGATGTGGGTTGTAAGTAGGAAAAATAAAATAATTCCCCCAACAGATTATGTTGATAGGTATGTAAAAAAAGGTAAACATCATCAGTTCGGCAGTTGCACTACCGAAACAAAGATGGGTAACAGTATGTTTTGTTTTGCCCTTGAAAGCCAATCCGGTATCTGTCGGCATGGGCATCAAGAATGATGATAATGGAAGCCATTGCAAATGGAAAATAGCTACTTCTAGAGCAAAAAATGAGTAAAATTTTACGACAAAAAATTTACTTTTTTTATGTAAACAAACGATTTTCCCCTTATCTCATCAAGCGCCTCTACAATTGGGGGTCATCTGAAGTAGCCTATTTTTGCAGTACAAATCAAAAGACGATTGTTTTGACTATCGTTCAATGCAAGGAGTGAATCATAATACAAATAAACACCTGAGATATTAACGAAAGAGAGGGAAACCAAAGAGAGCCTCTCTTCTGCAGATAGGACCTTTAGACATGTTTGGCCTGATTTAATAAGCTGGACACGGCAAACTCCCATCTCCTGCCTGCTGAGTAGAAATATTTTCGGGTGCAACTTTCTAGCGAAGGCACTCACCTTGACCACAAATTAATATAACAGTTCGTAAAATGTGGTATAATCTTGTTTTGTTTACGTCCCCAGCAGAGAAAATAGGTAGAGAAGCGAAGAGTGTGAAGCCAAAAATACCTTATCGAACCGTCAAACTGGTATCCTATCGAACAAAATCAACAAACCTTGACGATTGCCGCATAATTCAAGATAAGTATTGCAATCATTCGAAACATTTTTTTACCAATATTTTTAAATATCAAGGATATTACTATAAATAATATTGATTCCTTAAATTGATGAAAATTAATCCTTTTTGGTATGCAATTTAGATGATTTCTTGTTAATAAATCAACAGCATAAATTATTTTCTAATGCAGTACACGAGAAAGACACTACCCTCGATAGGTGGATTAATCTGTTTTTCGGCAGTTGCCAACATCCGAGTGACGAAATCAAAACAGAAAAAGTGTTGCCGTTCAGAAGGCTGTTCACTCTTCGCTTCTCTACCTATTTTCTCTGGTCCCCAGTGCCGGTGTCGATTCAGTCCGCTACATCGGTTTGTGTTATTGAACGTTTTCCTGATTGAAATTCAAGTGAAATTCATTGCTTTTGCTTGTATATTCCATAAAGTGGTATGAATCAAAAGGCAAAAACTATTCAGAATGTTAAATCCGCGAAAACTATTCGTAATGTGCTGGTTCAACCATTCAAGGCAGTTTGGTAAGTTGATGTTCTCACCGTCGTTCGGGGCCGTCAAATGGTGCCCTAAAGCGCATAGTGGATTCAATGGGCATTTAAATGGCATAAATTCTTTTCAGGCCAAGTGTTGATACCGAAGAGGCGACAAACCTTATCAAAATGATAAATGAACTACCCAGGTATATGGCAATAAATAAAATTAAAAATTTCAAGCTAATTTTACAATCTCCTATTTAAGCGCACATGTCGTCCACGGTACAAATCCTGTTTCACATCTCCTGAGTCAAGGTCAAGCTTGTGCACTGCTCATCACAGCCGATTTCCATCCGCAAATCCTGGGAAAGCAAATTCTCCAAATGGCGCGGCGTAATTCCCCGCAGATATTGATCCTCGCACCGGAAGGTCTCAGGTGGAAAGACAAACCGGAAAAGTTAATTGGCATTCGGGAAACTGCCAGAAATCAGTCGGAGACAACCGAACTGTTGAAATTCATGGTTGGCGTTATCAAAGCGAAAGAATACGACAAAGAACGTGTTGATTCAACTCGTAGCAAGAAGGACCATCCAACGGAACCCAATCCAGGAAATGCAGCTTGTCCAAGATTTCTGCAACGCTATCTGAACCGACCGGTTGAGAATAAGCGCGCATTTGTCTCACCGGTTTCCCAGTTTGCCACGAAGCAACTCGCATGTTCTACGAAGGATAATGATTGGGGTGAATACATTTCCTTCAAAAGAGCAAGACCCGATCCGGAAGCGACCAAAAGTCCAAAGCCTAAG